>NC_077242.1:46685096-47285096 GCF_947179165.1 Solanum dulcamara
AGGCTATAAGACATCTTAGGAAATTCTAACTTCTTTCATAATCCATGACGTGCGATAGAGTTATACTATAAGACCTTCCTTTGTAACGATTGTTCTTTTAGATTTTTCACAACATGCCTCCGAGAAGAAAAATCCCTCAAGCTAATGGTCCCCTCTCCGATCAAGTAACTAATGAGAAGTTTTAGACCGCTATCACTATGCTAGCTCACATAGTGGCCAACGAAGGAATAATGTCTCCTCCAAATGGGATCACACTGGCTTCAAGAGTTAGAGAATTTACAAGAATGAACCCTCCCAAGTTCCATGGTTCAAAAGGCGATAAGGATCCCCAAGACTTTATTTATGAGGTATATAAGATTATGGATTTTATAAGGATGACTTCGGGAAAAAAAGCGGAGTTGGCGGTCTAGCAACTTAGGGTTGTTGCTCGAGTGTGGTTTAACCAATGGAAGGCCAAAAGGGATGAAAGAGGCACTATAGGTTGGGAGGATTTCAAAGTTGCTTTTCTTGACCGCTTCTTTCCCTTAGATTTGAGGAAGGCGAAGGTGATGTAATTTATCAACTTGAAGCAAGGGAGTATGAGTGTGAGGGAGTATGCCCTCAATTTCATAAAGTTTTCCAAGTATGCTCCTTCTTTGGTAGTTGATTCTCGCACCCAAATGAGTAAGTTCATTTTGGGGGTGTCTGACTTAGTTGCTAGAGATTGCCGAGCCACTATGATTGTGAAAGAAATAGACATATCTCGGCTCATGACCTATGCTAAACAAATAGAAGGAGAGAAGCTTGAAGAGAGAAAAATGAGGGAGTCCAAGAGGGCTCGGTTTGAAGGTGGATTTTCTAATGCTAAGACCGGTGAGGATAATGGCCGTTTCCAAAAAGGCCAAAGATTCCAATGTCAAGGTTCTCCTCGAACTTTGGACCAAAGATTTAGGAGTGAATTCTAGTGGTACTACTCTCTCTAGTGTACCAAGTGTGGAAGGAATCATGGGGGTAAGTGTTTAATCGAAATGGGTGCCTTTTTTGATGTGGTAGAAGAGGGCACAAGGTATCCAAATTACCTAACAAGGGGAGAGAAAGACATCCTCAAAGGAAAGCTACTCAAGGTGGACAAGCCCAACAAGGTGGCGGCCCATGCCACAATAGGTTCTATGCACTTCTAGCTAGGCAGGAGGTTAAGGAGTCTCCCGATGCAATTATGGGTAAGTGTGGGTGTTCGACCTTGATGTTTATGTTTTAGTTGATCTACGTGGCATATTATATTTTATTACTCCTTACCTTTCTATAAGATTTGATGTATGTCCTGAAATATTTCTAGAGCCTTTTTCGGTTAATACCCTTATGTGACTCGGTATTTAGGGGTAAGTTTGAGTGATGCTAATGAGGGTGGTGTTCTTGTTTGAGATGGTTAGGAATTATGATGGGTAGTGAATGAGAAATTGATGGTTGATTAGAAGATAGAGGTTTTGTCATAAGGGGGAGATGGAGTATTTTATTACCAAGGTCGGTTGTGTGTCCCAATGTTGATAGCCTAAGAGAAATGATATTGAGTAAAGTTTATAACTCTCAATGGATGAGTTAGGGAAGATTGGAGGAAGAGTGGGTGTTTCGTTTGTGATAATTGTGGTATGCTTGGTCCATTTGAGGTTATAGATATGGAGGATGAGCTAGATGAGACCTTGTTGTGGGTAATAGATAGGTAAGAGTATATTGGTGTGTTTGTTAGTAGGAGTTAATGAAAATGTAGATGTAAATATGTTAGGGTAGACATAAAAATTATTAAGTGATATTGACTTCAAGGGAGCCATAAAGTGGTTAGAATGGTAAGCTTTAATGTGTGGTTGTAGATATGTGAATGATTGTAGTAGTCTATTGATGACTTCATGTTAAGGTTTTCAAGTGAGTGTATTAGAAGTTGTTATAGAACTAGGCTTGAATGTAGTGTTGATGGCATATAGGTGAATGTACGATGCATTTTGTGTTTCTTTATTAAGTTTTGAGGTTTGTTGAATACGGGTAGTACTCTTGGGATAAATTTTCCTGTAGAGGTCTAAGATCCTAAGGTATATTGTCAAAATGGCATATGAGTTAGACTTTCTATTTGAGTTGGCTTTAGTTCATCCAGTATTTCATGTGTCAATATTGAGAAAGTTTGTGGGTGAACCAAATTCTATTGTGCCAATAGAGAATATGAGTATTAAAGAGAGATTGACTTATGAGGAGATCCCGATTGAGATTTTAGACCGACAAGTGAAGAAGTTAAGAAATAAAGATGTTGCGTCTGTCAAAGTGTTATGGAGGAATTAATAAGTAGAGAGTGCTACATGGGAAACAGAATCAGACATTATGAAGCGTTATGCGTATCTCTTTCTTTCCACTCGAGCCTAAAGGTACTAAGTTGTTCATGATCAAATCGATTAAACCCCTACGTTTTAGTTCCATATGTCATTCATATGCATGCATGATTTATGAAAATGATTTTTCTCAAGGACTATGTCTTATGTTAAGTATGAAGTTTACATGTTTTATGCATCTTTCAAAGTGTCCTCATATTCATGTTGGGTTTCTAGTCCTTTTTCCATGTCCTTCCTATATTAGTTGAGTCTCATTCGAGGACGAATGTTCCCAAGGAGGAGATATTGTAACATCCCTCAAAATGCTCACAAATGCCTTAAAAAGTCTTGGGATTAGGCCGCTCATTTAACGCATTATCCTTAATCTTTTCGAAAAATCTGAGTTCGGAATATCAACAGAAAGTCAAAACCTGCAGAAAAATATTTCAATGGATTTTTAGGACCCGTAGATCAAAAGATAGATCTCTCAAGAAACTGCAAAAAATAGAAAGGTCCGTGACAAGTCCGTGTCACAAACTTGGAAAGGGTTTTCTTGCCGAGTTGGATTTTTAGTAAGGGCATTTTAGACTTTTTCCAAATTGTTAGCTAATGAACCTAGACATTTTTAAGACCTAATTCAACTCTATAAATTACCATAAACCTCTAATTTTATTCATTCTTCTAAAAATCACCTACTCAAATATTTCTCTCTCTACAAAAGACTCTCAAGGGGTTCATTGAAGACTTCAAGTAAATTCACTCAAGCTCCCCATCAAACCTCTCAAGTTCTTCTAAATTATTTGGTCTTCTTACTTAAGGTATGTGGGTATTGATTCATGGATCCTTTCATCCATGAAGCCCAATCAATTTTTTAAGGTTTTCTATCAAATTAAAGTATGGTGTTTTATGATCTCTATTCCTATTGCATGTTTTTTGATTCAAAGTATGATCATGAGTCAATTTTGATATAAATTGATGGTTATTGCATTAAATTGAAGATTTTTCCATGAATTCTCCTATTTTGACTTCTAGGGTTCATGATGTAAAATATAAGTATTTTCAATTTTACTTTCAAATAATATTATCTTTATTAATTATGTATGGTATAAAAGAAAGTTTATGATCATGTATATTTTCAAGTCAATTTCATGATTTTCAAGTCAATTGATCATACATTCAAGTCTTACCTTAATTTCAAGTATAAGCTATGATGATGAATTTCTAAGTATGAATTATGTCTATGTATTTATAATTATAATAATGAAAGGACAATTCTCATATTCTAAGTATATTATAAAAATGAGCTACTCTATGATATCAAACCTATGATAATGACTATGATATATGAAATTATTATTTCTATGCTATGCATGTGTTCCGTGGGATTTGACTTAGCACCAAATGTGGATTGGGGTGGGGGCTCGAAATATGGGGTCCTTATATAAAGTCTCTTTTCTCATAACTATGTGCCACCGTAGGTTGCCTTCATTGGCCTAGCTAGTGGATTCACATATAGTGTATGTATGACCCGTCTAGCGAGGTAAAGTCTACTTTGGTAAGTAGATTCCCTTTTCCTCCGATGTAGGGGCACCATTGAGATTCCATGTTATAGATTGCATGGTCTTATCGTCTGTTATGGTTCCAATCCCACATATGTATGGTCATTTTTATGTTTTAAATGACTAATCCTATCTTTTACTTTATATGATACTCTTATGGTTTATTATGCATTGATTCTTCTTAAAGACTACTTATGATTTTTACTACTTTTTCTATCATGCTATTTTAAAAAGGTCATTTGTACAAACATGGTTTTTTTATGCATTACATTGCCTATATACTTAGTACATTCCAACGTACTAATGCATACTTTTGCCTACATTGTCTCATATTATAGGGGTTGAGGTTGAAGATCATATTCCTCTACGTGGCTAGTTAAGCTTTCCTATCGGCAGTGTTTATGGTGAGTCCTCATCTATCGTGGACTAGTCATTGGGTTGGCTAGTATTTTTTAAAGACCATTGTTATGTTTAATATTGAGGGTAAGCTAGGGACATGTCTTAGCTCTCGGCCATATTCATGAGTAGAGGCATCTAATTGGACAAATATTTTGAGCTTATGTTGTCATGTGTCGTTCTTAAATTTCTATTCATGATTTAGACTCTCTTATGATGTTTCCGCTTTTATTTTACCTTGTGTATGCTTATTATATGTACATGAGGCTTGTTTGAGCCCTTCGAGTTTCGATCGCTGTATTACCACTAGGCCCTAGGTCAGGTCATGACATATCATATAAAAGTAAAAAGAGGATTATTCCTTTAAAACATTATACATACCATACATATGTGGGAGATTAAAAGTCATTTTGAGAGTTTCAAGTCTTTTTGAGAGATACTATTAACCAACATAAACCATGGAAGTATAACATGGAGTCCGGTGTTTATGTCACACCCCAAAAGGAGAGGGCCCATACTTGCCAAGATACAAACCATGATGTCTATGTGGATTCACTAAGCTATTATGGAATCAACTCTCAACTAACTGGTGACCCTAAAAAATTAAGCCTATACTAACGGGTGACCCTTCTTCCTACTGTAGTACATGATTATGTGAAAATGAGAATTCTACTAACGGTCTCATGACTCTACTAATGGGTGAGCCTCTATCCCAAGGTCTACTTGGTGCTTGGGTTATAACTCTCAACAGCATATCATGCATAGTATATCATAAGCTTGTCGTAGATCATAATTCATACACTTGTTCATAAGAGTAGATCATTATCATGCGATACATGTAATATGGGTGTTGACCTTCCATCATTACGAATCCTTTTCATAAAATCATTTTTAGGGTCTTAAGTCACCCTCTTCATAAAACTTTCTTGAAACATCATTAAAATATCACTCAAGACCTTGCATGTGTTGTTCATAATAATTCATTGAAAATTCCTTTGAAATTCATGATAAGAGATATACTTGAAAAAATAGTGAAATCATGAATAAATGATCAATTGACTTGAATTGATGTTGATCGGCAGACCTTTTCGATCCCAAAACAAAGAGAGTTTGACTCTTTTTTTTGCTCATTAAGATGAAGCTTCTTTGAAGATCATACTGAGAAAAAGAAGAAATCATGAAATTGAATTGAAAACATGCATGATCATATACTTGATAATAACACATCCATATTTCATGAAAATAATATCAATTGGAAGAATAATTGAAAATACCCATAATCCATATCATGAACTCTAAAGATAAATATAGGAAAATTCAAAGAAAAACTCTTCAATTCCATGCAATAACCATGTATATTTTCATAATCATAATTTGAATCAAAATTTATGTAATAGAAATACAAATCATAAATTTCATAAAAATACATAAATTTAGAGTTTGATGGAGAACTTGAGAGAATTCCTTGAATGTCTTCAATGGAGTTTTTGAAAGATTTTGTAGAGAAAACATTATTTGAATAGATGAATTATGGTAGAATAAAGAAATATAGGGATTTATGTTAGTTTATAGAGTTAAATTAGATCCTAAAAACATCCAGATTTATTAACTAATAGTTAGGGAAATATCTAAAGTGTCCCTACTTAAAAACTGAATTCGTACGGAAAACTTAACGCAAGTGTCACGATCCAAACTAGGGCCTAGATGTGACACGATGATTAGGATTCCCAAATAAACCCCAACCAAACCTATTAACATATCATAAACATATATAAGGTAACATATAAGTGGAAACTCATAAAAGTCTAAGAATATAATATAACTAGAATGAAGTAAGACAACATAGACTCCATATATATATGTCCAACATGCCTCTACATGACTACATAGGCGGGGACTAGGACCTATTCCTAGCTCACCCTAAATAAAAGTAAAAAAAATATAAGGAACAACGAAAATCCAAGTTTCTTGTCCTTAGCACATGAGGACTTACCAATAATAGAAATAGTACTAATTCTCTAGCTAGGAGTAAAGTGTGCGTGATCATCCGATCCTACATTATGATACAATGTAGGCAAAAATATGTGGTAGTACATTTGAATGTACTAAGTAAGTGAGAAGTATGCAATGCATGACATAGGACATGGTAGTTCAATGGAAAAGCTTTAAAACATTGTAAAACTCCTTTAAAAGCATCATAAGACATAAGATATGGTTAATGCAAAACTCATAAGTAAATCATAAGTAGTCATAAGAATGATCAATGAACAATAACCCATAAGAGTATCATATAAAAGTCAATAGATGATTAGTTATTTAAAATATTTTATGGACCATACATATGTAGGAGATAACCATAACAAAAATTAAGACCATGCGAGCAATAACATGGAATCCGATGATCCCTACATCGAGAAGAGGGAAGGCTACTTGCCAAGGTACTCTGTCGCATCATCATCATCTTCATCATCATCATTAGAACCGGGTACTTTCCGCAAGTTCTCTTTTCCTATGGTGGTACGCAGTTATGGGACTAGGGATTGCTACAAAGTCTTAAGTCAAACCCCCACCTCAATGTCCTCTTGGTGCTAAGTCAACATCCCACGGAATACATATCGTATCATAATATAAATATACATCATATGAGTAGCTCAATTTTCATAATATAATTCATGTAATGTGGGTGTTGGCCTTCCATCAATTCTTTTTCGTAAAAGCATCATTAGAGTATTAAGGTGAAAACATGAATATATGATCAATTGACTTGGAAAGCATGAAATTGTATTGATAACATGCATGGAAATATACTTTATATCAATCCATATATAATTTATGAAAATAATATCAATTGGATGTATAATTGAAAATATCCGTAATACATATCATGAATCCTAAAGATACATGTAGGAAAATTCATAAAAAAACCTCTTCAATTATATGAAATAACCATTAATTTATATTAAAATAGATTCATAATCATAATTAGAATCATAATTCATGCAATTGAAAAAGAGATCATATAACCCATAAAAATGCATACTTGATTTGATTGAAAAAGTAGAGAATTTATTGGGATCCATGGGTGAAAGTACCATTGGATTAAATTGTTACACCCCACATCTTTGAATTCGGAAGGTTCCTTAAGTTACTTAGAAGCTAGTATGTGAGCTACTTAAGTTACGACCCTATTGAATAACTCTAAGAAGGGAGATTGTGATACCCCATGGTAGGGAAGATTGGAAATAGGGTCAAGAGAAGTCGGAAGGAGTTGGAGGCCAAGTAACGAGTCGTAGGACTCGACTTATCTACGTAAACTACTAAGTTAGAAGTATTACATATGGGAGTTAGTTGATTACATACCAAGCTTATGTAACAAGGGTTTCATAGGCTCTTAAAGTGAGACGAGATTACGCACGAGATTACGAACCCACGGGGAAGAGAAAAAAAATTTGCGGGGCAGCCAATGGGAGGGTGACACGTGGCAGCACCTAAACAAGCAGGTGACCCACCTGCTTGGATTCAAGTAGGTGACCCACCTTCTTGGGGGAGGTGGGCTCCACTGCCACGTGGCAGCCCCACATGGAATGCATGGATACGGTGGCCCAATAGGGGCTGGACACAGTCTCCCTTAGGGGCTGACACGTGTCACCCCTTGGACCACCCATATAAGTTGATATGTATCCTAAAACTTCAGTTCATTCACAAATTTCCAGCAAGCAACGTGAAAGAAAAAAAAAGCCTAAGAGCTAAGCAGAAAAACTCGACGGCTTGGGAGAACAAATAGGTAAGTCCCGTTTTAGTTTCATAAATTAATTAATTATCGTATACTAAGATGATATTGAAGTATTAGTAGTATTAAATTAGGATTTGATGCAGCAAAAAACAGACAGCAAGCTGCCACGGAGGTTCAACGCGCTAAAAGAAATTCCGAGGCGCGATTTTGGCAAGTTTTAGCCAATTTCGGGAAAGGTAAGTTCTTCTCCTCTAATTTGAAGTTTATGAGGTTAAATTAGGGTGTATTACACACCTTAGTATCTGCTGTAAGTTGGGGAAAAGGTTAGAAAAGTTCGGCGTTCGAAATAATCAAAATTGGAATCGCTATAGTTAATTGTAATCAAATAATGTGTTGCGCTTGTGGTGTGTGACTGCTGGTCGTGTGGTGAGTTGTTAGGGTGCTGAAATGTGTGTTGATAAGGGAATAGGGGGCTTCTGGTTGCATCCACACGACCCTCTGCTTTGCAATTAAAGAATTCACGAAAGAAAGATTAAAAACCCTAGTTTTGGTATCGTAGTTTCGAATGAAATTTTGGAGGTTTATATGGTGTAATATTGTCATAATATGCATATGTATGGGCTGCTGGTTGTATTGTTGATTTGTCTGCAGGTGCTAAGGACATGGTTGGAAATTTGGATAGGGCACATTATAGGGGAGGTGCTGTCCGATTTCCGTTAACATCCTAGCTAGTTAAGGAACTAGTCAAGAAGGCGAGCGAGGGAATAAATGCTATGAATACTAACGAGTAGCCTAGGTTGCTGAAAAGTCCAAGGTTGTTAATACTCGCCTTACTTCCATGTTAAATAGGTTTCGAGGACGACGACGTAGACACGACTAAGGGAAATCCATAAGAGGTATGTAAAGCCTATTCCTTCTTTCCTTTTGGCATGTCGTAGAGGTAAGTAAGAAGTGATATGATTGCTGAAGAAATTCCATTCCTAAGTGTCTCTTATTCATTTCTGGATGTTGAACTTTTATAGTAGTTGAACCACCTTCCTTGAACTTTCTATGTGCTAAGGACTTGATGAACATACGATCTCCTAACTGTAAGACTATATGAAAACAAGTGCTCCTAAGTTCATAAATGGTTAGTATTACTTTAGTACATGTCTAGGGTTCCTGAGACCCTAACTAGTATAGCCCTTAATGGCATTTAGAGGACATTTGAAATGATTACATTACAATCCTGATTTTTAGACGATAGCTTATTTTTCTTTTACGGTCGAGTCTTCGATAATGATTTAAATTGCATACAGTTGTTCATTACTCTACTCGTGTATATGGTAACACATCTTTCACTGAGTCCCGGGCCGGGGTATGTTCTCGTGCGCAGTTCACTGCAAAACTCTCTTAGTCCCTCACTAGAGGGCCGGGATACGCATGTATATATATATGATGATGATGTGTTGTAATAAGATGGTGATGGCACTGGATCTATGACGGTCCTACAGGTATGCTTTACTGGTTCCCTGAAAGGGGCCGGTTATATTGTATAATTTCATCATGCATGTTTATACTTCACAAGATCTAAGTACAAATTTCTTATTTGTTATTCTACCCCCTGCTTCTCTGTTATTGATATACCTCCAGTTATGCTATATTATATTTTACATATTCAGTACATATGTCGTACTGACCCCCTTCCTATGGGGGGCTGCGTTCATGTCCGTAGGTACATGTATACAGTTGGGGGATCCGCTAGTGTAGGAGTCCCACTCAGCAGTCCAGAAGTGCTCCATTGTGCTGGAGCCTGATTTTGGTACTAAACTTTGATATATATATTCAGTTGGGTACGGGTACGATGGGGGCCCTGTCCCGTCTTATGTTACTGTACTTCTTACTCATAGAGGTCTGTAGATACGGATGTGGGTTGTGTGTGTATGTGGATTGTATATGATTTGTTGATGTACGTATGTACAGCTGTACTGATATGACTTATGATTTAGGGCATTCCCTGTGTCGTGGCGGCCTTGTCGGCTCGCGTATATGTGTATTATGGAATGACCCTATATGTTATAATAGCCTTATCGGCTTGTATGTTTCCTTACCTGTGGATACATTTTGGAGTATAAATAGGAGATGGGTTATGTATAGTTGGCAGGGGTGTTGTGCACCACATTTATAAACAAGAGGCTACAGTACATTTAGGATGTTATTTTCTTTCTTATCATAGATCGTGCTATAGAGCTATGTTTTAGGATGATCCTTTACTAACCTACCTTCATGGTTACAGTGATGCTTCCACGGAAAGCAACCACTACCTAGAAGGGCAAGTCAGCAGCTGAGGAAACTAGTCAGACCCCGAGAGTTACCAAGGCCCGTGCCCAGTCTATGCCGAGGATTGTACTTCAGTCGGCGAGCTCAACTACGCCGCCACTCCCAGAGGAGTTTAGGGCAGCAGCAGCTGCAGATCCTGAACCTCCAGCTCCACAGCATGGGGCGAAAGACAGAGCTATGAGAGATGCAGTACAATTACTGACTGGACTGATGGAAGGACAGGCTCGGAGGCATGGCCCAGATGATGCAAATAGACAAGATAGCTTAAGGGTTCGTGACTTCCTAGCCTGCAATCCCCCAGAATTTCATGGGTCGAAATCTGCAGAGGACCCACAGGAGTTCATTCGACAAATGCAGCGTACTCTGCGAATCATTAAGGCCTCAAAGATTGAGTCAGTGGAATTAGCCTCCTATCGGCTGCGTGATGTGGCTACTAACTGGCACGAGTCTTGGGAGTTATCGAGGGGCGAGGCTGCTCCTCCAGCTGAATGGGATGAATTTACGAAAGCCCTTCTTAGCCACTTTCTGCCTCCGGAAATGAAATGAGCCAGGGTTGATAAATTTTTATAGTTAAAGCAGAACGGCAGGAGTATTCGCGACTATATCCTCGAGCTTGACTTATTGGCGAGGCACGCCCCCATAGTTATGGCAGATATGACAGACAGGGTGCATCGGTACGTCATGGGCTTGGACCTTTATTTGGTTGATAGCTGTATGGTCATGGCTTCTTAGCCAGGCATGGATATTGCCCAGGTACAGGCATACGCCCAAGGGGTAGAAGAGCGACATAGAATGCGACAGCCCGATAGAGGGTTTGATAGAAATCCGCCTAAGAGGGCTAGGTCAGTTGGTTATCTGGGGGAATTTCATAGCGGGCGGTTCCAGCAGTTTGGCAGATATCCCTCCCAGCCAGCTTGGAGTATACCTCCACAATTTCCAGGTGGAAGAGTTGAGAGCACCAGATACTCGGGTCCCGATCAAAGCTCCAGAGTTACTGGTGTGCAGGTGGACCAGAGTTCTCGATAGTCAAGACCACTAGTACCCTAGTGTCCCCGTTGTAATAGACTTCATTTTGGGGAATGTCGCTGAAGTACAGGTGCCTATTTTTGTTGTGGCCGCCAAGGCCATATTGCGAGGGAATGTCCATTTAAAATTACTCCAGGTGGTATGGCTCAGCCAACTGGGTCAGTTGCGAGTTCTTCTTCTTCTGTGGCTATGCGCCCCAATGAGGTGGGGTATGTAGATACCGGTAGGCTGTGGTAGAGGTCGTGGTGGAGCTTCTAGTTCTGGCGGCCCTTCTAACCGTATATATGCTTTGGCCAGTAGACAGGATCAGGAAGCGTTGCCAAATGTAGTCACAAGTACATTATCAATCTTCTCTCGGGACGTATATGCCTTGATGGATCCCGGTTCTACTTTATCATATATATCTCCTTTTATTGCTAATAGAATTGGAATTAAGCCTGAATTAATAGAATCATTTGAGGTGGCTACACCAGTAGGAGACTCTCTTGTGGTGAAACAAGTATATAGAAATTGCCCGGTGGATGTATACAGTCATCATACCTTGGCTGATTTGATAGAATTGGATATGGTGGAGTTTGATGTTATTATGGGTATGGACCGGTTAGCCTCGTGTCATGCCAATGTAGATTGTAGGAACAAAGTGGTTCAGTTCCAGTTCCCTGGTGAACCAATTGTTGAGTGGGCAGGAAATACAGCATCGCCGAAGGGTAAATTTATTTCATACCTTAAGGCAAGGAAATTAATTAGAAAGGGGTGTATTTATCATTTAGTCCGCGTGCATGATCTAGAAGCGAAGGTGCCAAATTTTCAGTCAGTGCCTGTGGTTAATGAATATCCAAATGTGTTCCGAGATGAACTCCCAGGTCTTCCTCCCGAACGAGAGATAGAGTTCACGGTAGATGTGCCACCAGATACTCAACCTATCTCTATTCCCCCATATAGAATGGCACCTGCGGAGTTAAAGGAGCTAAAGGATCAGCTGAAGGACTTGCTGGAAAAGGGCTTTATTAGGCCCAGCACATCCCCATGGGAAGCGCCGGTATTATTTGTTAAAAAAAAGATGGATCGCTGCGAATGTGTATTGACTATAGGCAGCTGAACAAGGTAACAATTAAGAACAGATATCCCCTCCCCAGGATTGATAATTTGTTTGACCAGTTGCAGGGTGCTAAATGCTTTTCAAAGATAGACCTGCGGTCATGCTACCATCTGATACGGGTAAGAGAAGCGGATATCCCAAAGACCACATTCAGAACTCGATACGGGCATTATGAGTTCAAAGTGATGTCTTTTGGGTTGAAAAATGCTCCAGCGGTGTTTATGGACTTAATGAACCGAGTGTTCAAACAATTTTTAGATTTGTTCGTGATCGTATTTATTGATGATATTTTGGTCTATTCACGATCAGAAAAGGAACACGCGGATCATTTAAGGGTGGTACTGGGAATACTCCAACAACAGAAATTATACGCTAAGTTTTCTAAATGTGAATTTTGGTTAACTTCAGTGGCTTTTCTGGGACATATTGTTGGGATAGAGGGTATCCGCGTAGATACGCAGAAGATCGAGGCCGTGAAGGCCTTTCCAAGACCTACAACCCCTATGGAGGTACGTAGTTTTTTGGGGTTAGCAGGATACTACCGGAGGTTCATGGAAAAGTTTGCTTCCATTTCGACTCCTTTAACAAGACTGACTCAAAAGGCGGTTGTTCCAGTGGACTGTTGCTTGCGAACGAAGCTTCCAATTATTAAAGGAGAAATTGACTACGACTCCTGTTGTAACTCTTTCAGAAGGACCAAATGTCCTTGTTATTTATTGTGATGCTTCCAGTATTGGGCTTGGATGTGTATTGATGCAGCATGGTAAAGTTATAGCTTATGCCTCTCGACAACTCAGAAAACATAAAAAGAATTACCCAACTCATGACTTGGAATTGGCAGTGGTGATTCATGCCTTGAAAATATGGAGGCACTATTTATATGGCGTACATGTTGATATCTATACAGATCATAAAAGCCTCCAGTATATTTTCAAACAGAAGGAATTGAACTTACGGCAGAGAAGGTGGTTAGAATTGCTGAAAGACTATGATGTCGACATCTTATACCACCCTGGGAAAGCGAATGTGGTAGCAGATGCGCTTAGCCATAAATCAATGGGTAGCTTGGCAGAGGTACGACCAGAATGGAAGGAAATGATCCATGAGATCTGTTGGCTTGCCAGTCTTGGAGTCCGCTTAGTGGATTCGGGTGACGATGGAGTTTCTGTTCAAGGAATTGCTAAATCCTCTATCATGGAGAAAGTAAAAAAATGTCAATACCAGGACCCTGTTCTAGCACAGTATAGAGATGAAACTCTTCAAATGGAAAAGACTCCATTTGAACTTACGGCCGGTGGGGTACTACGATATCAAGGCAGAGTCTGCGTACCGGAAGTTGCAGGATTACGGCAACAAGTACTAGGAGAGGCACATCATGCTTGTTATTCTATTCATCCAGGATCAACCAAGATGTATCATGACCTCAGATGTTTGTATTGGTGGGACGGTATGAAAAGGGATATAGCATAGTTCGTAGCCCAATGCCCAAACTGCCAACAAGTTAAAGTTAAACATCAGAAACTGGGTGGGCTACTACAGGAAATGGAGATTCCAACCTGGAAATGGGAAGCGATTAATATGGACTTCATTCTAGGTTTGCCTCGTACTCTTCGAAAGCAGGATTCTATATGGGTTATCGTGGATAGGCTGATAAAATTAGCCCACTTCCTTCCGGTCAGGACCACTTATTCAACTGAGGACTATGCGAAATTGTACATCAAGGAAATAGTATGACTTCATGAAGTTCCCACATCTATTATTTCAGATAGAGGAGCTCAGTTCACAGCCCACTTTTGGAAGTCATTTCAAGAAGGCCTAGGAACACAAGTAAGCCTTAGTATGGCATTTCATCCTTAGACTGATGGGCAGGCCGAGCATACTATTTAAACGCTAGAGGATATGTTGCGAGCCTGCATAATTGATTTCAAAGGTAGCTGGGATGATCATATACCACTTATTGAGTTTGCCTATAATAACAGCTATCACTCCAGCATCTAGATAGCGCTATATGAAGCTTTATATGGCAGAAAGTGTAAGTCACCTATCGGTTGGTTTGAGGTTGGCAAAATGCAACTAATAGGCCCAGACATGGTCCAACAAGTGGTAGAGAAAGTGAAGCTTATTCGGGAAAGATTATTAGCTGCCTAGAGTCGACAAAAATCATATGCGGATAATCGATGTCGACCTTTAGAATTTTAAGTAGGCGATTGGGTATTCTTAAAAGTATCGCCCATGAAAGGGGTAATGAGGTTCGGAAAGAAAGGGAAGCTGAGTCTGAGATACATTGGCCCTTACCTGATTCTCCGCCGAGTAGGCAAAGTGGCGTACGAGCTAAGCTTACCCACGGATCTAGAAGCCGTACATCTAGTCTTCTACGTGTCAATGCTTCGTAAGTGTGTGGGTGATCCATCCCGGGTGCATCCCGTAGACGATATCTAGGTCATAGAGGAGTTAGCCTATGAAAAGCAACCTATCGCCATCCTGGATCAGTAGATCAGAAGACTGCGGACTAAGGACGTAGCTTCTGTCAAGGTGTTATGGCGAAATAGGAATCGTGAGGAGATGACCTGGGAAGTTGAAGAGGACATGAAACATAAGTATCCATACCTGTTCCCGACATCTACAGGTAACCCCGACTCCTGAATACTTGTATGGTAAAGATATGAATAGACAAGTATGTGATATCACAAAAGAAAGGAACCTCCCTATAATCTGTATATAGTCTTAAGGGAAGTTGTAGTTAACATTCGGGGACGAATGTTTTAAAGGGGGGAAGGATGTTACACCCCACATCTTTGAATTCAGAAGGTTCCTTAAGTTACTTAGAAGCTAGTATGTGAGGTACTTAAGTTACGACCCTATTGAACAACTCTAAGAAGGGAGAATATGACACCCCATGGTAGGGAAGGTTGGAAATAGGGTCAAGAGAAGTCGGAAAGAGTTGGAGGCCAAGTAACGAGTCGTAGGACTCGACTTATCTACGTAAACTACTAAGTTAGAAGTCTTACATACGGGAGTTACTTGATTACATACCAAGCTTATGTAACAAGGGTTTCATAGGCTCTTAAAGTGAGATGAGATTATGAACGAGATTATGAGCCCACGGGGAAGAGAAAAAAAATTTGCGGGGCAGCCAATGGGAGGGTGACACGTGGCCCCACTGCCATGTGGCAGCCCCACATGGAATGCATGGATACGGTGGCCCAATAGGGGCTGGACACATGTCCCCCTTAGGGGATGACACATGTCACCCCTTGGGACCACCCATATAAGTTGATATGTATCCTAAAACTTCAGTTCATTCACAAATTTCCAGCAAGCAACGTGAAAGAAAAAAAAAGCCTAAGAGCTAAGGAGAAAATCTCGACGGCTTGGGAGAAAAAATATGTAAGTCCCATTTTTGTTCCATAAATTAATTAATTAGCGTATACTACGATGATATGGAAGTATTAGTAGTATAAAATTAGTATTTGGTGCAGCAAAAAATAGACAGCAAGCTGCCACGGAGGTTCAACGCGCTAAAACAATTTCCGAGGCGCGATTTCAGCAAGTTTTAGCCAATTTTTGAAAAGGTAAGTTCTTCCCCTCTAATTTGTTGTTTATGAGGTTAAATTAGGGTGTATTACACACCTAAGGATCTGCTGTAAGTTGGGGAAAAGGTTTGAAAATTTCGGCGTTCGAAATAATCGAAATTGGAATCGCTATAGTTAATTATAATCGAATAATGTGTTGCGCTTGTGGTGTGTGACTGCTGGTCGTGTGGTGAATTATTAGGGTACTGGAATGTGTGTTGATAAGGGAATGAGGGGCTGCTGGTTGCATCCACACGACCCTCCGCTTTGCAATTAAAGAATTCACGAAAGAAAGATTAAAAACCCTAGTTTTGGTATCGTAGTTTCAAATGAAATTTTGGAGGTTTATATGGTGTAATGTTGTCATAATATGCATATGTATGGGCTGCTGGTTGTATTGTTGATTGTCTACAGGTGCTAAGGAAATGGTTGGGAATTCGGATAGGGCACATTATAGGGAAGGTGCTGTCCAATTTTCGTTAACATCCTAGCTAGTTAAGGAACTAGTCAAGAAGGCGAGCGAGGGAATAAATGCTATGAATACTAACGAGTAGCCTAGGTTGCTGAAAAGTCCAAGGTTGTTAATACTCGCTTTACTTCCGTGTTAAATAGGTTTCGAGGACGACGCCGTAGACACGACTAAGGGAAATTCATAAGAGGTATGTAAAGCCTATTCCTTCTTTCCTTTTGGCATGTCGTAGAGGTAAGTAAGAAGTGATACGATTGCTGAATAAATTCCATTCCTAAGTGTCTCTTATTCATTTCTGGATGTTGAACTTTTATAGTAGTTGAACCACCTTCCTTGAACTTTCTATGTGCTAGGGACTTAATGAACATACGGGCTCCTAACTGTAAGACTATATGAAAACAAGTGCTCCTAAGTTCATAAATGGTTGGTATTACTTTAGTACATGTCTAGGGTTCCTGAGACCCTAACTAGTATAGCCCTTAATGGCATTTAGAGGACATTTGAAATGATTACATTACAATCCTGATTTTTAGACGATCGCTTATTTTTCTTTTACGGTCGAGTCTTCGATAATGATTTAAATTGCATACAGTTGTTCATTACTCTACTCGTGTATACGGTAACACATCTTTCATCGAGTCCCGGGCCGAGGTATGTTCTCGTGCGCAGTTTACTGCAAAACTCCCCGACTCCCTTACTAGAGGGCTGGGATACGCATGTATATATATATGATGATGATGTGTTGTAATAAGGTGGTGATGGCATTGGAACTATGACGGTCCTACAGGTATGCTTCATCGGTTCCCTGAAAGGGGCCGGTTATATTGTATAATTTCATCATGCGTGTTTATACTTCACAAGATCTAAGTACAGATTTCTTATATGTTATTCTACCCCCTGCTTCTCTGTTATTGATATGCCTCCAGTTATGCTATATTATGTTTTACATACTCAGTACATATATCGTACTGACCCCCTTCCTACGGGGGGCTGCGTTCATGCCCGTAGGTACAGGTACACAATTGGGGGATCCACCAGCATAGGAGTCCCATTCAGCAGTCCAGAAGTGCTCCATTGTTTTGGAGCCTGATTTTGGTACTAAACTTTGATGTATATATTCGGTTGGGTACGGGTACGGCGGGGCCCTGTCCTGCCTTATGTTACTATACTTCTTACTCATAGAGGTTTATGGATACGAATGTGGGTTGTGTGTATATGTGGATTGTATATGAGTTGTATATGTACGTATGTACAGCTGTACTGATATGACTTATGATTTGGGGTATTTCCCGTGTCGTGGCGGCCTTGTCGGCTCGCGTATATATGTATTATGGAACGACCCTATATGTTATAATAACCTTGTCAGCTTGTATGTTTCCTTACCTGTGGATGCATTTTGGAGTATAAATAGGAGACGGGTTATGTATAGTTGGCAAGGGTATACGTGTATGTCCAGTTTGGGCACCCATCACGGCCTATGGGGTTGGGTTGTGACAGAAGTGGTATCAGAGCGGTTCTTCCTTGGAGTGTCCACAGACTATGTCTAGTAGAGGCTTGTTTATCGGTGTGTTGTGCACCATATCTATAAACAAGAGGCTACGGGGTTGGGTCGTGACATAAATACCCACATACCTTGAATAAGAAGATCAAAAATGTCATGACCCACTTCGTAGATCGTGACTAGTGCCCGAACTGGGCACCCATACGTACCCTTAGCCCCACTTAGTATATTAGCAGAAGAAACAAATGTAGAAATCAAAAGAGGTTGCTAAGGAGCACAGAAAAGCAGATGTAGCACATGAAGGTTGTTAAGGCCATCACGGAACACAAAAGCCCAAAACATATACAGAACCCATAAATACATATCTACAGAACTCTACAGAATGATAGCATAATTATATGAAGGGATAGGACCCCATCGTACCCCTGACCAACATATACATATAGGCTACAGAAAGGTCAGTACCAAAATATGGGCTCCAGACAAAGGAGCACTATCAAATAGTAGAGTGGATGTCCTAAACAAGAGGATTGGCAACTCAAACAGCTGTACCTGTGGGCATATAATGTAGCCCCTAAGGAAAGAAGGTTAGTACGGAAAAAATATACTGAATAGGTAAAGCATGGACTGTAATAAATATAGTCATAACTAGAACAGAATGTACAAAAAATAAGTGAAATATCTAGAATATCAAAATACTTATCACAAACACAGATAATGCATGCGGAAAAAATATTTCATATCCGGCCACATTATGGGATGCGGTGAACAAAATGTGGTCGCCATCCCGTCACCAGCACCACAGTACAGCATAACTCCAGAGTAGGGAATATCTCCATAACAGATCATGTCATATCAGATGGCAATATCATATCATATCATATCATCAGACATCAACATATGTGTATATGACACAATATAACTCCACAACCCATGTACAAGGCGTACCTGCCTCCTCACGTCAAAAAAGTATGCACGATCATGTATCTCCTAGCCCGGGCTCAGTGAAGGAAGCATTGAGGCATCCACGAGTAGAGTAGTGAGAAACTAAATATAATTTAAATCATATTTAAGACTCGATGGAATGATCAAAATGAGATATCATTCAAAAATCAAGACAAGCATCATATCAAGTACCTTCTGAATGTTACTATGCATTGCATCAAAATAGAACCTATGGAAATCTAAAACATTGACCATCCAAGTGGCTCTAAGAATAGGAACTTACTTGTAGGCATAAAAAAATCATATATTTATTTGATAAAGACCATGCCAAAGAAATGAAGATAGCTTCACATTTTTTACTACTCTCCATCATATAGAAGGCTTGAGAGTCATAGCTCCATTATTATGGAAGTTCTAACATTAGGAAGTAGATAAGAGTCATAAATCATGCTCAGAGATTCCCCAAAACTTACATCATGTAATACTTATCTCAAAATATGCCAAGAGAAGGAAGGGGTAACTTTACATACCTATGCCAAAAATATGCCAAGAGAAAGAAGGTAGCTTCACATATCTCTTATGGATTACTCTTAACCAGGTTCGCCTCGTCGTCTTTTGAACCTATTTAACATGAGAGTAATACTAAGATTAATAGCCTTTCACTTTCCAATTTCCAACTCTACAACCACGTATCCATAGGAATCATTTCTTTATCCATTTCCCTTAACTAGATTATTACTAGCTCCGAAGTTACTGAAAATTGGGCAGCATCTCCCCTATAACTTCAACATCTCCGAGATTTCAACTCAAAAAAAATATCAACAACCATACCAACAGCAAAAACCAGCAGCATATTTATAAGTAAATCACTTCAACTTTACACAATACAAACTCCAAACAACTCGCTTAACTACGATACCAAAATAGAGTTTTTAATCTTTATTTCATAAAACCTTTAAAAATATGAAACGGAGGGTCGTGTGGCTGAAATCAGCAGCACCCACACCTTTTTTAAAAACCTTCCATCCCTGCACCACGCAAAAAAACCAGCTGCAACTTCATCACCACAATCAAAATACACTATCCGACTTTGATTTAACTATAACGACTTCAATTTAGTTCGTTTCTAATGTCAAGCATCCTTATGTATTTTTCCACTTCCAACCTTATTTAATAAATTTAATATACCTCCTAACATCATCATAAACTCCAATTTAAAAGGGAAAACCTTACCTTGCTCGAAACTCGCCAAACTCGCCAAAACTCGCCTCGAAAGTTCTTTTAGCGTGACTAAAACTTTGTGGCTGCTTGTTGTCCTTTTTGTACTGCCCCAAATCATAAATTTATATTAATAACACCTTATATCATCATGGTATACCCTATAAAATTAATTCACGAAATGAAATCAAAGGACTTACCCCTTTTTTCACCAGCCCGTAGCTCTCTTTTCTCTAGCTCAATATTTCTCTTCTCTTCTTTTTTTCTCTAGAAGTTTGTAGATAAGAATAACTTTTGTTGTAGATAAGAATCACTCATAAAATATATATATATAGGCTATATTAGGGGGGTGACATGTGTCAACCCCTAAGTGGTGACACATGTTAAGCCCTAAGTGATGACACTTATCAAGCCCTCATTGAGCCACCACATCCCCTCCTCCAATTCGGGGATGCCACATGGAAGGTGGGGTCCACCCCTTGCTCCAAATGCTTCCACATGGCACTTCCAGCTGCTGCCATGTGGCACTCTCTCATGCTGCTACATGTCACTCTTTTTTCCTCCTCGTGGGTTTATAATCTCATCTTACTTTACTAACTTATGTAATCCTTGCTAAGTAAGCTTGGTATGTACTCAAGTAGATTAAGTATGTAACACATCCAAAGTAATAGCTTACACAAGTAAGTCGAGTCCTACGACTTACTACTTGGCCTCCAATTCCTTCTGGATTCTTATAACCCTATCTTCAGTCTTTCTTATTATGGGGTATCACATTCTCCTTTTCTTAGAGTTATTTGATAGCGTTATAGCTTATCCACCTCACATGATAACTTCTAAGAAGCTTAAGAACCTTTCAAGGTATAAAAGTATGGGGTATAACATTCTTCCCCACTTTAGAACATTCATCCTTGAATGTTAACTCGTCTTATAGGGTTTTATGAGGATTTTTGGGAGTTATCTATAACCGTTGTCTTCCAATCCTTTTAGGAGGTTAGACTACCTTTGGATATAGGGAACAAGTACAAATATCTCTTCTCTACCTCCCTGTAACGTATCTAAAATATTATAACTGTATTGTCCTTATTGAACCCTTATTCCTTTTACCACATACTTACTCACTTGGTCCTATACGTAAGACATACATATTCATAGGTTGCATAACCCTGCTGGTAGTCTTTTCATCTCTGGATTAATTCTGCTTCATCTATCTTATTCCCATTGAAACTCGTTTGTCCCATCTTATCATACTTCTTTCTTTTCTTTTATTCACTCCTTGCTCTTCTCACTTCCAATCATAGGAGGCTTGCTGTCCCTTTTCCTTGGTTATTTATCTATCGTAGCATTATTTGCGACCAATACTATAGCCAATATCTTGTCTTTTGATCCCGCATGGTATCATTATCTTTCATAAGATCTCTTGAGTTATTCGATACCCTTCCCTGGTCGTACCCTTTTTTTAATACACACCCATCTTCTAATGTTATGTCATGCAGGGTTTTGCCAAAAACTTCTTGACACCGCCTTAAATACCATTCTGACTTCTATCCCATTATTGTTGGCTTTCAGTCCTTCTAACTTGATTTAGCACGGGATCTTCTTAAAGTTTAAACATCCATGTACGCTATATTATAGTATCCCATGGAACAACTCATCCAAGACCACACTTTACTTATCTTTATCAAAAGTTAATTAGCACTTTTAGTCGTTCTAATTTGAATTAGGCAATACTTGTATTCTGACGATAATTATCCAAGGTTCTCTTGTAGGAGTAGCTTTATCCCAACCTATATCCTTTGTTTCTTGGGATGAATGTATATTTCACCATTTATTCCTTAAGTTTACCTTTTATGACTTTTAAGGATTTCAGTATTGTCGGGTTGGACGTTGTGTGCATGCACCACCCCTTTACACCTTATACCCCTTGTCCTTACTTTGTACCCAACACTGGCTTTTAATTTTCTTAACAACATACCAAGTTCGCCTCAATCAGGGCCTTACCTTATAACCATGTAGTCGTATTGCAATTTTAAGTTCATATTATACGTTCCCTTTTCGTTCTGTATCTGCATTCATTTAATCATATCTATCTTGGGTGCTTCAGTAGATTTCTCTTATAATTTATCCCATCTATGTCTATCTTTTATTCCGCACAAGAGGGATCTTATACTACCTCTGTATTATTCGGAACACATTACTTCCACATAATCCTTTTTCTCATTTCCAAAATGTATTCTGTCCATCCATCTTTATTCATATCATACCAATCATTCCCTAACACCCATTCTATCTCGTTGCTCATCCTTCTACAGCTTGGTCTTTCATAGTTCCGTCACTTTTAGCATTCGTATCTTCGGCTACACATGTCATAACCTATTGTTACACTGTCAAATTACTTTCTTCTTGCTTACTTCTTTCAGTTACTCTTTCTTTCCTTGTACTCGCTATTATTTTCATTATCCCATAATTTTTATTCGCAACTTTCCCCACGTAACTTGATAAGTCTTTCTTATTTGTTCCCTAGCCCACTTTTCTATTTCACACTTACCCTTATATTCTTATTACACAAACCACGTTCTATCACTAGCCACTTTCTCACTAGGCTTTACTTATTTTCATAACGATCGTAGTTATATTCATATCATATCCAGTTCATATTCCACCCCATAGTATAACACTTCTTAACCTTTTTTACGATTCTTACTATGGGTTACTTACCCTTCTTAGTTAGTCTTATCCTTAATATCTCCCAAACTGTCTTATTAATACTTCAAATCTATCACATTTCTGTTTCCCTTGCACTCTTGTCATAATCATACTATTACTTCTTTTAGTAATAGTTCATCACAGTTTATTCCTATGTATCAATTCCGTTGGTGCCTTAATATATCGTTCTATCCAGAACTATCAGTCTTTTCTAAATCATCTCCCTGGGGTCACAAGTCCTTTCCAACTTAGGTTTGCCATATCAATACCAACCTCCTAGTTTCTATTGCCATCAATTCAAAAATTAACTTATTTCTTGAGGTCAACCATACTCTTGGTTTAGCCAAATCTTATCATTATTGTGGGCACGACCTTTCAAGACATACTACAGCCCTGTATCTCATTCTTTTTTTATTTTTAGGAAAATTTGGGCAGAGTTTCCTCTATATTTCTTACTATCTCAAACCTGTACGCAAAAAATATCAACAATGCCTCACAGGGCCAACATATATAAAGTTACATATATATGTATCATATCACATCTTATCGCAGCCACACAGGGCGCCCACAATCAACAATATGAAAATGGACTTACCTCATACGTCCACTAGAACTTCCCCTGTTACACTTTCCTGTCTACTCTTCCTTTCAATTTATAACTTTACATTTCAGTTCTACTTCAATACCTTACCCAACAAATATCTTTCATGCCTTTTCTTACCTACGTGCCTTGTGACTTCCAATATCGTCAGTCACTTCCTTCCGTTGCTGTCATCCTTCTGTTAACATCCAAAGTTAATATAAAGAGTTTTCCTATGACTTGGATCTATCGCACGATCTTAGATATGAAAGAAAGGTAACATCTTAAATATTAAGTAGCCTCCTATTTATAGATGTAGCGTATAACACACCGATAAACAAGACTCTACTAGACACGGTCTGTAGATACTCCAAGAAAGAACTACTCTGATATCACTTTTATCACTACCCACTTTATAGGCCGTGACTAGTGCTTGAGCTGGGAACCCATACGTACCCTTAGCCCCACTTAGCATGTTAGCAGAAGAAACAAATGTAGAAATCATAAGAGGTCGCTAAGGAGAACACGAAAGTAGATGTAGCATACGAAGGCCATTAAGGCCATCACGGAACACAAAAGCCCAAAACATATACAAAACCCTCAAATACATATCTACAAACCTCTACAGAATGATAGCATAATCATATGATGGGACAGAGCCCCGTCGTACCCCTAACCAATGTATACATATAGGATATAAAAAGGTCAGTACCAAAATAAGGGCTCCAGACAAAGGAGCACTGTCAAACAGAAGAGTGGATATCCTAATTAAGTGGATCGGCAACTCAAACGGCTGTACCTGTGGGCATGTAACACAGCCTCCGAGGAAAAGGGGTTAGTATGGAAAATGTACTGAATATGTAAAGCATGGACTATAATAAATAAAATCATAACCAGAATAGAATGTACAGAAAAAGAGCGAAATATCCAGAATGTCAAAATACTTATCATAAAAATAGATAATGCATGCGGAAAAACATATGTCATATCCGACCCCATTACAGGATACGGTGAAAAAAATGCGGTCGCCATCTCATCATCGGTGCCACAACACAGCATAACTCCAGAGTAGGAAATATCTTTGTAACAGATCATATCATATCAGATGGCTATATCATATCATATTATATCATATCATCAGACATCAACATATGTGTACATGGCACAACATAACTTCATAACCCATGTACAGGGCGTACCTGCCCCCTCACGTCGGGGCATGGCAAACAAGGTAGAAAAGTATGCATGATCATGTATCTCCTAGCCTGGGATCAATGAAGGAAGGATTGAGGCATTCACGAGTAGAGTAGTGAGAAACTAAATGAAATTTAAATCATATTTGAGACTCGATGGAATGATCAAAATGAGCTATCATTCAAAAATCAAGACAAGCGCCATATCAAGTACCTTTTGAATGTTACTATGGATTGCATCAAAATAGAACCTCTGGAAATCTAAAATATTGGCCATCTTAGTGGCTCTAAGAATAGGAACTTATTTTTAGGCATATAAAAATCATATATTTATTTCACAAAGACCATGCCAAAGAAAGGAAGATATCTTCACATGTTTTTACTACTCTCCATCATATAGAAGGCTTGAGAGCCATAGCTTCATTATTATGGAAGTTCTAACATTAGGAAGTAGATAAGAGTCATAAATCATGCTCGGAGCTTTATGGATGGGATAACTCCAAAAACTTACATCATGTAATAGTTATCTCAAAACATGCCAAAAGAAGGAAGGGATAGCTTTACATACCTATGCCAAAAATATGCCAAGACAAAGAAGGTAGCTTCACATACCTCTTATGGTTTACTCTTAACCAGGTTTGCCTCGTCGTCTTTTGAACCTATTTAACATGATAGTAATACTAAGATTAATAGCCTTTCACTTTCCAATTTCCAACTCTACAACCATGTATCCATAGGAATCATTTCCTTATCCATTTCTCTTAACTAAATTATTACTAGCTTCGAAGTTACTGAAAATTGGGCAGCATCTCCCTTATAACTTCAATATCTCCGAGATTTCAACTCAGCAAAAATATCAACAACCATACCAACAGCAAGAACCAGCATCATATTTACAAGTAAATCACTTCAACTTTACACAATACAAACTCCAAACAACTCGCTTAACTACGATACCAAAATAGAGTTTTTAATCTTTATTTCGTAAAACCTTTAAAAATATGAAACGGAGGGTCGTGTGGCTGAAACAAAAAGCACCCATACCCTTTTTAAAAAACCTTCCATCCCTGCACCACGCAAAAAAACCAGCTGCAACTTCATCACCACAATCACAATACACTACCCAACTTCGATTTAACTATAACAACTTCAATTTAGTTCGTTTCTAACGTCAAGCATCCTTATGCAATTTTCCACTTCCAACCTTATTTAATAAATGTAATATACTTCCTAACATCATCATAAACTCTAATTTAAAAGGGAAAATCTTACCTTGTCCGAAACTCACCTAATTCGCCAAAACTCGCCTTAGAAGTTCCTTTAGCGTTACTAAAACTTTGTGGCTGCTTGTTGTCCTTTTGGTGCTTCCCCAAATCATAAATTTATATTAATAACACCTTCATATCATCATGGTATACGCTAGATAATTAATTCATGGAATAAAATCATAGGACTTACCCTTTTTTTACCAACCCATGGCTCTCTCTTCTCTAGCTCAAGGTTTTTCTTTTCTTCTTTTTTTCTCTAGAAGTTTGTAGATAAGAATGAATTTGGTTGTAGATAAGAATAAATCATAATCAATACCTAAGTGGTGACACATGTCAAGTTCTAAGTGGTGACACATGTCAAGCCCATTGAGCCACCACATCCCCTCCTCCAATATGGGGATGCCACGTAGTAGGTAGGGTCCATCCCATTGCTCCAGATGCTTCCACATGGCACTTTCAGCTACTACCACATGGCACTCTCTCATGCTGCCACATGTCACTCTCTTTTCCTTTTGTGGGTTCATAATCTCGTCTTACTTTATGAACCTTTGTAATTCTTGCTACATAAGCTTGGTATGTTCTCAAGTAGCTTAAGCATGTAACACATCCAAAGTAATAGCTTACACAAGTAAGTCGAGTCCTATGACTTACTACTTGGCCTCCAATACCTTCCAGATTCTTATAACCCTATCTCCAATCTTTCTTGTTATGGAGTATCATATTCTCCTTTCCTTAGAGTTATTTAATAGCGTTATAGCTTATCCGTCTCACATGGTAACTTCTAAGAAGCTTAAGAACCTTTCAAGGTACAAAAGTATGGGGTATAACAAAAGAAACTTGAAGAATTTAGGATTTTTGGTGTAGAGCTAGAGAGAATTCCTTGAGAATCTTCATTGGAGTTTTTTAGAGGCTTTGTAGAGAGATAATTATTTGAGTAGATGATTTGTGGTAGGATGAAGAAGAATAGGGGTTTAGGTTAGTTTATAGAGTTGAATTAGGACCTAAAAATGTTAAGGTTCATTAACTAATAATTAGAAAAATATCTGAAGTGTCTCCACTTTAACACTGAATTTGGACAAATAATTTAAGCCAAGTCCACGAAGAGGACTCATTTCTTGATAGGCCAATTTTGAGCGAATGAGAATTTAGCCACATTTTAACTTGGGAGAAAAATTTACAGAATGGGGGAGACGGTTTGCGATGGAGACCGTTGCACATCCTTCTTGGAAAGCAATTTCTTAGAAAATTTATCTTCCGGGATACTTGACCGAAAAATCCACCGAGGTCATTTTTGCAATGCTTAACCTTATTATATGATGTTCTAACCTTCAAATACCAAGAATGTAACATCAATTCCGCAATGAGAACTTGTTCCCTTATAGGCTAATTTTGAGTGAGTTAGAATTTTGCCAAATGTTTTATCCGGAGGAAAATTTGTACTATGGGGGAGTAGATCCACAATGCAGACCTATTGCGCACCCCACTGGAAATGCAATTTTTGGAAAATATTATCTTTTGAGATACTTGACCTAAAATTACTTCAAGGTCATCTTTGTAACACTTAACCTTATAATATTGTATTTCAACATTCAAATACCCAGGATATTACAGAAACACTGTCGATATTTTTGAAAATTTGGAGAGTTAGACAAATTTTCACGCTTTCAATAAGTAAAGTGAAGTGAATGTTGGGTTGGTGATTTTATGAATTTCATGAATAGATATGAAGCTCAGGGTAAGCTACAAGCAACATTCAAGGACAAATGAACATTCGAGGAAAAATGATTCTAAGTGAGGGACAATGTAGCATCTTAGAATATGAATTAAGTTTATTACTTAAAGAGAGTATGTAAATCTTAATCTATAAAGAGTATAGGTGGAGTACTCGTCGTATTTTTACAATAATTGTATGATTTAAATATAGTATACATATCTTAAGGGAAATTATAACATATACATACACTCACTCACACACACTCACACACACACACACATACACACACACACACACACACACACACATATATATATATATATATAAGAAAGAAAAAAAGTAAAGTTATCATTTATTACACTAGACATTATTTGGCATGTGGGTTAGTGGAGTCACCCTTTAACTTCTATTGAATTTATAGGTGAAACATTCTATTTGGAATTTCTAAAAGCATGAAATGCCCTCTGCCTTTGCAGTTCAGCAGCTAAAATGGGGTGGTGATTTCACCTGTAAACAATAATATTACCTCACAAAAAAGAAGGAACATAGTGACCTAAATCTTAGACAAGCTTTAGTCTTCATTCAAGAATTAAGAAGATTCATCAAGAACTAAAGTTGGAATTTAGTTTCAAATAGGTAATTTCTCTAACCTCATACTTGAATATAATTATGCCTTACATATTTGGGATGTAATGTAAAGTGGAAATCACCATTTAATTAAAATTTTTGCACTAGTTTTCAAAGTGGGTTTTGTGATGAATTAGGGTTTCTTGATAAGGGAAAAAGATTAGTAGTGAGTTATTGATAAAAGTGGATTTTTTTGGTGTTTATACTTATGAGAAGGATTACAACTGAACCTTGTAAGTTAAAAAAAATAATAATGAGTTCTCTCTGAATGATTTTTTTTTAAAATGGATTAGTTTGGGTATAAGTGGAAAATATTGGAATAAATTATTGATGAACTTACGGGTTATTAATGAATATATAAATATATTATTTTATAGTTAAATGTTGGATTAATTGGTTTCAATTGAGTGATGAAAGTGACTGGTTGGATTTGTGAAGCTACAACTATGAAAGTTTGATTATTGGTGACTCGCGATACTGTCACGCCCGAGTCTACACCCTAAGTGTGGACAACACTCAGAAATCATTGCTCATTCCCAAACGAACTCTTGGCCTGGCTAACTACTCAACAAAAGACTCAACTCCATAGAAATAGTTTTATAAGGTGAGCATTTAAAATACTTTGAAACTAATACTCATGCATCTAAAAAAATCTATAAAATAGATAAAAGTTGTTAAAAAATATACTCTGAAAACTGAAATAGACTCAAATATTTTGTCTATATCTATGAAGCCTTTAATGTCTCTAGATAGGTAATGCGAAAGGACCACTTCTATCTTGAAAGACAAATAAATGAAAATAGAATAAACTAAAAGAGTTCCTCTGAATGCAACGAGGTCTCACCAAAAGTTGAAAGGAAACTGATCTTCAACGATGCACCTATTGATGGTCTCTATCACATGTATCTGTATCATAAAATAATACAGTACCGAGTGGCATCAATATATGGAATGTATAATGTAAAATGATTGAAAAGAAACATACTCAAGAATACTCAAGGAACACATACTGAAATATCTCAACTCTAAGTAAAGCATGTAAATATGAAATAAGTTGATTCTTTAAAAAACAGAAGTGCATGAATGCAAGTCATCACTCTTTGGGGAATTTTTCCTATGGTGGCTATATTATTTATGGAGTTCGTGTTAATTAGACTCTTACCCAAATTGGTGCTCAATATTACTCACAAAAATATATTATTATGATCATGAACTTAGGTGAGTGAAAATACTCAAAATATTGTTTCATTAGTCTTATTGGACTTTACTAAATTTTACTCAATGCTTCTCAACTCATTACTTTCTCCTTGAAATTAGAGTACTCTTCAAACTCCATAAATGTATTTAAACATTGCTTTTGTTTCTCAACTTAGTCTAGATTTAATTTCTCAACTCAGTTTCAAAATAAATGCATAAACTTTAACTCATTAAACTTCAAAAAGATCATGCTCAAAAAATTAATGAACGAAAGACTCCAACTCAAATGAAATATTATACTCAAAACTTCTTTCTGAATTAACATATGAAATAATTCATCCTTTAAACTCAAGACATTGCATAAAATTAAGCAATACAAATACTCACTTGGGTTAATATGAATGCATCCATGAATGACAATTCAAAACCCAAATCATGGAAATCATCAGTATAATTAATATATGAAGAACTCAATATGAGATTATACAACTAACTCAAGACTCAATTTAACAAAATTTGGATTGAAACTAAAACTCAAACTCATACCAACTAAACAAAGATGTAAGCCATGATGAAAAACTCACTCCAACATTTTGATTAGCCTTATATATTTAGAAGATTGATGATCCAAGTAAAACTAAAAGAACTTGGTTGAAACACTTGAACCCTAGCTTTTCTCCTATTCAATCCTTGCTTTCAAAATATTATAAGTGTTAATGTGAGAAAAGCATCATTGGGTACTGATAAGGGACATATTTTTCCCAAAACATTTAGGATTTTTTTTTGAAAAAGTGGGAAAAGACAATTTTCTGCCTCATTAAAAGTTACCTCGGGTCGCCTATAGATAAACCTACAGACTGTAGGAACTTCTATGAACCTTAGAATATTAGTTGTGGGAATTGGTTGTCCAAAGTAGGATCTACTGAAATGTGATATCTTGTAAGACCTCGAAAGTCGGAAAGATGGAATCGAGGAGAAATTCCTCAAAATGATGACGAGATTCAAGGCTATGAATCACTCTGCGATTCATAGAGGTTTTTATGACTCATAGAAATGAGTCATAAGGTGAGTCCTTACAATTTTTCAGGTCCAAAACTCAAGAGAGTCCTATGACTCAAAAAGATGAGTCGTCGTCCTGTTGATGAGTCGTAAGGGCGAGTCATACATAAAGTTTAGAGACCCTTAATTTATAGGTTTTCATACCCTTTAGGATGAGTCATGTTTATGAATCATAGTCCAGTTGACGAGTCATAACATGACTCATAGGAAAGAATTAGAGACCCTGAAATCAGGGTCTTCTTAGAAGCCTACATGATGACTCAAACCTACAAGTTGTAGACTTGAGAACGACTCATAGAAGCTCAGCCATAGGTCCAAATCTGAGTTTTAATGAAGGGTATTTGTGTTTTTTTCCAAAGTTTCATTCAATGAATCTAGACACTATTATGGCCAAGTTCAATCAATAAATACTCAATCCTTCAAAATTCTCTCTATTATAAGTCATTCTTCAATATTCTCATAAGGCAAGACCAAAAGAATTCTCTCAAGGTTACTCTCCAATCTGTTAGCTAGGGTTTCAAAAGCAATCAGATTCTTCTTCAGTTTTAGAGTAAATTTCACCAAGGTATGTGGGGATTGATCCATGGGTTCTTTTCACCCATGTAGTCTCAGGTTTTCTCAAAGTTTTGTTTAATTTTCAATTATATATTAATCCTTGTTTGATGAATTGCATTGGGTTGTTTCTATTTTATTTTTAAATATTATCAATAATCATAATAAGTATGTTCTTACATGAATTGCATTATTTCGGGTTTAATTATGAATGCCCATGCATTAAGCTTTTTAAATGATAATTTTTAATTTCAAAGATTAGGTTATATGAATGATGATTATGAAGTTCTATGATTCCCAAAGAAAGGATTTTATGAATGAAGTTGAGATTCATGATTTAATGATGAAAGCTATGGTGATGATCAATTATGATTTAAGAAAGTTATTATGGTGTGATAAGTAGCTACCCAAGGGAATCCTAGAAGTAACATTTAGTCCTTAACTACATTGCCTGCATCAGTTTATGATGCCAATATATCATATCTACTGTATCCACATGCCTTATGATGTTATGATGTTATCATGGAGTCTACCTTGGCAAAGTAGCATCTTCCTTCTCTATATGGGAGTTACATCAGATTTCATGTTATAGCTCTCATGGTCATATATATTATATAACGGTCCTTTTCCACACCAAGGTATATGAAAAAGTATAAGTCCTCATGATTATTATTCGATGCATGGACCACATGGTTATAATGTTTAAATATTTTTAAGTTCTTACTCATGTTTTAATATATTTGTCATGCATACCATTTTCATATTGATTTATCCTATTTTCATTGTTCATGCATACTTATAATACACTTAGTGTTTTCCATGTACTAACACATATTTTTGCCTACATTATATCATAATATAGGGTTCTATGATCACGCTCATCTTCCCTTTCATGACTAGAGCTTATTATTATTCTCATTTGTGGTGAGTCCCCATGTTTAGTCGAAGTGGCTATTTACTTTTCCTTATGTTCTTATGACTTTTCATTGTTTATATTAGGTGAGCTAGGAATTTGTCTTATGTCCCCATATAGACTAGCAGAGGCATGTTGGATGTCATAGACTCTATGTTGTCTTTTCATTTCCAATTTGAGATTTATTCTCTTTTATTCATACTATATTTGTTGAGACTTTATTAACTCATCTATGCCTTAGATTTATTGCCTATTTATCTTATGTATGCTCATGAATAATATGCTAAGAGATTTGATTGGAGTCTTTTGGGATTCTAATTGTCATATCACACATTAGGCCTGACTTGGGTTGTGACAAACTTAGCATCAGAGCACAAGGTTTAATATTTTCTAGGGAGTCTAACATGCCGCGTAAAGTAGAGTCGTATTCATAAGTGTGAAGCATGCCACATATATGAATAGGAGTCTAGGAGGCATCTTAGGAAAAATATCACTTCTTTTATGATCTTATCATGCGATAGAGCTGAACTCTAAGGTTGCTTTTTCTAACGCTTTCTCTTTACAATTTCCAAACTATGCCTCCATGAGTAATCCCCATACGAAGGAATGTTAAGGAGAAGCAACAAGCTCCAAATGACCCTTTGAATGAGCAAGTTTTTCATTCAGATTTTTGAGCCGCATTTAAAGTTCTTTCCCAAGTTGTAGTAGCTCAAGCTAATAGGGAACTCGTAGCTCCCTTGAACCTAAATATTTGTACAATAGCTAGCCAAGTTTGTGACTTTACTTGGATGAACCCTCTCAAATTCCATAACTCTAAGGTGGACGAGGATCCATAAGAATTCATTGAGTGCATTGTAAGATTTTTGGGATCATGGGTATTAGTTTGGTTGATAAGGCAGAATTAGCGACTTATTAACTTAAGGGAGTTTCTAGAGTATGGTATGGCCAATGGAAGGGTGAAAGAGGTAGAGATGATGGTCCCGTGGATTAGGAAGAATTCAAGAGTGCTTTTCTTGACGTGATTTTTCCTTTAGAGTTGAGGGAAGCCGAGGTACAAGAATTTAGCAATTTGAGAGAAAGAAATATAAGTGTGAGGGAATATGCCCTCAAGTTCACGGACTGACTGAAGTTCGAGTTTAGTACAACTATTCAATAGCATGGTGTTTACCTTGTTGATTTTATGGTTTTATGTTATTTGAGAATTGTTTGATAATATCTTGTTAGCATTCATGTGCATGACATCTAATTTTTGCATGGTTTTCTTTCTCTAATGAGAGAAAATATGGGTTTTATGTGTTTTAAATAGTTTCCCTATATTTATTACATTTTGATCTCCATGGGATCCAGATATTAGTTCTTTAACTTGAGGAACTTGTTTTTTAAAGGGAGTATGCTCTTTTTTAGAAAAATAGTGTTTTTCATGAGAAAAGGTACTATTTTACTTGATATTATGGGTCCTTGGAATATTCACAACTTGTCCTTCTTATACCCTACATATGTTGAAAAGCTTTGATGTCTCGTAGACTAAATTCCATATTTTACTATTATTGCATCTACAGTTGAGATAAGGCAGTAACTTAGATGTCCCAAGGAGTCCATGAGATGGCCAGCGAGATAATTTTGAAAATTCACACTTTATTCATGCATGGTTCACATGTGCATCACATCTTCTTGTGTGTTATGTGACCGTGGTTAATTGACTTGTATGATATGCAATCATAGTTTCCCTTCTCCCTTAGGATGTGTTTTTTACTTATGATTACCTATCAACCTTACTATTAGTATTATTGTTCTTCCTGTTATATATATATATTATATTTCTTAGCTTGGTCAGTCTATGATGCCTATTGGGTACCCCATATTTTGGTACTCATACTATACTTTTGTATCTTTTTTGGATATAACTCCTAGTATGAGCCACCCTCAATGAGTGTTGCATCTGACATGGCCATCGTAGATTTGGATCATGGAGGGCTCCTAGCATCAGGAGATTTTCCTTTTCCCTTTCTTTTGTACTTGTCTACATATTTTGTATTTTTGTTAGACAAACATTTTGTATATATAGTCCTTTTGTACCTAGATGTTATTGTACCGGTGACAATAAGTCTAGAGGTGAGTTCCTTTGTATAGTTTTATCTTTCTTGGGCCCTACTGGTAGAGTTTTTATCGTATAGCATATCTCTATTTTATGGGCCCTTTTCTATTTCTCTATTACTTTTTAACTTATTGTCTTTCGCTTGGGGTTTAGGCTTGCCCACTGGGTGGTTATAGTAGACACCATCATAACTCTATTTTTGGTCATCACAGAGTTGTATAATAGCTTTGGATTCACTGGTCTTACCGATATAGGAGCAAGAGCCTAGTAAAGTTTCGCGGATCTGTACAATGATGTTTGTATCCTAACATTGACAGGCTATAAGAAATTTATAAGAATACTTCAATTGTCTTGACCCTTATCATGCATCCTTGACTTTAGAAACTTTTGAATTTTCTTCATTCTTTTTCAGATGGCTAGGATTAGATCATCGATAGGTGGGCGAGAGTCTCCTGCATAGACAGATGTAACCCCAAATAAAGGTAGAGTGCGAGGTTGACCTAGAGGTCGAGGTAGACCATGAGCTACAATACAAGATTGAGACTACGAGCGGTCACCGGCAAAAGAGACCATGATAGTTATTGAGCATGTTCAGCTTCAAATAGATATTGTGGGGCCATCCAACCTCTAATAGGCTTTATTGCCACACTATTTCTCTAAGATACATGGGCTACGATCCTCAGATTCATGGAGATTATGTCCCAGGCTTAAACATTGCCTAATACTTCCAATAGCCATCCGATTAGATATGATTCGCAGACTTCAGCCCAAGAAAGGGGAACAAGGTATACAGGTTCCAGAGGCGCAGCCTATTACTGTGGCTCCTCACTTAGAGGTTCAGCCGATACTGACAGTTTTATTCAACCTATGGTAGTTAGGCTTGTTATGTCTTCTGAGGAGAAAAAGATGGCGGGATGGTTCATCAGGTAAGCTGTGCCCAAGTTCTCTAATGATACGAGCGAGGATACTCATGAGTTTGTAGTGAGTTGTCATGAGAGGTTGCGTAACCTCGGGTTGGTGGTGTAGCACGGGGTTCATTACACTACTTTCCAAATAGATGGACTAGTGAATTAGTGGGGGAGATCTTATCTTTAGTGTAGACTAGTCAAGTCACATCCGATTAAATGTGCTAAGTTTGTTTGAGGCTTTCTTGGAGAAATATGTGCTCATAACTTGAGGGAGAGGTTGAAAGATGAGTTTATCAGTCTGGTGCAAGGATCGATGTTAGTTTTAGAGAATGAGAAATGGTTCCATAAGGTTCATAGGCACACAACTATGGTCATGTTGGTAGAGAATGAGAAGGTGGTTGGATATAGAACATATGGTAGCATCAGGTCGTTCACTCCTCATGATAGTTAATGATGCACACAATATTGAAGGGATACATCACAAGACCCCCGTTACGGTGGTTTTAGCGAGTCCCAGTCCAATAGTAGGGTTTCTTCGAGTAGTTGGTAATGCTCAATTACACTTTTTATAATTTAAAGTATGGTGATCATTGTCAATTAAAATACCAAACTAAGAGTCGAGGTTGAATCCTACAAGGAACGATATTCAAAAAGAATTCAAGTATGAAGTACCTAAGTGCTCTAAATTGTTGTAGAGTTAAAATAAGTAAAGCATGTCATAATATAAATTCGTAAGTTTTAGTTATCAATTAGAAGAGTTTACTAGTTTATAACAGACAATATCAATAGTAACAGAGTTTAAACAATTGTAAGGGGTACTTCTAGGGTAGGTATGTAGTTAGAAATATATTACAAATAAGGGTAAATGTACTACTCAATATCGCTAATTATCAATGAATAGGCTAGGTTAACCAATAATATAAAAAATATCTTTCTATCACTAGTCATATTTTCATTCAAGCCCTCACAAACCTAAAAAATGATGCTAACACAAATTAACCCAATCTTTAGCATAGTCTCCTCTCGAGAGAGATTTACAATTCATAAGCATAGATCAATGGCTATTTGTTAAGTCATCCACCTCACATAACCTTCTAAAGCCAATATGAAGATGGAACATAGAAACAAGTTTGCAACCTTAATTCATAAATGAAAACATGGCAAATTATCAAATCCAATATCAAATTAGCAAAGTATTGAGCTAGTATAAGAACCCAAATTAAAAAAACAACAAATAAACTATAGTAGCAACCACTCCCCCTCCAATTGAAGGATAGGTTTAGCTACACATAGCAAATCTAAAAGAAATTATACTGTAGTAATTATCTCCCATTAGATTCTGCTGAATTACACTTCAATTATAAATGCCCAAAGCTAGTTTTCCCAAATTTCACCCAAAAGTAATATTCAAAACCCCAATCAGTAGGAATGTTCTATTCTCTTACTTCATAGTAGTGCAAAAGTACCAAATTCTATTATTTAAAGACTAATTATGCCTTCCCTAGAAATTGGCTGAGAAACAACTCCTGGACTACTTCGGCGACCTTGGTCATGCTCACCAAAGTGGTTGACGATTCTTCAAGGGGGAAGGATTCTTGCTCTTCAATCACCCAAAACTTCAATACTCAGGTTGGCCATTAGGAGAGCTCAATTGACCTCGCATTTCCATGTTGGCCAATCGCCATTGGATTTCTTCCTTACCTTTTTATTTCTCAAATATCTTAGACAATGCAGGACTTTTGGGAAAGCTCAGATGAGCTCGCCTTCCACTTCGGCGTATCATCATCTTCTCCTTCTATTAGCCTTTTCTTCTCTTCACTTGAGCAAGATTTTCAGTTTATATCTGTGAGCTCGATCGGACTTTCCTTCCACTTTGGCTAGTCACATTTTAGTAATTAGGTTCGCCAAAATTAGTTGACTGTTTGCTTCATCATTCAAGGCTTTAGGGTGATAAAAGGGACAACTTGGAGAGTCGCCAAGGCATCCTTTGCTAGATCCAACCTACTTTTTCCCTATTTTGAAAACTTTTTGGCTCTTCTTTTCAACATAGTACCAATTCCTTGTCTATAATCCTTTATATCTACAAATAAACATTTTAATATCAATTATGGACACAATATAGGAAAAGAGGATACTATTCCATTGGGTTTTAATCCCTAAATGAGTCAAAATTACCTACTCATCAATACCCAAACTTAAATTGTCGCTTTTTCTCAATTAAATCAAGAATTCAATCAATTCAAAAATAATGTCAACAAGCAGTGCTCCTTGAGAATCAACATGAAGTGCAAACAAGGCTTAATATAAACATGCAATAATTAATTATGCAGTCAAAGCTTCAAACGATGACTAGTCAACATTAATTAGAGTTCATGCTCACAAATGCTCGCTTTAAATGCAAATTCATGCTCAATGAACATATTTGAATGCCCTCATAAAAAGAATGATTACATGCTCTATTAAAGACAATAAAAGAATATAAATAAGGAATCAAAAAGAACTTTCACACTCTTGAAGAGAAAAACATGCATAATTTCACCCATAGGCTTGCCCGTATTTTCCAACAATACATCAATTGGCTCATGCAAGATGAAAAAGGTCTTTCAAGGATTGCAATAGGGATTGGGGCATGGGTATGATCTTTTTGGTGTAGTGACTCTACCTTCATGAAGCATGGAACAAATTCATTTCACTTCTTGGCCCCATGGAATAACCTCAAAGCATCAAACCAACCCGCTAGAGGTCAATACTTCCTACCATACAACACCTCAAATAGAACCATCTGAATGCTAGAATTATAGATTTTTATATACAAACTCTGCCAAAGCCAAGAATTAATCCCACTTACCCTCAAAATTAACAATACCACCCTGAAGTATGTCTATTAAGACTTAAAGAATCCTTTCTTACTGGTTGTCAGTCTGAGGATGAAAGATTGTACCTCTCTCAACTAGAGTACCCAACTCTCTCTAAATAGACCTCTATAAATATAAAGTGAATTGATTATGACAATGACAAATAATAGACACCGGCACACCATGGAAATGGAAAATCTCCCTAATGTAGATCTGAGCTAACCTCTCTGAATTTTAGAGAGGTTTGAACCGGCCAAAAGTGAACAAACTTCATTAATCGATATATGATGACCAAATAGAATCAAAGATCAAAAAAGTATTTGGAAATCCTACAATGAAGTCCATATCTATTTTCTCCTAGTTCCACTCTAGAATGGTAGCCACTTGCTCAAACCACCTGGCCTATGGTGCTCATACTTCACCTTCTAAAAGTTGAAGCACCAAGTCACAAATGTTGAACTATCCCTCTTCACCCACCACTAATAGTGCTTCCTCAAATTATGCTACATCTTCACCACATTGGGATAAATGGAATATCTAGAATAATAGGACTCCTCCAAAATTAACCTAATCAAATATCCAACTCTAAAAATACAAATACGGCCCTCAATCCTCAAAAAACCCTCTGGATGTAAGGACTCTCGCCTCTAAATACCCTATCTAAAATAAACCTAAACTGTAGATCATCAAACTATTGTACAAGAATCTGCTCCCTAAAAGAGGATCTAGCCTCTACACAAGAAATTACATTGCCTGGCTTAGAAATATCATGTCTGACCATCTAGATGGCTAGGGACTGAATGTCCAAAGCCATAGGTAACTTCTCTATAGGTAAGAAAGCCAAACTACCCATACTCACTACGTTCCCGCTCAAGGCATCTGCTACCACTTAGCCTATCTTGAGTGATAAAGAATCAAGATTTCATAATACGTCAGTAACTCTAACCACCTGCATTGTCTCAAATTAAGATCCCTCTTTCTGAAGATTTAGTGAGGACTAGAATGGCCAGTGAGCACCTAATTGTGTCAAAAAATCATCAACAAAAAAACTATCATTGTCAACTCCAAGTCATGGGTAGGGTAGTTCTTCTCAACCCTACTTCATCAACACACAACCTTATCCAACACCGGAAGCATCACAGTAGACCGTAAACCTATGGACCTCAATTGAAAGAGTCAGAATAGGGTCTGAATTTAATAAGGCCTTGAGCTTCAAAAATCTCGCTTCAAATTCGTCAGAACACTAGAAATAGACATTCTTCTAAGGCAATCTAGTAAAAGGTGCTGCTATTGAAGAAAATCCCTCCACAAACCATCTATAACAGCCTGCTAAATAGACGAAACTATGAACCTCAATGGGAGAAATAGTACTAGAAAAATCATGAAATTAGAGATATTTCTTTGGTCAACCATAATCTCATTCTTGGACACCACATGCCCCAAGAATGCCATAGACTTAAGCCAAAACTCACACTTGGTGAATTTGGCATACAATTGTTTATCTTGGAAGGCCAAGAGTACAACCCACAAATGTTCCTCGTGTTACTCCCTACTCTTGGAGTAGACTAGAATATTGTCGATTAGCACTATTAGAAAAGTCTAAGTAGGGCCTGAACATATGGTTCATTAGCTCCATAAATGTGGCTAGGGTATTAGTCAACCCAAAATACATGAATAAGAGCTCATAATGTCTGTACCGAGTCTTAGAGGAAATTAGAGAGATGTTTGTCACTCTAATCCTCAACTACTGGTAGATCAATCTCAAGTTTATCATAGAGAACACCGCCGAACCATGAAGCTGATTAAATAAGTCATCAATTTTCAATATAGGATACATGTTCTTGATTGTCACATTTATTTATTTTCTGTAGTCAATACACATACAAGGTACCATCCTTCTTTATCACAAATAGTACAAGAGCACCGCAAGGAGACATGCTAGGCCTAATGAAACCATAATTTAAAAGGTTTTGGAGCTACTCCTTGAGCTCCCTCAACTAGGTTTGAGCCATCCCATAGGGTGGACTATAAACTAGTTGTTTACCTTGCTCAAAATCAACATTGAAATTAATATTTCGATCAGGAGAAATACTAGGTAAATCTATATGAAACATATTAGGTTACTCTCTAACCATTGGAACTAACTAATAGAAGGAGTGTCTGCACTTGTATAACGAACATAAGCAAGATATGCTAGATACCCCTTTTCTACCAGTCGTTGCACCCATAAAAAGAGATCAAACCTCTAGTCATATAGCTAATAGGACCCTCCACATAATCAGAGGAATCCAAATAAAATCTTGAAAAAGCAATCTAAACCCTCTTGATTAGAAGATAACTAATCAAAGCCTAGAATAAAGTTAAAGTCTATTATATCCAATTTAATCAAGGGTGACCTAGTATCGTACTCCAAGATGAACAACACACTGGATTGATACACTTGTCCACTACTAAAGAGTCAATGAAGGGGGTAGATATACACATAGGCACAATCAAAGGTTCACACAACACATCCAAATACGTAACATAATAGGTAGACATATGCGTAAGTAGATCCCGAATTAAATAAAGAATTTGTAGGTTGATAAGAAACGGAGATTGTACCTGTGATAAAAGCATAAGCTAGCTATCCCTATCACCTGCTATGACTAATTATAGGACACTTCTTAGTAAAGTAGACTATCATAAAATACTCATTACACAGCCTATTAAAAGTATCCCTATAAATTGGCTAGTTGAACCTGAAGAGACACCACAGGCTAAGGACCCAAAATTTGCAACCTAAGAAATCTGAACCGGAGCCTGGATCATCTGACTACTAGAGCCCATAGAGATGCCATGATCTGTAAGATAAAATTGATTTGGGTAACCTCTGCCTCGAAACTCCTCACCATGAGAATGAGACCTACTAAAACCGCCTTGATGATGTGGCATTCTATTTTTGCCTCCATAGTCCTCACTATGGCTCCCCTCAATGGTGTGTTCATGATCAACTATTTCTAGAAAATAAACCCCAATGCCATCATCTTCTATGTAGCCATCCAATGTTTGAATAAGATCCCTCCAACAAACCTACACAATCTCTCATTCTTTGTTAGCATAAGTATAGATCCATGTCTAGCCAACTCATAGAACCGTGTCTAGTACTCAAAAACTAATACAGATCCCTAGGTCAAGTTTGTAAACTCATTTAATAAATGCTCTCTCAACAAATGAAGTACATATTTCTCAAACAAAGCCTTGGAGAGTTGAGCCCACATCATCGGAAGTGACCCGACTGGCCTGCACTAGAGATAATACCTCTACCAGTATTTCTCTAAACCATTAAATAAAGAGTAGTAGTGGCAGGCCATGCCCCTAATACATGAGCACTCAGTGCCTCGACCTAGGCTACCGTTTGAGTGTAGTCTCGCATCTGAGGGCCCACTGAAGTACTTGGAAAAGTCCCTACCTAGGATAATCCCTTTAAAAAACTAAAAATCCTCACCAAAGTTTTCATAAGAACTGGCATAGTAATGAGACATAGAGGAGGCTAGGCAGACCCCATATAATTTGGCTGATGATGAATATGCTCAAACAGAATATCAGCCTCTAGTGACAGTGCCAACTCCTGGTATAAAGTCGGTAAAGCGTAGCCCACCTTTTAGGTCAGTGTTGCTGAAGCGATCATTGTGTGGTCGTTATAGTAACATTAAAGGGTCGTTCTTAAGACCCAAATTCTTGATTTTCTCTCAAACTTTAACCCTTGTTTTCTCCTTCAATTCCTTGGCTATTTAGGCCATTCAAAAGGCTAAATTATGTATATATTCGAGAGGAACGCAATGGTGTGTTAATAAGTTGGAGTTGCAGCTTTCTTTGATCATTAATGCATGTTAGGTTTGGGTATGCTTTGGTAGGTCAATTGTGTTCCCTTGTGGAACATGAGCTAGGGGTAGTAGTTGGAGCCTATTCTTAGAGTCAGTTATATGAATTATGAAGCGGGTCCCATAAATCCTAATTTTTAACTTCAAAACTGGCTCATCTCCAAATTGGATAATTTTAGTGTCATAACGACTATATTAACATTTTGATTCTATTTTTGATAGTGAGGCGGCATTCCGAGGCCGTTTGAAAAGGAAAAACTAAGATTTTATGAGTTAGAGAATACACGATCGGCCTACGAGTAAGCTACTATGTTCCCTACATGAGAATGAGAATGTTTAGGAAATTGTACATTTAATTATATGAGTTGAAGGGGTTGGGGGTTGAGCATGCTAAATTCCTAAAATTCTTTTGGGAAATTGTTGGACTATTTAAGCACGATTCCTGCTCTTATCATTCATCCATGCCTTATGTTGTATAACTTCCATGTGCTTATATGTTTGGAAACATGTTGGGCCTTAGTCTAGGCTTAGACTAGTGATTGCCTTAGACTTGCACGATTTTGGTGGCTTTGGGCCTTAGAACTTCTCCGATGTCATTTCGAATGGTTAGCTCCCTGTATACTGATATAGAAGACTTGAGTTTGATAGTCTAAGCTTTATCTAGGCAGTAACATAGCTTGTGACCTTACCTCCATTTTACCCTATTCTGCTGTCTGTTCAGTATCGCTTAGTTCTTGATTCAGGGAGACTTTGCGACCATTGTAGTTATATATGGTTTGAGGGGGAATGATATATTGATGGCACTCGATTTGGAGGCACTCCCCATGACACTCGGTTAATTATTGAATGTAATTCGATTCGATCCCTTGGCCACGGATACCTAGTTCAAGCCTATGGTCTAACTTACTTGTGTTCAGTATCCTTAGATACATTTACCTAGTTTAAGTTCAAGGTCTAGTTTACCCGTGTTCAACCCCTTAGCTATAGTTAACCGGTGAAAGTCAGTGGTTTACCTTACTCATGTCGACTCGTTAGCTGTAGTTACCTGATTAAAGTCCATGGTGTCACAACCTAACTCCATAGGCCGTGAATGGTGCCTGAGTTTGGCACCCATACGTACCCTTAGCCATACTTAGCGTGTTAGCAGAATAAACAAAAGTAGAAATCAAAAAGGGGTCGCAAGAGAGCACATGAGAACAGATATAGCACAAGAGGGCCGTTAAGGCCTTCACGGAACACAAAGCCCAAAACATATATACATAACCCACATCACAAGTCTACAGACCTCTACAGAATGATAGCTTAATCATATGATGGTACAGGGCCCCATCGTACCCTTAACCAACATGTACAAATATACAATAGAAAAGTTGTATCAAAATAGGGCTCCGGACAAAGAAGCACTACCAACCAACAAGGTGTATGTCCTAAGCGAGCGGATCAGCCAACTGAGCATCTGTACCTGCGGGCATGTAATGCAGCCCTCAAAGAAAGGGGGTCAGTATGGATAATATACCGAGTATATAAAGCATGGACTGTAATAAGTAAAACCATTACCAGAACAGAAGGTGCAAAAATGAGCAAAATATCCAAAATATCAAAATGCCTTTCAGAACCACGGATAATGTATGCAGAAAAACATATGCCATATCCGGTCCCATTATGGGACTCAGTGAAAAAAACATGGCTGCCACCCGGTCACTGGCGCCACAGCACAGCATACATCCAGAATAGGGAATATCTCCATAATAAATCATATCATATCAGATAGACATATCATATCATATCATATCATATGTGTACAAGGCACATCATAACCCCACAAAACCCATATATAGGTCGTACCTGCCCCCTCACGTTGAGGCACGATGAACAATGCAGAGAAGTACGCATGATAACCAAACCTGACCCGGGCTCGGTGAAGGAAGCATTGAGGCATCCACGAGTGGAGTAGTAAGAAACTAAATGCACTTTAAATCATTTTTGAGACTCAATGGAGTTAACAAAATAAGCTATTATTCAAAAATCAAGACAAGAGTCGTATCAAGTACCTTTTGAATATCACTATGAGTTATATCATAATAGAACTTTTGGAATCATATACACGTATCTAGGCACAATAAAATATCCTTTGGAAAATCAAGAAGTTGGCCATCCTAGCGGCTCTACGAATAGGAACTTTCTTGGAATCATATAAAAGTCATATACTTGTTTCATAAAACCATGCCAAAAAGGAATATTAGCTTTATATACTTATGTTAAAACATGCCAAGAGAAAATAATAAGCTTTACATACTTATGCCAAAGACATGCCAAAAGAAGGAATGGTTAGCTTTACATACCTCTTACGAATTACTCCTAATACGTTCTCCTTGTTGTCTCTTGAACCTATTTAACATGAAAGTAATACTATGGTTAATGAAATTTCACTTTCCAATTCAAACTCTACACCCAAATCTCCATAGAGGTCATTTCCTTATCCACTTCCCTCAACTAGTTCATTACTATTTCCTAAGTTATCAAAAATCGGGCAGCATCTCCCCTATAACTTTAACATCCTCGAGATTTCAACTCGGCCACCATGTCAAAAACCATACCAACAACAACAACCAGCATCATATATACAAGTAAATCACTTCAACATTACTCAATACAACTCCAAACCACTAGCTCAAAACTATGATATCAAAATAGAACTTTTACGTCTTTATTACGCAAAATCTTTAACCATACCAAATGTAGGGTCATGTGTCTGCAACCTGAAGCACCCACACCTTTTTTAAAATGCTTTAAATACCTGAAACACGCAACCCAACTAGCTGCACCCGCAGAACCACAATGACAACCCACTATTTGACTTAGATTTAGCTATAACCACTTCAATTTAGTTTGTTTCTAACGTCAATCATCCTTATGCAATTTTTCCACTTCCAACATTATTTAAGACATATAATATACCTCATATAAACATCATAAACTCCAATATGATAGAGAAAACTTTACCTTACCCGAAACTCGCCAAAACTTATCGGAACTTACCTCGGAATTTCCTTTAGCGCAGCTGAAACTTCAGAGCTGTTTGTTAACACTTTGGGGCTGCTACAAACCATAAATTTACATTAATAACAACATCATACCCTTTTGGTATACCCTAGATAATTAATTCACGGAATGGAATCGGAGAACTTCCCTTTTTCTCCCCAAAACCGCAACTCTCTGTCTCTAGCTCAAGGTTTCTTTTTCTTCTTCTCTTTTCTAGAACTCTCTTGAAGAAGATGATTTATAGGATAAGGATGACAGAAATAAGTCATAAAAAATATATATAGGCCACCTTAGGGGGTGACACATGTCAACCCCTCATTGGTGACACATGTCAAGCCCTCATAGGGCAAACGCATCATCTCCTCCACTTAGGGGGTGCCACATGGCATTTGGGGCCCACCCCCTTGCTTAATCTGCTTCCACATGGAACTCTCTCATGGTATGCCATATGTCACTCTCTCATGGGCTTCCATGTGTAACTCTCTCCTTCTCTTCGTGGGTTCCTAATCTCATCTTCTTTTATGAATTTATGTAATCCTTGCTACATAAGCTTGGTATGTACTCAAGTAGCTTAAGTATGTAAGATTTCAAAGTTGGTAGCTTACATAAATAAGTCGAGTCCTATGACTCATTACTTGGCCTCCAATTCCTTCCAGATTCCTATAACTTTATTTTCAATCTTCCCTGCCATGGGGTATCACATTCTCCTTTCCTTAGAGTTGTTTGATAGTTTTATAGCCTATTCGGCTCACATGGTAATTTCTAAGAAGCATTTAAGAACTTAGGAATCTTTCAAGAAACTTAAGAAGCTTTTAGAAGCTTTAAGAAAATTTAGAAAACCTTAAGAAACTTAAGAGGCTTACGATCCTTCCATGAAACTTAAGAAACTTAAGAAGCTTAAGAAGCTTAAGAATCTTTTACAAAACTCAAAAACCTCTCAAGATACAAAAGTCTTTCAAGGTAAAAAAGTATGGGGTATAACATCCTTTCCCCCTTTAGAGCATTCTTCCTCGAATGTGAACCAAAACCTTCCTCCGGATCTTATACCGACTATATGAAGAGTTTCTCTATCCCATTGCCATAACATATACTTTCATCGAGTAATCAATATCAGAGTTCCAAAGGTTAGGATTACTTGTATACGTAGGGAATAGGTACGGATACTTGTGTTTCATTTCCTCTTTCACTTCCTAGGGGGTTACCCATCCTAGTACTACTCTCGCCCAAGTATGCTTTACTTCGGAGTTCTGATGGGATCTGGTGCGCTAGTGGTGGTATGATCGTATCCTTCCCTTAAGTTCTCCACCAATGATTCCTACACGGTCTCAGATACCGCAGCTTCTATTTATTTATTGCTGGCCTCGAGATTCATCCATCCCTTATGGGATCTCATTTGAAGTTTAAGCATTCCCATTTACATATGATAGCGTCAGTTGATTTTTTCTTACGCTTGTATTTCTATAGTCCGCTTCTCCCCCCCCCTTTTAGGGTGTACCCATGTCATCCTCTGTTTATTTTCAACTATTCATGTGTAAATGATTCTATTCAAACATATTGAACATGCTGCACCATGTCTACACCCTCTGTTAGATCATCTATACTTTAGGTTGCCCCTATAAGAAACCCTAGTACAACCATGAGGTGCTTAGAATTCTCGATAAATAGAACAGAATCTAGTCCTAGTACTGGTAATCGAGTCATATCATTAATGTAGTAGTTTAGCCGAAGCCACATTTCATTCATCCCAATCAGTACATTCCTAGTGCTTTTAATTGTGTCTGATTCTCCATTCGGGGGACTTATACTCTGATGACACGTGTTTCACATTTTGTTATCACCTCTTTTTTTTCAAAAGGATACCACTTGTTCCTTTAATAATTTCACAATGCCTCAGTTGTTTTACAAATTTCCATTCCCTATCCTCGAGGGATCCCACTATTTCCAAAGTGGAGGTACATATACACAATACCCCTTTCTGCTTCATGAGCTTTCATCCTTATCATGTACCCGATGCTAACTCCTAATCTTATTCACAATCACATTCTCTAGTTACTTCTTTACTAGGCTTTACGTACTTCTATGATGATCCTCATTATATTCATGTTATATTCTGCTCATGGTCAATCCCAAAGGGTAATATTTCTTAACTTTCATTCACGATCCTTACTCTGGCTAATTATAGTTGGTGGAGCAAGCGTACTTAACCCCTTATCCTTCCTCGTCATTCTCACCCTTAATACATTGCAGTCTGTCTTAAGACATTCATATCCATCACCATTCTTCTCACTATATCAGTATTCACCTTCTACTTGCCACACATATCGTAATTAACTTATTTCCCAAAGTCATTTGTACTCCTAATTTAGTCGAATCTTAACGTTATCATGGATACGATCTCTCAAGATATATTATAATATTATATCTCATTCTCTTTCTATTTCAAAAAAACATTGGCAGAGTTTCCTCTATATTCCTTACTATCCCAAATCTGTACTCAGAAAATACCAACAATGCCTCATAGGGCCAATACATATATATTCATCTCACAGCCTCACAAGGTGCCCAATATAAACAATAGTATAAAATGAAGGACTTACCTCGCATGTCCAACTAGAACTGCACCCGTTACACTTTTCTGTCTACTTTTCCTTTCACTTTTCAACCTTACATGTCAATCGTATGTCCACACCTATTAAACCCCACACTTTTAAACTCGGAATGTCTCATAAGATCCTTGGACATTATCATGTGGGCCGTATACGCTACGACACTATCAAATGACTCCAAGGAGGGGAGGATGTGATACCCCATAGTAGAGAAGGTTGGAGATAAAGTCATAAGAATCCGGAATGAATTGGAGGCCAAGTAATGAGTCGTAGGACTCAATTTACCTACATAAGCTACTAACTTGGAAGTCTTATATACTTAAGCTATTGGAGTACGTACCAAGCTTGCGTAGCATGGATTACATAGGCTCTTAAAATAAGATGAGATTATGAACCCACGAGGGAGAAGAAAAAAGTGACACGTGGTAGCCAATGGAGGTGTGCCACGTTGTACCTCAAGCAAGCAGGTGACCCACCTACTTGGGGTTAAGTAGGTGACCCACCTGCTTGGGGGAGGTGGGCCCCACTGCCATGTGGCAGCCCCTAATTGGTTACATAGATATGGTGGCCCAATTACTACTGGACACATGTCACCCTAGGGGGATGACACATGTCACCCCTCATATCCACCCTATATATATGTGTATTTTGACTAAGTATCTCATTCTTAGCCAACAATTCAGCCAAGAACAAGAAAAGAAAAATGTAGAGAGGAAGAGAAAGAAAGCAGCCATGGTTTCTACAAAATTAATGTAAGTTCTTCACTTTTCTTCCGTAAATTAATTATCTACGATGTTCCTTAAGTACGTGGAGGTGTATATATGTATTTTACGATGTCTAAGTAATTAATCTTCATCTTGGAACTTGAGAGGAAGTTGAAAGAACAAAGAAGGAAAACGTTAAAAACTAGTTAACAAACCCGTTTTTGGAGGGGACAGTTGTTAGTAATATTGGTATAACTTCTTGTGTATAGCTTAGTTTCAGGTAATTCAATATGTTTTGGAAAGGTATTGTATAGGTTTATAACTTTCATTTATACTTTCAAATCCAGTTTTGCTTTTTGCTTCTCAAAAAAGGATGATAAAGTGTAGAGGAGGTACTACCCAGATTTTGGTTTTAGAAATCTTACACGGATTGCTATTGGTGTTTTAGCCATATCATTTTGTAACAAATTGATGTAGGGGTGATTCTAAATTGTATGCGACCCTAAGACACATTTCTATAACTTTCATAAAGGACGTAAATCCTGTTTCCCTCCATTACCCCTTTGAAATAAAGCGATAAGGTAAAACAGTAAGCTGTCCAGAATTCACATTTTGATAGTTTTGAGTGAGTTGTTGCTACAGGGGTTTAATGTATTGTTGCGGGCCCTAAATGAATTCTAAAAGGGATGTGGATGCTGCTGGTTGCAGCCATACGACCCCTCATTGCGTATAATGAAAGGCATTACAAAATAAAGGCTAGACGCCCTATTGTGATATCGTATTTTTGAATAAGTCGTTTGGAGTTTATGTTGTATATTGTTGGTGTGGATTACTTAAACATATGCTGCGGGTTGTTGTTGTTGGTTGGTTGTAGGTCTTAGGGACTTAATTGGAAATTTGGATAGGGCACATTATAGGGGCCCAATTTTCATTAACGCCTTAACAAACTAAAGAACTAATCGAGGAAACGACTAAGGAAATAGATTCCATTAATACTAAGGTGTAACCTAAGATGATGGAAAGCTAAGAGTAGTTGATATTCGTATTAATTTCATATTGAATAGGTTCAGAGGACGACGAGATGAGTAGGATAAGAGTAACTCCCAAGAGGTATGTGAAGCTTCTCTTGGTATGTTTTTTGTATAGGTATGTAAAGTCTATCTTTTCTCTTTTGGCATGTCTTAGATGTAAGCAGGATGTGATATGAGCTTTGGGGGTAATTCCATTCCCAGGTTCTGAATATGACTTCAGGATCCTCACTCACCTTTGAACGATTAAACTTTAAAGTAGTAAGCTGCTATCAAAGTCTTCTATATGACTGTATAACAATTGATTCGACTAAGCTCTTTTTTGTAAAAAAAGAAAGGCTCTGAGATAACCAATGCTCGGACTGCTATAAGATATTTCACATTGGTATATGTCCAAGATTTCCAAAAACTCCTTTTTACATAGTCCTTAGTGACAGTTAGAGAGTATACGTCAGATACCTTCTGCCCTGATCCCCAGGTGATGGTTCACTTGATGACTTCATTGAGTCTCAGATAATAATTTAAACTATATTTTGTTTCTCACTACTCTACTCGTGTATACTGTAACACGTTTTTCACCAAGTCTTGAGCCGGGTCCGTTATCGTGCACAACTCACTGCATTGTCCACCAAGCCCTTCACTAGAGAGTCGGGTACGTATATATATATATGTGATAATGATGTGTTGTAATAAGGTGACAATGGCGCGGGTCCTGATATTGATACTACAGATATGATTCACCGGATCCCTGAAAGGGCCGGCTATATTGTATAATTTGAGCATGCATGCTTTTATGACTCACAGAGTACAGGTATAAGTTTCCAATTTTGATAGTTTATCCCTTATTTCTCTACTTCAGATATGCTTCCAATTGTATTATGTTATGTTTTACATACTCAATATATATGTCGTACTGACCCCCTTTCTTTGAGGGGTTGCGTTTCATGCCCGCAGGTACAGGTACAGGTTTTGGGAGTTCGTCAGCTTAGGATTCCGCTTAGCTCAACTGGAAGAGGCTCCATTATATCGAAGCCTAGTTTTGGCACTAGCCACTAATGTATATCATCGTTTTATTTATTCAGGGGTATGGCGGGGGCTCTGTCCCACTATATATTATTATTATTATTTTTAGAGGTCTGCAGACATGTATATGTGGGTTGTGTATGTCAGTTTGATTCAGCTAGGTCTACCTGATATATGATAAACGTGTTTATGTTATGGCAGCCTTGTCGGCTTGCGTGCCCTATTATATTGTGAAACAAACGAAAAAGGCTACAGATTTATGAAAATGTTATCGCCCAGTGGGGCTTTATTGCATGATATTATCTTATTTACGATTCAATGTGACCACAACTAATAGATATGTGTACGGGGGGTCCAGGTCGGACCCCAGTCGTGGCCTATGGGATTGGGTCGTGACAGAAGTGGTATCAGAGCAGTTCATCCTTGGAGTGTCTGCAGACCGTGTCTAGTAGAGTCTTGATTATTGATGTGTTGCGTGCCACATCTATAAACAGGAAGCTACAGGGCATTTAGGATGTTTCCTTTCCTTCACATCTAAGATCATGCTTTAGATCCGAGTCATAGGAAAAAATTTTATACTAACCTTGGATCTTAACAAAAGGACGACATCAACCGAAGGAAGTAATTGACGATATGGAAAGTTACGAAGCATGCAGGTAAGTAAAGTAAAGCCACGGAAGATATCCGTTTGGTAAGGTATTGAACTAATATTGAAATGTAAAGTTGAAACCTGAAGAGAAGGCAAATAGGAAATGTCACAGATGCAGTTTCAAGTTGGACATACGAGGTAAGTCCAGTATTTTTATATTATTGTTAATATTGAAAGCCCCGTGTGGCTGCGATATGAGATGACATTGAAAGCCCTATGCGGCAGTGATATGATATGTATATATATCTATTGGCCCTGTGAGGTATTGTTGGTATTTTCTGCGTGCAGGTTATGGGATAGTAAGAACTGTAGAGGAAACTCTGCCGAAATTTTCCTAGAACGGGGAAAAGGAAATAAAACATAGATTTTTGAGATGTCTGAGAAGTTGATACCAAGTAACCCTACTGTGTTCAACTAAAGCTGTAAGAGGTATCCTTCAGGTTGCCGATAAGGGGCACCCTTTTCACTTAAAGAATTTTATTTCGGAGGAACAAAAGCTTATTTAAGTAAAAAGTTCGGACTACGGTATCTTCAGCCGTATTTGTATTGTAGGAATATAAACAGAGGGCTCAGGATGAAGGATAAGATATCCCGCGAATGAGTTTCACTCTTTTTGACAAAAATACCAAGCCCTCATCTCCTAATTGTAAATTAGATGAGTTGTTCATAGCTCGAGGATAAACTCAGAAGGAGACCAGGTAGGTCAAGTACTAAAAGAAGCACTGTGATATTTAAGAGGTTTTGATTTCTTCCAACAATGGTTGGAAAATGATTTATGATAACAATTTATAGTTCTCCACCGACTAATTGGGGAAAGAACTTCTAATAGAAGTACTCAAAGAGATGTCAGGAATTGAATACGAACTAAAAGAGGGATATCGATATATAAGTATGAATTGAACAGTGTGATACAATTATAGAGGGATAAAGTAGGACCACTAGTAAGGCGCACCTGGTATACGTTGATTAAGTTAAAAGCCTGTGTTGAGCACGCAGTAAGAGTATGGAGCTTAAGATATAAAGAAATGACGCCTGTACACAATGTTGCCCCAAAAATAGTGGAACCCTTATGGGATGAGGACGACAAACTTAAGGAATAAATGGCACAACTTCCATTCATCCCAAGAAACAAAGGATACAGGTTGGGACAAAGACACTACTTCAAGAAAACCTAGAATAGTTATCGTCAGAATACTAGTACTGCCTAATTGAAATTGGAACGACTACAAGTACAAACAGAGGAAAGTACGAGTACCCTCTAAAGGGGGGAAGTTAATGAGAAAATGGCAAAAGTAAGGTGAAGGAAATCAATATGGGAATATATTTGAGATGGGCATCTAAACTTCAATAAGATATCTTGCCGAACCAAGTTACAAAGGTCCGGAAGCTACCAATAATTGGATGGAAGCCAGAATGCTACATAAGGCAGCCATAAGAAGTTGTGACGAGACCCTGAACAACATAACACTAGAAGGCGGCTGCGTATAAAAACAAAAAAGTGTAACCATGAAAGGATATCAACCAACTTAAGAGACATTACGAAGGATAATGACACCATGCTAGACCAAAAGCCAAAATGTTGGTTATAGAGTTAGTCGCAAATGATGTTGCGATAGATAAATCACCAAAGAAAAAGGAATAGAAAGCCTCCTGTGGTAGAAAATGAGGACACAAAGTGAATAGAGGATAGTGGAGCTAAAGGTCTACACTGATACTGGATGCAAGATAACAGACGAAAGGATAGGGCAAATCATAAAGACTCGCGAGACAACGCTGAAGTAAATCTGGAGCTAAGTCGAGTGCCCGACACATTATGGTAAGGATTACAATGAAATGTGACACGAAGACTTCCTAGGGAGGTCACCCATCCCAATATTACTGTTGCCCCAGCACACTTAGCTTCAAAATTCTGATGGATCTTAATGCGTTAGTGCTGGTATGATCGCGTGAGATGGAAGAATCTGAACTAGCAGCGAAGAAACGACACAAGATTATGTTTCTGGAGTACTATACATTACGTGGGGGGTATTGTAAAAAGGATTTAAGCAAGACAAGAAGAATTAACTAACTGCTAACTGACGACGCACTCAAATGCCACAACTCTTCAATATAGAACCAGTTATTGAGAGGAAAACCATAGAATGACTATATGGGCCAGTGGGCGAGGGAATTTCAACCATTTGGCAGCCACTCTGAGGGCAAAAAAACAAAACCCAAAAGGTAAGGGTACCAACTGATGTAATTTACGAATGACAGGAAGCAATACCCAAGGTCGAAATGACCAGGACTACAAGACTCACTTCACACTCCAGTGCCAGATGAATCTGGAGGAAATGTTACTTGTGGATTAACGATATTAGTCCCTTCTCCTTCTATTAAAGGTTACCTACTCCGCCGAGAAAGTATAAAATTGTAGAGTAAAAGAGTGGTAGGACCTTATGGAGTCCCCATAGCTATTATTCCAGGCAAAGAAGCCCAGGTAATAATTAACTACCAAGAGATGCAAAGATAGGTTAAGCCAAACTATCGAGATGGAATTGGTACTATGGGTGACATAATACATGGCCACGATTGGGCCAAAGATCTCCCCCAACATCGAATGTAGGATAAGGGAGAAAAAGGCGAGGTAAAACATGAGGACTAGCGAGATAATACTAGGATACTTCTTGTACCCTCTCGTCATTTTGTAAGGGAGAAAATGACACAGGGTAATGTGTCTAGAGGGTTACAAGTAGGGGTAAGGAAAGTGGTGAAAAAGTTTAAATGAAACTGGCAGCACTAGCTAGTTACTACAGGATGATGAGCTTATATGCCTAAATTCCTTTGGAATTACACCAGATCATGTTAGACAAAGCACAGAACGACTACGAGAGCCATTATATGAGGGGATTGCAAAATTATTTGGTAGCCAACCCTAAGGATTGGAAAAAATGAGGGGAAGAAGGACCCAAAAGATAGAATGCCAATTACAGTTCTGAAAAGAGTCGAGAAGGACTATACGAGGCTAATGAATCAGCTCATTTGCTTTCAAAAAACCCACCTATGCAGCTGGAACTAGCTGAAGTTATAGGACAAGAAGGTAATAAGGTTCCGTGAGGCTTCCCCAGCTAATATCTCAGATAGAGGGACTTCAATTATGATTAACATATAGAGATCAGTCCAAGAAGAGGTCGGGAGCATCGACAGGCCTTCGTACCGTATTTTCTGTAGGCTGCTGAATAGGCTGAGCATACTATCAACTGCTAGAAAATATATTGCAAGCTTATGAGGATGGCTTTAAGTGTAGCTAGGGCTACCGTCCACCACTTATTGAGTTTACCTACGAGAAGGGCTACCGTTCCGGTATTCAGATGACCCCCGTATAAGATGTTGTAAGGCAGAGTATATGAGTCCCCCTGTTGGGGAAAAAACTAAGCCGGTAGGCCGAACAGGATTAAGTAAACTATTGACTAACAACCCAGAGTCGGCAAAAATGATATACATATAATCGACATCGATATACAGAGTGCAAATTAATGATTGGATGTTCATAACGGAGTCACCTAAAAAAGGGAACTTAACCCAAAATATATTAGACTGTATCAAGTTACTCATCAGATGGGCAACGTGGCGGGTAAGTTGAGCTTACCACCTCACTTGGAAACTATACGCCCAGTCCATCAGATAAGAATGCTTCGCAAAGGTACTAATGAGCCACCCAGGGTATATTCCATAGATAAGGTCCAGGAGATGGAATCCTGTGAGGCAAAACCTATCGCCCTCTTAGATCGCCAAACTAGAAGATTGTAGACTAAAGACGTGCCTTCCAGCAAGATACGATAGAAAAACCAAAACTAGAAAGAGAATGACCGGGGAAACTGAAGAGAACATGAAACACAAGTATTCACACCTATTCCCGACATCAGTAGGTAACCCCAACTCTTGAAATTCATATATTAAGTACTTGGATAGAAGTAAGTGTTATGGAAACAATAAAAAAATCTCCCTACGATTTGTATAAGGTGCTAAGGAAAGTTTTGTTTAACATTCGGGGATGAATGTTCTAAAGGGGGGAAGGATGTTACACCCCAAACTTTTAAACTCAGAATGTCTCATAAGTTCCTTGGGCATTATCATGTGATCCGGATACGCTACGACACTATCAAATGACTCCAAGGAGGGGAGGATGTGATACCCCATAGTAGAGAAGGTTAGAGATGAAGTCATAAAAATCCAAAAAGAATTGGAGGCCAAGTAATGAGTCGTAGGACTCGAGTTACCTACGTAAGCTACTAACTTGGAAGTCTTATATACTTAAGCTATTGGAGTACGTACCAAGCTTTTGTAGCATGGATTACATAGGCTCTTAAAATAAGACAAGATTACGAACCCACGAGGGAGAAGAAAAAAGTGACACGTGGAAGCCAATGGAGGAGTGCCACGTGGAAGCACCTCAAGCAAGCAGGTGACCCACCTGCTTGGGGTCAAGTAGGTGACCCACCAGCTTGGGGTCAAGTAGGTGACCCACCTGCTTGGGGGAGGTTGGCCCCACTGCCACGTGGCAGCCCCTAATTGGTTGCATAGATATGGTGGCCCAATCACGACTGGACACATGTCACCCTAGGGGGATGACACGTGTCACCCCCATAGCCACCCTATATATATGTGTATTGTGACTAAGTATCTCATTCTTACAATAAAGGTTAAATGTTTTAAGAAAAATAAAATGTGATACATTAATCCTTAGATTTTGTGGTGTCAAAATCTCAATTAATAAAGGTATTCCACCAACTAAACAGCTAAAATGAATGTACACAAAAATACCATCTATACAAACGTATTATGTGAGATACGTTGAATCACATGTTTGTAAGTCATAACATAAAAAAATAAAGTAAAAAAGAATATGTACCTAACTAAAATTTTATTATTCTTTCATATATTATTTAAATAATTTTAGTAATATTAATATTATTTTATATAAACATGTGCTATATGACTTAGAGCACATCTGGATTGGCTTAAAAAAGTGACTATGATGCAAAAGCTAATTTTTATGTCAAAAAGTAGGGGAAATTAATTTTTGACTTTTGACTTATTTTTATAAATTTTAACTTATTATAAGAAAATTTTAATTAGTCAAACTTCAGAAAATTTAAAAAAATTGATCAACTTTTAAATCAATCCAAATGGGCTGTTAGTATATATGCGCAAAGGATATCCCAAGAGACTAGTCTGAAAAAAATTGAAAATGGACAAGAGGGCATACTATAAAATATTATTTACCACCAATATTATTGCCCACATGACTGCTACGACCAAGGAAGATCCTATGGTAGGAAAGGTATCAACATGCTGCTCCTCTCTTTCCTCTTCATCTTCCACATTTATGGAAAAAAAATCACCTGTCTATTTCTAAAACGCCAGAAAGGAGAAACCTTTTTTGCAAGCTTCATCTTTCTTGCAAAACGTCCTCTATCTTATGTGTGAAAAACATTTTTCATTTTATCTCTTGCTTTATGTCAAGATTGATTTGTATCAACAATCATAAGATTTGTGGCATACCCCTTGAGAACATTATGTCCAAATTTGGAGAAGAAAGATGGGTTGGAGACAGTGTTAGAGGTCCTAATACCAGAGGAGATGTTTGACAAACCGTGTAGCAATGGCAATGCTACTTTACAATGGAAGAATATGTGTAATCTTATGAGGGCTCAAATTTCAGATAAATATTCTTCTCAACATATCGCTCTTGATCAATTCATGTTTTTGTTTAAAATCATTGGATCTGCTCTCGTCCCTTTTCAGGTTTAATTGGACCGTACTCTTAAATTTTCTCTTTTGGTAATGACCACTCTATTCTTTATTTCTCTTTTTTGTTGTATTTACATAAATTGAGTCTTTCTACATAACATCTCTTATTTTTTCTTAACCATTTTGCCAATTATCGTCTTTAAATCTGATTTTCTTCTTATGCCCTTGTGAAAACTTATTTTCTATTGGTTGATCATCTTTGTCAACTCCTTATATATGTGTAGGTCTCATTTATCTCAAGAAAATATAGATCATCAACACAAATGTGATTATGTTGCTTAGATTACAATTTGAAAAAAATATGTTAAATTCTAATTTGTTATGATGATCAGGAGGATTCTACTTCAAAATACATAGTACAACAATATGTGGCAGCATGTGGAGGGAAAGCCATATTAAATTCATTAAATAGTATGTGTACAGTAGGGCAAGTGACAACGTCTACATCTGACTTTCATCAAAGTGGTAGCAATGCCATCTCAAAATGTCACTGTGAGGTTGGAGCTTTTGTGTTATGAAAAAAAAACCTGACCAGTGGGTTTTTGAGTTGGATGTTTCAGGATGCAAGGTAAGTGGAGGAACTAATGGTAAAGTTGCTTGGAGTCAGTCTTCCTCTAGTTCTAGTGCTTCAAAAGGTCCTTCAAGACCCCTTAGAAGGTTTTTCCAAGTACCATTTTTCATCAATACCATTGATGCTATGAGTATTATATAATTTAACTATAACATATTTTTATTCCTTACATAGACCTTTTTTTGTGATGTACATGAACGTAATTATTTGAGTAATTTATGTATGTTGATGAACAGGGCTTGGACCCAAATCAACATCCATTTATTCTTGAATGCTATTTGTTTTGGAGAGAACACTATTGACGATGAAGAATGGTTTATTCTAAAACTAGAATCAAGCATAGGCATTCTTAAGGCACAAAGTACCACTAATATTGAAGTTGTCCATCACACAATATGGGGCTACTTCAGCCAAAGAACAAGTCTTCTAATTCACTTTGAGGATACAAAATTAGTAAGATTAAAGTCACCAAAGGGGGATAGCAACGTCTTCTACAAGACAAGCATGGATTCTATTCTTGAAGATTATAGGTATATTGAAGGTATCAATGTTGCACATAGTGGGAAGACAACAGCTATAATTTATAGATATGAAAAGAACGTAGATTATAGAGCAAAAATTGAGGAGACTAAGTTAATTGAAAAGATAGATTTCAATATATTTGGTTTATCAATATGGTGCTTTTTGCCTCTTGCTGATGTCAACAGGGAAATAAAATTTGAAGAGCAAGGGATGGCTTACTAGTTGATGTCAAGTTTATTGCTTGTAGTACACCTAGGTAGGATCTTAAGTTGACTTTTTTTTAATTTGTGGTCAAGAAAATTCCAGGCGTATACTTTATCAGTTCTTGGTTTTGGTTTTCCCTCTCAAAACTTTAAAAAATTTCACTTCTTCAACATGTAGTAAAATCTTATATCTTAGATATATATATATATATATATATATATATATATATATATATATATATATATATATATATATATATATACGTTATGACCCAATTTTGTCAGGTCATGATGGTGCCTATTATAACCCACTAGTAGGCAAGCTGACCTATATCAAAACTACGAGTAATGAGATGTCAGGGTAGAAGACCAACAATTCAATCTAAAACAGTAATGAAGTATAAGGAACATACATGAATGAGGGAAGCAAAGCTAAATATATATATATATATATATATACAAATAAAAGATCCTTCCCAGAACTTAAAAGTCACATGTACAGATCTATTACAAAAAGAGTACAACTCCCAAAAGTTGACCATCGAAACAAGGCTATCTCAAAAAGCAAAAGATAATCAAAATATATGTATAGAGGGAGATGGGTAAATTCAGAATGCTATGTGCTCACCCTCGCCTCCAATCAAGACAGCTACTAGCTCGAGTCAACGTCAATAGCTAGTACTTGAACCTGCATCACGAAAATAGATGCAAATTGTTGTATGAGTTCCAAAACAAAAGGTACCCAGTAGGCATCATAGGTCGACTAAGCAAAATAAGAAAAAGTAAACTGAAATGCGAGAAGGTAACCACAATCATAGACAAGGAAAGAAGTAAATGTAAGTATATACACGAGCACACAAAATAAACAAAGAGAAAGAATCTAGATCTGTTGGGCTTCCTTAAACCTAACGGGAACGCTCGTGCACAAGTCTAAGTTAAAAACCTAATGGACTCCCATAAGACCGACATGAGTAAGGATAACTGAAGTAAAAATAAAGGAGACAAAGGCCTTGAACCAACTCATCACAAAGGCCTAAAGTTTAACCCAAAAATAAGAGTAGACAATGATTTGAACCAAAGATATATTCGTGAATTGGGAATTGAACCACGTGTAAGCTAGAGCTTGGACTTGAACTGATTAACTATATCTAAGGGATCCAACACAAGTAAGCTGGACCAAGGAGTTTAATTGGGTAACTGTAGCTAAGGAGTCAAACACGATTTGAGCTAGACCATGGATTTTAATCCGGTAACTGTAGATAAAAAGTTGAACATGAGTAAGCTGGATGACGGATTTCAACCGGGTAAATGTAGCTAAGTAGTCAAACAAAATTAGGATCAACGGCAAATCAAGCATCAGGGGGTGTATGCCCAAACCGAGTACCATCAATATATCACTCCTACTCGAATCACATCTAACCAGAGCCATCAAAAAGTCTCCCAAAACCAAGAACCAAGCGATATTAGACCAATAGAAGAATAGGGAATTATAGAAGTAAGGTTCCCAAAGCTCTGTTATTGCCTAGCTAAAGCTCAAACTATCAGACTCAAGTCTGATATATCAGTCTACAAGGATCTAACTGTCCAAAATAGTGCCAAAATAGTGCAAGTCTAAGCTTAGACTAAGGCCAAACATGTTTTCAAATATATAACCAAAGGCATAGCATACACCATACGGTAGGAATAACCAACAATAATAGGAGTCATGCTTAAATTGTCTAACAATTTTCTCACATAATGCGTAAGACATGGATTCTACTTATTAAGCATGCTCGACACCCAAACCCTTCCAAACTCATATGATTCAATATATGAATGCCTAAACATGCTCAGTCTATACAGGGGTAAACTGTAAGGTACCTATATTCCGACCACGCACGCTCTAACTCACGAAACTAGAGATTTTCCCTTTTGAATGTCCTCCAAACATTGCCATGCTATCAATAATAGAATCATAATGTTAATACGTTCATTATGACAGTAAAATTATCGAATTCGGAGATGGGCGAATTTTAGAGTCAAAAATTAGGAATTGTGAGACAAGCTCCGTAACTCATGAAATTCACTTAGAGTATAGGCTCCAAATACTAACGCTAGGTCATGTTCCAAAAAAGGACACAATTCACACACCAAAATAGACCCAACCCAAACATGCATTCAACATTGACATTGAGTTTCAACACTAGGATCGCAGGAGAAAAGGGGTAAATTACCTCAAGAGAAGCTTCAAACCCTAATTCTGATCATTCTACTAGAATTCCCTCAAAAAATCAAGCATAATAGCCTTTTGAATAGTATAAATTGCTTAAGAATTGATGGAGAATTCATGTATTAACATTAGAACTTCAACTGGAATTCGAACAAGGAAATAGCCTCAGTTGTCGCAAAAGTTAACACCCACTAGTCTCTTAAGCGACCAACTCAAAAAGGTGGGAATCGCTTTAGAGAAACCTAGGGGCTTGAGAAATAAGGCTATCGCTTAAGAGACACCCGCCTAAGAGGGCTAGTCGCTTTAGCTGCTGCCACTTTACTGGTTGTCGCTTTAGCGATGGCACCAGACTCAAGTGGTGAAAAAAGGACTTTGGCATGTCCAATCCTCTAATGGGGTGCTCGAGATTTATTTGAAACCCCGTGCGTGTAAACAAGATATGCTACCCCCACCAAATTTGACATTTAGGATTCAATGGCACATTCAAAATTCCCATATGAGATCAATTTAACAAAAAGTAGGTCCCACACCCAAGTGCCATTTTGAGCCTATTACCACAATGGGCTTTGGGATTTGATCGAAAGCCTCATGAAGTGAACGAAGGGTCATTCTAGAATCAACTCAATATTCCAAAACTAATTGCACTGTAAGATCTTTCATTTAAGCGCATTTTCCATGAATATTGAGCAAAGTCTACTAGAGGCCAAATTTCGAAGGCAAAAGTGTCAAATGGCCCCAAACTCAGACCGATTTCCTTGGTACTCATGCCAACCATGCTACTAGCCTAAGTTGGCCATTTCAGAGTTGATGGATTCGTCAAATTTCTGTTCTTAGGTCATTTTTCTAAAGTTATGACTGAAGTCAACTTTTCTAGTTATAAAAGCTCAAAGATAGGGAAATGTGCCTAAAACCCAAACGAACGACCAGGCGACCAAATAGTAAGGGCCAGCATGATGGAAACGGTGGAATGATTGCTTTAACTCAAAAATAATCTGGAGGGTCATTACAGCATCCACTACTAAAAGAACTTTTTGTCTATGAAAGTAAGAGTTAAGAAGTACCTCAAGGCTCAAATAAGTCGGGGAACTATGACTGTATCTCATTCTCAGTCTTTTAAGTAGCCTCCTCAATGGGACAATGCCTCTAATAGACCTTAACTACAAAAATGGCTCTAGATCACAACCGCTTGACATCCCTAGACAAAATAGCAATTGGCTCCTCAATATACCTCAAATGATCATCCAAGTCAATCGCATCATACTAAAGTACATGGGACTCATCTAGAACATATTGGCGCATCATTGAAATATGAAATACTGGATGAATAGCTGAAAATGCCAAAGACAAAGCTAACTCATATACAACTTCGCCAAATATCCTCAATATCTCAAAAAGGCCAAGATACCTAGGGCTAAGCTGTACCTGCCTCCCAAATCTCATCATGCCCTTCATGGGAGATACACGGAGGAATACTCTATCACTAATGAAAAATCTCAATGGTTGATGCCTATGATCCGCATAACTCTGGTGTCTACTCTGAGCTGTCCTGAGCCTATCGTGAGTTACCCTCACATGGTCTAAGGCCTCCTACATTATGTCTGTACCGTGTGGCCTAGGCTCTGTAGACTCAAACCAACCAACTGAAGAGCGCCAACGCATACTATATATCACCTCAAAAGGGTCCACCTAAATACTGGAGTGGTAGGTGTTGTTATATGCAAACTCCGTCAAAGGAAAAAATTGATCCCATTGAACCCTAAAATCTATAACACAAGCCTGAAACATATCCTCTAAAACTTGAATGGTGAGCTCCAACTGGCCATCAGTGTGTCGGTAGAAAGTTGTGCTAAGGTCGACATAAGTACATCATGAAATTCGGAATAGTCCTCCAAAGATACATATGAACTATTAGCCCCGTGGTCCTGAAAAGTCCTCTAAAGGCTAGATATGAACTGTGAGCCACGGTCTGAAATGATAGAAACTAGTACACCATGAAGGAGAACCACCTCCTGAATGTAGATACGGGCCAACATCTCTGCACTATAGGGAGTATTAATGGGAAGGAAGTATGCTGATTTGGTCAATCGATCCATGATGAACCAAATACTATCAAGCCCATGGGAAGTGAGAGGCAACCCCACAATAAAGACCATGGTGATTGGCTCCCAGTCCCGCTTGGGAATTGGTAATCTCTGAAGCTTACCACCAGGCCTCAAATGCTCAGCCTTAACCTGCTGACATCACAAGCAACATGACACATAATCTGTAATATCTCTCTTCATGTCGCTCCACTAGTAAGGCTTCCTCAAGTTATGATATATCTTAGCTGTGCCCAGATGGATAGAATATCTAGAATCATGGGCCTCGCTAAGGATCAACTAAATAAAACCCCCAAATATCATAACATAAAGATGGCCACCAAACCTCATAACGCCATCAAAATCTAGCCTAGCCAAACCAGTATTACCTCCCAAAACCCAATCTCATAGTGCAACTCAATCCTCATCCTAAAATTAACAGTTGTTAATCCAGTCAAATAGAGATGAATGAGCTCCCACATAATCTATCACATACTGGGTTTCAGAGATATCAAGTCGAATCATCCGGTTAGCTAAGGACTAGATATCCAAAGCTAATGGTTTCTCCACAGTTAAAAGAAAGGCTAGACTACCCATACTCATCGCTTTCTGACTCAACGTATCTGGTCCTATATTCCCCTTGCTCGGATAATAGAGAATCTCAAGGTCATAGTACTTCAAGAGATCAATCCAGCACCGCTGCCTCAAATTAAGATTCCCCTGGCTCATAATATATGAAGGCTTCTTTGATCGGTGTAAATATCGCATCGAACTCAATACAAGTAGTGCCTCTAAATCTTAAGCACAAATACTACTGCCGCTAACTAGAATTCATAATTGGGGTAGTTGCGCTTATGCAGTTTATGCTACCTCGACCCATAAGTAATAACCCAACTCTGCTGCATCAGCACACAACACAAACCAATACCAAATGTGTCACAATAGATGGTGAATTCCTTGCCCTCAACTGGAAGAGTCAATATATGACTGGTGGTAAGCAACTCCTTGAGCCTTAGAAAGTTCTTCTCACATTTCTTCAATCCACAAATAGAACATCCTATGAGTTAATCGATTCAGAGGTGCCGCTATACTAGAGAACCCCTCAAGAAAGCACTTGTAGTACCCTGCCAATCTGATAAAGCTATGAATCTCAGTCATAGAGGTGGGTCTAGCCCCTTCACAGATAGTCTCAATCTTTGCTAGATCTAACATAATTCTATCCTTATACACTACGTGCCCAAGAATGCTACGGACTCCAGCCAAAACTCACACTTTGAGAACTTGGCATATAATCACTGATGTCTCAAAGTCTGGAGCACTATTCTCAAATGCTGATCATGCTTATCTAAACTCTGCAAGTACACTAGAATGTCATCGTAAAGACTATGGCAGTTCAGTCCAAGTATGTCCTAAACACCTGAGTCATCAATTCCATAAATGTGGTAGGGGCGTTAGTCAACCAAAAAGATATCACTAGGAACTCATAGAGGATGTAACGAGTCCTAAATTTGGTCTTAGGTACATCTGCTGCCATAATCCTCATCTGGTGGTAGAAGGATTTCAAATCAATCTTAGAAAATACCATGGCACCCTGAAGTGGGTTGAATAAGTCATCAATCCTAGGCATTGGGTAATGGTTCTTCACAGTCACCTTTTTCAGTTACTTGTAATTAATACACTTCCGCATAGTACCATCCTTCTTCTTAATGAATAGGATTTGGCCACCCCAAGGAGTTACACTAGGCCAAATGAATCCCTTATCAAAGAGATCCTAAAGCTAAACATTGAGATCCTTAAGCTCTGTGGGGGCCATATGTTATGGTGGGATAGAAATAGGACAAGTAACCGACTCTACAGTATTGGTAAAGTCAATATCACGATCAGGAGGAAGGCTAGGTAGGTCGGCAGGAAACACATTTATAAACTCTTGGACTATAGGTACCGAGTCAACTATAGGGACCTCCCTACTCATATCTCTAACACAAGCCAAGTATTCCAAACACTCGCTAGGTGACTAGCTTCTGAGCTGCTAGCGTGCTATAACTAGAGCACTGCCACACCACCGGCGGAATACCATTCATGGCTAAGGTATTGGTCTTGGCATAGCAATCCAAGACTGCATGGTGAGGATATAACCAGTCCATGGCCAGAATCAAACCAAAATCCACCATAACAAGAAAAATGAGATCAACCCTAGTGTCTTGCCCCTGAATAGTCACCATGCAGGATCTAAAGACCTGATCTACTACTAAAGAATCACCTACCAGGGTCAAAACACGCAACGGTGAAACTAAGGGCTCCGAACTCATACTCAGTTAGAGGGTACAATATATAGATATATAAGAATATGTGGAGCCTGATCAAATAAAGAGGATGTGGGTTGATGACATAATAAAATTATACCGGTGATCACATCGTCCAAGTCCTTGGGCTCTCCTCTAGCTGGAGCAGTATAAAAGTGGGCCTTGGCTCCCCTACCATGAATGCCGAATTTGCCTCCTAACTTGCCTCCTTGAGGACCTCCCCATGCAATTTGATGACCACCCCTATGGTCCTGGCCCTGGCCCTCACCTCCAACTATAGCTGTTTATGTTGGTTCAGGTTTAGCTTTCTGTGGAGCTTGTAAGGCTAGCCTACGGTGAGGGCACACGTGGGGCCAATGATCTAGCTCCCCGCACTCATAGCACCCTTGTGACTTTCGGCCCAAATCTGGAGGTTGACCACTTCGGCTAGAAGAACCCATCTATGAGCCACCTCGGCCCTGACTCGGACTAGCACCAGAGCCACCCTGATGATGTTGGTCACTCGTTGAAGTCTGAAAAGAGGCCTGGAAGGGGCAGCTAGACTGACGACTGAAATCCCTGGTGAGATCTATTGTAGGACTCCCTAGGTCTGAAGAGGCACCCATCATTATTATCCTCCAGCCTAACTATCTTGTCGCTTTCCACTTGGGCCTCGTGATGGAGCTTCTCGAGCGTGCGGGCATGATCCACCTTATCTAGATATGAGCGGTCCACTGAGAATAAATACTAAGTCTCAGTCTGCAACCAGAGTATCAATCCCCTGATAAAGCACCGAACTCTCTCCTCCTTAGTAGGTATTATCATGGCGGCATACCTTAAGAGCTTACTGAATCGGGCCTCATACTCTGATACTGTCATGGAACTTTACTCCAATTGTGAAAACTAATCTTGGAGCTACGGAGTTGATATTTGATTCTCCTTGGAATAAATTAGGCCAAAAAGTCATCTAAAAACTTAGGCCATATCACCGATAGAGACCAAGCTGGCCTAGTGTCCAAATATGATCGCCACCACTATCAGGCGGGATCGCCTAGCTGATCAGCAGCGAAGTCGGCTCCTTTCGACTCTGCTAGACTCAAGGTATGAAGCTTCTCTCAACAAGTGAGTAGAAACTCATAGGCATCCTCACCCACAACTCTAGTAAACCTAGTCGGTGATAGTCTAACGAAACACCCCAACTATCTTCTAGTCCCGAAGCAACATGATGCCCTCCAAATCATCTGGCTGAGTGGCAGGTGTCAGTGGCTGCTAAACAACTAGTGCATCTGCCGTAGGCTGGTCTTGAAAAACTACAGCAGCTGGAGCTGGGGCCTGCTGCATGCCCCCAAAAGTAGCTAAAATCTGGGATGGTCCCGGGCCTACCAGTAGCTGATGTGCTGGAGCTACTGGTAGCTCCACCTCTAGCTCTGGAGTCTGCTCTCTGCCCCAGGTTAGTGTTGCAGCCCTAGCACAATCCTGAGGCCGGCTTTTACCTTTTTCGCATATGCGATCTATCCTATAAAAGAGTGAAACAAGTGAGATTTCTAGAAACCAATAAGACATACCCTATGCGACAGTGATAAAAAAAGACACATTTCTAAAGACATCTTGTTTCCTCTAGAAGATAAGTCACAGATGTTTTTGCGCCGATCAATAGGACTCTACTAGATGTTAGCTTTGTACAAGTGAGACTGATGAATCTGGGACTTTGATACCAACTTTCCACGACCCAATTTCTCATGTAATAATAGCACCTACCATAACCCACCAAAAGGCAAGACGACCATATCCCAGAATTATGAGTAATAGGATGTTAGGGTAGAAATCCAACAATTCAATCTAAAACAGTAATGAAGTAACAGGAACATATATGAACGGCGAAAGCAAAGCTAAATATATACAAATAATAGATCCCTCCCAGAACTTGGAAGTCACATACATATATAGAGCTACTACAAAAAGAGTACAAATCCCAAAAGTGGACCACCAAAAAATGGTTGTCTCAAAAAGCAAAAGACAGGCACAATATATGTACAGAGGGAGACAAGTAAATATACAACTCTATTTGCTCACCCTTGCCTCCGATCAAGATAGTTGCTTGCTCGAATCAACGCAGATATCTAGTACTTGGACCTGCATTACGAAAATAGATTTAGATATTAGTATGAGTACCAAAACAACAGATAACTAGTAGGCATCATAGGTCAACTGAGAAAGATAAGAAAATATAAACTAAAATGCAAGAAGATAACGACAATCATAGACAAGGCAAGCTGTAAATGTAAGTATGTACACCAGCCTACTCAACAAACAAAGAGAAAGAATCTAGCTAAATCCGCAGGGCTCCAATAAACCCGACGGGTATGCTCGTGAACAAGTCTAAGGTAACAATCCGAGACTCCCACAAGCTCGATAGGAGCAAGGATAGTTGAAGTAAAATGAACGGAGCCAAAAGAGTTCCAATAATATCACAAATTTTCTGAGACTTGAACCGAATCATCCCAAAGGCTTGAATCTTAACCCAAAACCTACTAATAGACATTGATTTGAACAAAAGATTTATCTATGAATCAGAAATTGAACCATGTGTAATCTAGACCTCGGACTTGAATTGGGTAACTGTAGCTATGGGATTGAACACAACTAAGCTCGACCACATACTTCAACCAGGTAATTGTAGTTAAGGAGTCGAACATAAGTAAGCTGGAACACGGACTTCAATAGGGTAATTGTGTCTATGGAGTCGAACATGAGTCAAGTTGGACTGCAAACTTCAACCAGGTAATTGTAGCTAAGGATTCGAACACGAATAAAGTTGGACCACGGGCTTCAACCGGGTAACTGTAGCTAAGGAGTAAAACACAAGTAAGCTGGACCATGGACTACAATCGGGTAAATGTAGCAAAAGAGTCAAACAAAATTAGGATCAATGGCTAACTGAGTGTCACGGGGAGTACCTTCAAATAGAGCACCATCAATATATCACTCCCACCAAACCACATCTAACCAGAGTCGTCGAAAAGACTTCCAGAACCAAGAACCAAGCGATACCAGACCAATAGAAGAATAGGGCATTATAGAAGTAAAGTTACAATCGGGTAAATGTAGCAAAGGAGTCAAACAAAATTAGGATCAATGGCTAACTGAGTGTCACGGGGAGTACCTTCAAATAGAGCACCATTAATATATCACTCCCACTAAACCACATCTAACCAGAGTCGTCAAAAAGACTTCCAGAACCAAGAACCAAGCGATACCAGACCGATAGAAGAATAGGGCATTATAGAAGTAAAGTTCACAAAGCTATGTTACTACCTAGCTAAATCTCAGACTATCAGACTTAAGTCTGCTATATAAATCTACAGGGACCGAACTATTTGAAATGACGTCAGAGAAGTTCTAAGGCCCAATGGCACAAAAATCATGCAAGTTTAAGGCAACACTAGTCTAAGCCTAGACTAAGGCCAAGGAAACACTAGTCTAAGACTAGACTAAGGCCAAACATGCTTCCAAATATATAACCAAAGGCACAGCACATACCACAGGGTAGGGATAATAAACAACAATAGGAGTTGTGCTTAAATAGTCAACCAATTTCCCTATATAATGCCTAGGACATGGATTCTAGGAGTTTAGCATTGTAGACACCCAAACCCCTCCAAACTCATACAATTTAATATATAAAAGCCTAAACATGCTCAGTTTAAAGAGCAAAAATCATAGCCTACTTGTAGGCCGACTGACCACGCTCCAACTTATGGAACTAGAGCTTTTCCCTTCAAAATGGCCTCTGAACATTGCCACTCTATCAATAATAGAATCACAACGTAAATATAATTGCTATGACACTAAAATTATCGAATTCAAATATGGGCCAATTTTAGACTCAAAAATTTAGAATTATGGGACCCACCCCATAACTCACAGAATTGACTTCTAGATTAGGCACGAACTACTTACCCTAGCTTATGTTTAAAAAAAGGGACATAATTCACACACCAAAACAGATCTAACGCAAACATTCATTCAACATTGACATTTAGCTTCAAGAAGACTAGACTAGTAAGAAGAAAGGGGGAATGAACCTCAAGGGAAGCCTCAAACCTTAATTCTAATCATCCCACTAGAATCCCTTCAAAAAATCACATAGAATAGCCTTCTGAATCATCCAAATATCTCAAGAATTGAAAGAAAATTTAAGAACTTCAACTGAAATTCGGACAAGGAATAGTGTTAGGTGTCGCAAAAGCGAACACCCGCTAGTCGCTTAAGCGACCACTTCAAAGAGGCCGGCATCGCTTTAGCGACATTTGGTCGCTTTAGGGACAGGGCTATCGCTTAAGCGACACCCACCCAAAAGGGATGGTAGCTTTAGCGACCTCCTGGCTACCTTAGTGGCAATCGCTTTAGCGACCAGGAGTCAATTTAGAGATGGGACCAGATTCAACTGGTGCAAAATGGACTTTAGCATATCTAATTCTCCGACAGGGTGATTGGGATTCGTTCAGAATCCTATGCGCGTATATAAGATATGCTATCCCACTAAATTCTATGTTCTGAACTTAATGATGCATTCAAAATTCCTATAGAAGGTCATTTTAACGAAAAGTGGGTCTTATACCCAAGTGCCATTTTAAGCCTATTTCCACAACAGTCCTCGGGATTAGACCAGAAGCCTCAGGAAGGAAATGAAGGGTCGTTCTAGACCAAACTCGACAATCTAAAACTAACCGCGCTGTTAGAATTTTTATTCGAGAGTATTTTCCAAGAATGTTGATCAAAGTTAATCATAGGCAAAATTTCGAAGGCAAAAGCTTCAAATGGCCCCAAACTCGTATTAATTGCCTTAGTACTCATGCCAACCAGCTACTAGCCTAATTTTGTCATTGCGGAGCTGATAGATTTGTCAGAATTTTGTTCTGATCTTGTTTTCTTGAATTTATGACCAAAGTCAACTTTTCAAGTTATAAAAGCTTCAAGACAAGGAAACGAGCCTAAAATGCAAAAGAACGACTAGGCAACCGAATAGTCATTGCTACCAAGTCAAAAATGACTTAGGGTCGCTATAGAAATGCTCTAAATGATGGAATGAATGCTTTTTTAAAAAAATGACCTGGAGGATCATTACAATATAAAAGAGAATCATAAGTCCAGTGACATGGCACCACCACTAGCCATGATTTTTTAATTTTTTTTTGGCATTTTAAAATTTCTAAAATTCCTATTTAATTTTTAAAAGTAAAAAAATTCTTTTACTCAAAAGGCACACCCTTTGAAAAACTAACTGAATATTTATATTATACTACGACGACATTTTCTCATTGTTAAAGTACCACCAATATTCCTAATTATATGAGGATTAATATCCTCATATAATTTTTATCTTTTTTTCAATCATTATAAATCTACATCTTCTTTGATTGTTGAACTACACATTATTGTATGAAGGTTATGAATCAAGGAATTACACAGACTATGACTATAGTCACAAACTGAGATGGATAAACACATATTTATTTAACACTAGCATTCTGTCAATCAATTTCACATTTATGGTAGAAACATTAATCAATATTTTTCTTCGTCCATAAATATGTATAGTTAAATTTTACTTGCTAATCAATCTTTCACTCTTCTTGTCGGATTTGAACCTTCAATTTGCTCACTTTGTTAATCCAAAGGAAAGAACTTATCTCTAAAAATATCATGCACTCTAAAGAAATTAATTATACTACCCCAAAGAATCCTAGCACAGAACCTTAGAAGAACCCAAAGAAAAAAAATCAAATTTATATCAGATGACCTTTATGGGTGACACATATGGCTCGTACAAGCTTCTACGGCTCGTAGAAGCTTCTACAGAACGTAGAACGGGTTCGCGGGAGTAGCACTGACGCCCAGTTCACAATCCTGTTCCACGAGCCCACTCTACGATCTTTCAAAGGGTCTACGACCCATAGAAGGAACTCGTAGACTCAATGTCACATTCAAGTAGCTACTAGATTGTGCACAAAGTTCCATGACCAGTTCCTACGATCTATTTAAGAGTCTAAAACTCATAAAAGAGTCTATCTATAAAATGCTCAAGGAGACTCTGTACTCTATCATGAGCCATGTTTACGACCCGTGATTGGATATATGATCCATATACCTAATATAATATCCCAAAAGTTGGAAAGTCAGAAAATGGTGTATTAAGGAAAATTTCTCAAAGTTATAGCTTTTGGGTTTTCACAGGTAGGGTTGATGAGTCGTGAAGCTCACCACGGGCTGTGGAATGCATCGTGGATATGAGCAGAGAAAAAGGGAAATAGGGGGAAAGCTTCACCAGAGGGCTTACAGCCTATGGTGAGCACCATAGACCGTAAACTTGCTCGAGAACATGACCCCTCACAACCCCGAATTTGTTAAGTTCCATGAAGACCTTTGATGGGCCGTGAAGGGTTGCACGGACTATAGTAAGGTCCATGTCAAAGGAGTGGTTAGAATCAAAGGAAAAGGTCCCTTTACGATAGGGTCTATGACTCGTAGAGGTTTGCACTGCCATAGAGACACCCATAGAAGTCGTCTTTCAATCGTCAGGTTTCACGATCCCCTTCATAGATTGTGAAGGGATACACCATCCGTAAAGACCATTCATGCAAGGGTCCCAACTGGTGAGTTTTAGGGGTGTTTTGGTCCATTCTCTATTAGTTCATTAATGATTTTTAGGTACAAATCCTATTTTATTATCTACCGCAAACCCTTCTAAACCCCTCACTCACCCCCATTATGTTACGATCTAATTTCTCAAGTTATGATAGCTCCTACTATGACCCACCGTAGGCAAGCTGGCCCATATCTCAAAACTGTGAGTAATGCGATATCAGGGTTGAAGATCAACAGTTCATTCTAAAATAATGAAGAAATAATAGAAGCCTACATGAACGGGTGGAAGCAACTAAATATATACAAACCAAAAAGATTCGAACCTGAAAGACACATGTACAAAGCTACTAGTAAAAGAGTACAAGTCCCAAAAATGGACCACGAAAACAAAGTTGTCTCAAAAAGCAAAAGATAGGCAAAATGTATATATAGAGAGAGTTGGGTAAATCCAAGATGCAATATGCTCACCATCACCTCCGATCACGATGGCAGTTGGCTGGAATCAACACCGGTAGCTAGTACTCGGACCTGCATTAAGAAAAATAAATTTAAAGTACAGTATGAGTACCAAAATAACAGGTACCCAGTAGGAATCATAGGCTGACTGAGCAACATAAGTAAAACTAAATTGAAGTGTGAATAAATGACCACAACTAAAGACAGGGCTAAAAGTAAATGTAGGTATGTACATATTTGCACTTAACAAGAAAAAGGAATAAATCTAACTAAATCCTCTCAGCTCTAATAAATCCAACGACTACGCTCGTGCATAAGTATAAGATAACCAGCTGTACAGAATCCCATAAACCCAATAGATACAAGAATAATTGAAGGAAAATAAACGAAACCAAAAGGATCTCAATAATATCACCATTTGCTCGACTTGAACTAAACCATTCCCAAACTCTAATACCTTAACCCGAAGCTGAGAGTAGATAAAGACATTGAACTAAAGATTTATTAGGGAATTAGGAATTGAACCACATATGAGTTGGACCACGGACTTCAATTGGGTAACTATAGCTAATGAGTTGACATGAGTAAGTTAGACCATGGAATTTAACCTAGTAATAGTAGTAAGGGTCAGACACGGGTAAACTAGACCACAGACTTCAACCGGATAACTGTAGCAAAGGAGTCGAACATAAGTAAGCTTGACCACAAACTTTAATTAGGTAACTATAACTAATGGATTGAACCAAATTAGAATCAGTGACCAATCGTGTGTCACGAGGAGTACCCCCTAACTAAGTGTCATCAAAACACCACTCTAACCCGATCCATAAGAACTTAGAGTCGTCGAGAAGATTCTCAAAAATCAAGATTCAGGCGATACATGACCGATAGAAGAATAGGGCACTATAGAGGTAAGGTCACAAGCTATGTTGGTAGCCTAGCTAAGGCTCAGACTATCAGACCTAAGTGTCACGACCCAACCCCGTGGGCCGCAATTGGGGTCCGACCTGGATCCCCGTGTACCTATCTGTCGACTATAGTCAAATTAGACTATGTATAATGTGATACTGCTCATAAAAACCTCAATGGGTTAAAACTTTTTCATGCTCACATAGCCTCCTGGATATAGGAACCAAACATATGAACCCAGTGGGTGATAAAATATTCATACATGTGTAGCCTCTTTCATTTGCATCATGTCATGAAAGGGAAAGCCAGCCGACAAAGCTGCCACCATATAATAGCTTTTACAACATATCGCATAGGCATAAATGAAATAAACTCCTAAATAACCTACACACATATGTCTACAGACCTCTAAGAATAGAAACGACAATATATAGCGGGATAGGGGCCCCACCGTACCCCTGCATAAACAAATATAAATATCACAGGACCAGTACCCAAAAGCCAGGCTCCAAAATAGTGGAGCACTTCCAACTTAGCTGAGCGGAAATCCTAAGCTGGTGAATCTCCAAAATGAACATCTGTACCTGCGGGCATGAAATGCAGCCCCCAAAGAAAGCGGGGTCAGTACGATACATGTACTGAGTATATAAGCATACATAACTGAGATAATAACAGAAACAAGGATGCAATAAACCAAGTATAGCATTTAATAGGGTACTGTACCTACATCTCATAAAATAAAGTCATGTATACCATTATCACGTACCGTATCCGTCCCGCTCGGGGACTCGGTGTTACAAACATATCATCTATCATGATAGGTATATATATGCTATTAACGCTGTGGAATGTACAGCCTAATCCCTATATATAGAAAGTATATGCCAAGGAACAACGGCCCAATCCATGTATCATATAATAAGACCAAAGAACGACGGCCCGATCCATATATCGTATAATAATGCCGAGGAACGACGGCCTGATCCGTATATCATATAATAATGTCGGGGTATGATGGATCGATCCATAAATAACATAACATGCCATGGAACATACAGTCCAATCCTTATATAGCAAAATATGCCGAGGTACGTTCGGCCCGATCCATATATATTATAATGCATATACGTGTACGTAAAACTCTGTAAAATATCAAACATCCCACATATATCATCATAAAGCATGTTTAAGAGCCCCTAGGTATAGGAGCTTACACATTCCAACACAATTCAACCTATAGGAGGCTTAAGGGTCGTAGTTCAACTACTTCAAGGTCCTTATCATTCAGAAGTGGGTACAAGTTATGAGTTCCGTCCAGAATCTATAAATGGAGCTATCTCCAAATCCATGTTCTATAGTACCTATCGTCCAGTCTTTTTAAAAGTAGGAAAACACAAGCTTTACATGTACCATTTCCTATCACATGGAAGACTTTGAAAAGTAATGACTCAACTAGTTACAGGAGTTCTAATCAGTAGGAAGTGAACAAGAGCCTTAACTCACACTCCGAGTTTTAAGAGTGGAATAAATTAAAACTTCATATACATAATACTTACATCTAAGTCATGCCAAAAGAGAGGAAGAATAACTCTACATACACTACTTTTCAGCATATAGAAGACTTGAGGAATGGAAGCTTAACTACTTTAAGAGTCTTAACATTCAATAGTGAACACGAATTATGAATCATGAATCATGTTTAGAGCTCATGAATAGATAGGCTTAAATCTAACACATGCCCAAAAGAAAGAAAAGATAGGCTTTACATACTTATTCCAACAACACGCCAAAAGAAAGCTTCACATACTTATACCAAAACATGCCAAAAGAAGGAATAGCTTTACATATCTTTTATGGATTAATATTTATCTGCGGAGGGTTTCCGTATCCGTCTCCGCGGAGATCTCCAGATCGCATTCGCCTCGTCTTCCTCTAAACCTATTTAACACGAAAGCAATATGAATGTCAACAACCCTAGACTTTTCAGCGTCTTAAGTTATACATGAGTATTCATAGAACTCCTTTCCTCACTCGCTTCCTCGACTAGTTCCTTAGTTAGCTAGAAAGTTAACGGAAATCGGGCAGCACCTCCCCTATAACATGCCCTATCCGAATTTCCAATTACATCCCTAAGCAATAAATCCAACCAACAACAACAACCTGCAGCATATATATAAGAAATTCTCTTCAACATTATATAATACAAACTCCAAGCGATTCGCTCAAAGCTACGATGTCAAAATAGGGTTTTTAGTTTCTAGTTCATAAAACCTTTAATCATACGAAGTGGAGGGTCGTGTGGCTTCAACCAGAAGCTTACCCACCTATTTTAGAACACTTTTCAGAACTTAAACACATCACCACGCACCTGCATCCACACACCACAAGAACAACACCTTGCTTCGACTACAATTTAACTATAGCAACTCCAATTTGGTTGGTTTCGAACATCAAGCATATTTATGGAATCTACCTATTTCCAGCCATTTACATAATGTATAATATACTTCATAACCACACCATAAACTCCAAATTGAAAGGAAAACCCTTACCTGAGCCTAAACTCGTCAAACTCGCCAAAATTATCAAAACGTGAATTCTGGACAGCCTACTGTCTTGTATTGTCGCTTAGTTTCGAAGGGTTAATTGAGGGAACCAGGATTTGTGTCCTCAATGAAAGTTATAGACTTATTTCTTATGGTCGCATATAATTTCGAATCACCCTTACATCAATTTCTTACAAAATGATATGCCCAAAGTACCAATAGCAGTCCTTGTAGAATTTCTAAACCGAAATCTGGGCAGCAGCTCTCCCATGCTTCACCACCCTTTTTCGAGCAGAGAAAGGCAAAACTGGGTTTTAGAGTCTACATAAAAGTTATAGCCCTATTAAATATATTTACAAAACATCTTGACATAAGAAGTTATACTAATATTACTAACAATAGTCTCATTCAAAAACGGGTTTGTTAACTAGTTTTTAACATTTTCTCTCTTTGTTCTTTCAACTTTATCTCAAGTTCCAAGCTAAAGAATTAATTTCGTAGACATCATAAGACACATATATACATCTCCATGTGGTTGAGGAACACCGTAGATAATTAATTCACGGAGAAAAATTGAAGAACTTACCTTTAATTTCTCAAAATTGTGGTTGCCTTGTTCTTTGTGTTCTTCATGTTTTTTCTCTTTATTTTGGCTGGATATTTTGATGAAAAATGTGACTAAGAGTCACTTAACACACATATATACCCCTCTTTAGAAGGTGCCATATGGAAGCCCTCTAGGGTGACACGTGGCAGCCTCCTAGGGTGCCACCTCAACCCTTGTGGCCAATCACATGCTGCCATGTGGCAGTGGGGATCCACCCCAAGCTGCTGAATCACCTACTTAAGCCTAAGTAGGTGCATCACCTACTTCTCCAAGTATGTGCATCACCTACTTTCTTTGAGTAGGCGCATCGTTTCCTTATTTCCCTTTCGTAGGTTTATAATCTCGTCTTACTTCAATATCCTATGCATTCCTTGCTACTTAAGCTCGACGTATACTCAAGTATCTTAATTACATAGGACATCCAAGTTGATAGATTACGCAAGTAGATCGAGTCCTACGACTCATTACTTGGCCTCCAACTCCTTCTGAATTCTTATAACCCTATTTCCAATCTCCCCTATTATGGGGTATCTCATTCTCCTTCCCTTAGAGTTATTTGATAGCGTGGTAGACAATATAAGTCATGTGGCAACTTTTAAGAAGCTTAAGAAAGCATTCCGAAGTACCAAAGTACGGGGCATAACATCCTTCCCCCCTTTAGAACATTCATCCTCGAATGTTAACTAAGCTCATTAGGTTGTATGAGGACTTTAGGAATTCTCCATAATGGTTGTCATCCGTAGACCCTTTTATTCATCGATTCAACCAACCCAGGAGTTTAGACTTCCTATAGACGTAGGGAGCACGTACGGATATTTCTTTTCCATCTCTTCTTCGGCTTTCTAGGTCAACTCTTCTTTATTATTATTTTGTCAAAAGACTTTGATGGAAGCCACGTCCCTAGTTCGCAATGCATTAGTTGTTCTTCAAATCCACATTCCCTTATCCTTAAAGGATCTCACTATTCTCCCTGGTGGAGTCACGTATACACAATACTTCTTTATGCCCCATAAGCTTTCACCCTTGTCGTGTATCTGATGCTAACTTCTAATCTTATTTAAAACCATATCAACTTCATTCTAGTAGTAGTCTTATCTTATCACCTTTTCATCGCACTATATCTTTAGTTCGTAATTGTCTATTTCCCTTTTTGTTCGATACTCATACTTAATTAATTACGTCCATCTTAGTGCTTCCTTTAGTAGTCCTTTCATTTCTCATTTTCAAAACATCTTATGTTTACCTCTATTTGTTCTTAGTATACCAGTCATTTCTGGCATTCATCTTGTCTTGTTGCTCACCTTTACTTTCGTTACCATTTGACCTTTTATTCTGAACCTTCCCTATAAATCTGTGAAAGCCTTCTTATTCATTCTTTGTTTGCTTTTCTATTTTTCCACAAACCATATCATATCCTTTAGTTATTTCCTTACTAGGCTTTACTTATTCTCATAACGATCTTCATTACATTCACCTGATATCCTGTTCACATTCAATCTCATAGTATGACACTTCTTAACCTCGTTAAAGATTCTTACTGTGGGTTACTTACCCTTCTTAGTTAATATCATCCTTAATGTCTCACAAGCTGTCTTATTAATACTTCACATCGGTCACAATTCTTTTTTCCTTATACTCCTATCTTAATCACACTGTTACTTCCTTTAACTCTAACTCGTCATAGTTTACTCCTGTGTATCAATTCAGTCGGCGCCTTAGTATATCGTTCTATCCAGATTTATCAATCTTCTCTAAATTATCTTCTTTGGATCATAAGTCTTTTCCAACTGCGTTTTACCACACCAGTATCAACCTCCTAGTTTCTATTGCTATCGATTCAGCAATTAACTCATTTCTCGAGGTCTGCCATACTCATAGTTTATTCATATCTCATTCTTATTATGAATAAGGCATATTACAACCCTGTATCTCATTTTTCTTTTATTTCTAGGGAGGTTTGGACAGAGTTTCCTCTGTATTTCTTACTATCTCAACACTTACATGCAGAAAATGCCAATAATGTCTCACAGGGCCAACATATATATTCATATCGCAGCCACACAGGGCGCTCAATATCAATAGTACGAAAATGGACTTACCTCGTATGTCCATTTTAACTGCACCTGTTGCACTTTTCTATTTACTTTTCCTTTCACTTTTCAACCTTATATGTCAATCGTACTTCAACAACTTATCTGACATATGTCTTTCGTGCCTTTGCTTACCTGCGTGCTTTATGACTTCTAATATCGTCAGTCACTTTCTACTTTTGATGTTGTCCTTCTACAGAAGTCAAAGGTTAGTATAAGGAATTTCAATCCCTATAACTCGGATCTATCGCATGATCTTAGATATGAAAGAAAGGTAACATCCTAAATGTCCTGTAGCCTCTTATTTATAGATGTGGTGCACAACACACCGATAAACAAGACTCTACTAGACATGGTCTGTAGACACTCCTAGGACGAACTGCTCTGATACCACTTCTGTCACGACCCAACCCCGTGGGCCACAACAGGGGTCCAACCTGGACCCCCGTGTACCTATTTGTCTACTATAGTCAAATTGGACTATGTATAATAAGATACTGCTCACAAAAACCTCAATGGGTTAAAACTTTTTCATGTTCACATAGCCTCCTAGATATAGGAACCAAACACATGAACCCAGTGGGTGATAAAATATTCATACACGTATAGCCTCTTTCATTTGCATCATGTCATGAAAGGGAAAGCCAGCCGACAAGATTGCCACCACATAATAGCTTTTACAACATATCGCATAGGCATAACCGAAATAAACTCCTAAATAAACCACACACGTATGTCTACATACCTCTAAGAATAGGAATGACAACATATGGTGGGACAGGGCCCCCGTCGTACCTCTGCATAAACAAATATATACATCGCAGGACTAGTAACCAAAAGCCAGGCTCCAAAATAGTGGAGCACTTCCAACCTAGCTGAGCAGAAATCCTAAGCTGGCAGATCTCCAAAATGAACATCTGTACCTGCGGATATGAAATGCAGCCCCCCAAAGAAAGGGGGGTAAGTACGATACATGTACTGAGTATATAAACATACATAACTGAGATAACAACTAAAACAGAGATGCAGGAAACCAAGTATAGCATTTAATAGGGTACTATACCTACATCTCATAAAATGAAGTCATGTATACCATTATCACGTACCGTATCCGGCCCGCTAGGGGACTCGGTGTTACAAACACATCATCTATCATGATAGGTATATATATGCCATTAACGCTGTGGGACGTACAGCCCGATCCCTATATATAGAAAGTATATGCCGAGGAACGATGGCCCGATCCATGTATTATATAATAATGTCGAGGAACGATGGCCTGATCCATATATTGTATAATAATATCGAGGAACGATGGCCCGATCTGTATATCATATAAGTATGCCGAGGTACGATGGCTCGATCCGTAAATAACATAACTTGTCGTGGAACGTACGGTCTGATCCTTACATAGCAAAATATGCCGAGGTACATTCGGCCCGATCCATATATATGATAATGTATATACGTGTACGTAAAACTCTATAAATATCAAACATACCACATATATCATCATAAAGCATGTTTAAGAGCCCCTAGGTATAGGAGCTTACACATCCCAACACTATTCAACCTATAGGAGGCTTAAGGGTCGTAGTTCAACTACTTCAAGGTCCTTATCATTCGGAAGTGGGTACAAGTTATGAGTTACATCCAGAATCTATAAATGGAGATATCTCCAAATCCATGTTCTATAGTACCTATCATCCAGTCTATTTAGAAGTAGGAAAAGACAAGATTTATATGTACCATTTCCTATCACATGGAAGACTTTGAAAAGTAATGACTCAACTTGTTACAGGAGTTCTAATCAGTAGGAAGTGAACAAAGAGTCTTAACTCACACTCAGAGTTTTAAGAGTGGAATAAATTCAAACTTCATATACATAATACTTACATCTAAGTCATGCCAAAAGAGAGGAGGAGTAACTTTACATACACTACTTTTCAGCATATAGAAGACTTGAGGAATGGAAGCTTAACTACTTTAAGAGTCTTAACATTCAACAGTGAACACGAATTATGAATCATGAATCATGTTCAGAGCTCATGAATAGAGTTACCCCAAGCTTCATACACATATTATTTGTCACTTAAATCTAAGACATGCCCAAAAGAAAGAAAAGATAGGCTTTACATACTTATTCCAACAACACGCAACAAGAAAGCTTCACATACTTATACCAAAACATGCCAAAAGAAGGAATAGCTTTACATACCTTTTACGGATTAATGTTTACCGCGTTCGCCTCGTCTTCCTCTAAACCTATTTAACACGAAAGCAATATGAATGTCAACAACCCTAGACTTTTCAGCGTCTTAAGTTATACATGAGTATTCATAGAACTCCTTTCCTCACTCGCTTCCTCGACTAGTTCCTTAGTTAGCTAGAAAGTTAACGGAAATCGGGCAGCACCTCCCCTATAACATGCCCTATCCGAATTTCCAATTACATCCCTAAGCAATAAATCCAACCAACAACAACAACCTGCAGCATATATATAAGAAATTCTCTTCAACATTATATAATACAAACTCCAAGCGATTCGCTCAAAGCTACGATGTCAAAATAGGGTTTTTAGTTTCTAGTTCATAAAACCTTTAATCATACGAAGTGGAGGGTCGTGTGGCTTCAACCAGAAGCTTACCCACCTATTTTAGAACACTTTTCAGAACTTAAACACATCACCACGCACCTGCATCCACACACCACAAGAACAACACCTTGCTTCGACTACAATTTAACTATAGCAACTCCAATTTGGTTGGTTTCGAACATCAAGCATATTTATGGAATCTACCTATTTCCAGCCATTTACATAATGTATAATATACTTCATAACCACACCATAAACTCCAAATTGAAAGGAAAACCCTTACCTGAGCCTAAACTCGTCAAACTCGCCAAAAATATCAAAATGTGAATTCTGGACAGCCTACTGTCTTGTATTGTCGCTTAGTTTCGAAGGGTTAATTGAGGGAACCAGGATTTATGTCCTCAATGAAAGTTATAGACCTATGTCTTACGGTCGCGTATAATATCGAATAACCCCTACAGAAATTTTGTACAAAATGATATGCCTAAAATACCAACAGCAGTCCTTGTAGAATTTCTAAACCGAAATCTTGGTAGCAGCTCCCCCATGCTTCATCACCCTTTTTCGAGCAGAGAAAAGCAAAACTGGGTTTTATAGGATGAATAAAAGTTATATCCCTATTAAATAGCTTTCTAAAATATCTTGAATCACTCGAAACGAATCTGTACACAAGAAGTTATACTAATATTACTAACAACAGTCCCATTCAAAAATGGGTTTGTTAACTAGTTTTTAACATTTTCTCTCTTTGTTCTTTCAACTTTATCTCAAGGTGCCACGTGGCAGCCCCCTAGGGTGACACGTGGCAGCCTCCTAGGGTGCCACTTCAACCCTTGTGGCCAATCACATGCTGCCATGTGGCAGTGGGGATCCACCCCAAGCTGCTGCATCACCTACTTAAGTCTAAGTAGGTGCATCACCTACTTGCTTCGAGTAGGCGCGTCGTTTCCTTATTTCCCTTCCGTAGGTTCATAATCTCGTCTTACTTCAATAGCCTATGCATTCCTTGCTACTTAAGCTTGATGTATACTCAAGTAGCTTAATTACGTAGGACATCCAAGTTGGTAGATTACGCAAGTAGATCCAGTCCTACGACTCATTACTTGGCCTCCAACTCCTTCTGAATTCTTATAACCCTATTTCCAATCTTCCCTATTATGGGGTATCTCATTTTCCTTTCCTTAGAGTTATTTGATAGCGTGGTAGACAATATAAGTCATGTGACAACTTTTAAGAAGCTTAAGAAAGCGTTCTGAAGTACCAAAGTATGGGGTATAACACTAAGTCTGCTATATAAGTCTACAGGGAGCTAACCATCCTAACGAAATTGGAGAAATTCTAAGGCCCAACGATACCGAACTAGCGCAAGTCTAAGTCAATCACTAGACTAAGCCTAGACTAAGGCCCAATATGCTTCCAAACATATAACAATAGGCAAATCATACCACCCAAGACGGGGTTAAATGATAACAGCAGGAATCATGCTTACACAGTCTAAAAATATCCCTAAATAGAGCCGAGGATAGGAATTCTAGAAATTTAGCATGCTCAACACCCCAACCCCTCCAATTCATACAATTCAAGATATAATTGTCTAAACATGCTTACTTTCACGAGGGGGAACTGTAGCCTATCTGTAAGATGACCGTGCGCACTCCCACTCACGAAATTAGAGCCTTTCCCTTCTGAGTAGCCTCTGAATGTTGCCACGCTATCAATGATAGAATCACAGTGTTAATATGGTCATTATGACATGAAAATTATCAAACTCGATGATAGGCCAATTTTGGGGTTCAAAATGGAAAATGTGGGACTAGCATCCAAAATTCTGGAATTGACCCTAAATTAATCTAAAGTAGCACCCCAAGCTCACTAATCAAATTGATAACCAGTATGGGTTTGTGAAATGACCTGAAATGAGCATGCAACAAAAATCCCACAATCAATCTAAAAGAGCATCTATGGCAGCTTCTAAAAGCAAAAGAATTCTTAAAAATAGAACCCCCACGACCCAAACCAAGCACACTATGATGTTCCTTGCAGAAAAATTGCCAGTTAGCCTCAATAATCACTAAAAATAGAGCTAGGATGACCAAGTTAAAAACCTCCAAAATTTTACAAAAAGAACACTCCGAAAATGGGACATGCAGTAGCTAAGACATCGAATTTACCTCTAACGAAGCTTCTAATGCACTCCCCAACCTCCCCAACACATTCCCCTTGAAATCCTCTTGAAGTTTAACCTTTGAATCACCAAAATATATAAAAGAATGAGAGAGAAATTAAGACCAGGTAATTTCTCTTTGCAATCGCGAGGACAGGTGTGGCGATCGCGATCAGCTCTTAGTAAGACTATCATGATTGTGAGGGACAAGTCTCATAATCACGTAGATAAAATAGGTCAACCCCCAGTCAACTCTTCATCGTGACCGTGATGGCTCATTCACGAATGCAATAAGGAAATCCACCTGCACCAGCTAAATCTCACCAAGTTCGAATACTTCGATGGGGTGCGCAAAATTCATCTAGAATCCTGTGCATGCATACGAGATATGATACCCCACCAACTTTGACATTCTAGACTCAGTGGGGTATTCAAAACTCTCATACAAGGTCATTTTAGCAAAAAATGGGTCCAATACCTAGTGCCATTTTGAGCCTATTTTCACAATTAGCCTCGGAATTAGATCAAAAGCCTCGAAAAGTGAATGAAGGGTCGTTCCAAACAAAACTCAACATTTTAGAGAAAATCACACTATCAGAATTTTTATCTAAATATGTTTTCCAAGAATATTGACCAAAGTCAACTATAGGCCAAATTTCAAAGGCCAGAGCGCCAAATGACCCTAAACTCATACTGATTACCTCGGTACTCATACTGACCATGCTACTAGCCTAATTTGGCCATTTTAGAGCTGGTGGAACTGTCAAATTTCTATTCTGAGGTTGTTTTCCTAAAAATATGATTGAACTCAACTTTTCAGGTTATAAAAGCTCCAAAATAGAGATACAGGCATAAAACTCAAATAAACGACCAAGCGACCAAACAGTCAGTGTCAGTAAGTCATAAATAACTTGGGGTCATTATAGGAATATCCTAAATAAAGGAATGAATACTTTAATTCAAAAATGACCTGGAGGGTCATTACATATTAACCCAAAACATAAATATTCTCTCCAAAATTTTCCTCCCAAGGTCTTCTTCTTCCTTAAGCAATGTTTCAAGGAATTTCAAGTTCAAGTCTCCAATTCAAGTGCATGTAGGGCTCTAATTGTCTAAGGTATGTGGGAACTCATCCATGGATCCTTTCATCCATGAAGTCCCAAGGTTTTCTTCAATTCTCCTTTATGAATTCTTCTTCTATATCCTTATTCTTATGAAATTGCATTGGGTCATCTCAATTATGGTTTATTTCATTATTATTGAGTTTATTATGCATGATTCAAGTTAAATTTTATTATTTCAATTGATTTCCATGGACCTATGCTTTATACTATTTTCAAGTATGCTTTTAATGAAGTGTGATCTCAAATGATAAAGGATAATTTATGAATTATTATCAGTGACTTATGTATGACTCATGAAAGTAATGAATGATGATAAATTATGATTTTAATAATGTATCAATGATATATCAAGAAAGTGCAAAGGTTGTGATGGATTTTCCTCACAGATTAATGTTAAAGATGGTGAGTAATTTTCTCAGCGACTCCAAATTATAAAGACGAAAGGTTTTCATGTATGAATCAATCATATCAATGAGCTACTCTTATGTAACACTCCAAAAACTTCTAAGATAAAACCTAAACCATTATTCATATGTGTATAGGGTCGTACTCTATGATTCTTAATTGTGCATAGGTTTTAAGGTCAATTCTTCAGTATGGGAATAGAGTTGGAAATTTTATAAGGTCACAAGAATCCTCTAGCACAAAGCCAAGTTGAAAGCTTCCTTATCGATTGAGTTTCGGTAAAAGATTTTACTTGGGTCAATTTTATACAATAATATCTCCTAGAATACAAAAAATTAGGTGACCCATGACCTATCAAATTTAAGGTTTTGATTCCTCTTTCCAATGCCACAAAGTTTGCCCCATTTCGAGTTAAAGGAAAAAGTTATGATCATTTTACCAGAGATTGCCAGATTAGAAATTTCAAGATCAATAGCTAAGACTTGAGCTATGACCCATTGGAAAAGTTATGAATCGTCAAGTCCATTTGTTAGAAAATTATTGCACATCGTCAGGGCTATTTTGTTCCTTTCCCAAGCTTTTTAGCTTTATTCTATGTCATTTTTGAGTGTTTTAACTAAGTATATCATCCAGCTAACTAGTTTTCCACTCATACTCATCAATCTAATAATCCTAGTCTCAAGAAATTCTCTCAAAACAAACCTAGTATTCCTCTTCTCTATCAACAACCCCAAAGCTTTCAAGTCAAAAAATTCAAAAACTCAAGGCTCCTTTTCAATTTCAAGGCAACAATTCATCAAGGTATATGGGACTTCATCCATGGGTACGTTTCATCCATGGAATCCCAAGTTTTTCTCTCTAAATTCTCTTATGATTTCTTCTTTTAAAAGCCCTTATTCTATGATGTTGCATTGGATCTTCTTACTCATGATATATCTTATGATTATTGATTAGATTATGCATAATTTATATTACATTGAATGATTTCAAGGTGAATTTCAATGACCCATGCTATGTACTATTTTAAAAGATCTTTTTAAGTTATTATGATCATTAATTACAAAGGATTTCTATTAATATTTTATGAATGTTTATCAAGGCTTATGAATGACTCATGAAATTTAAGAATGATGTTTCAAGAAAGTGACCATGAATTATGAAAGGTTTTCCCATGATATGAAAAAAACCATAATTTAGATGTCATTAGTAGAGGCGATAGTCTATATGAATTATTCTATGATCATGATATGTCGAAGGAGCTATTCTTATTATTTTCAAGTATTTATGTTGAACTTGATATTACTAGATTCTTACAATCTTCAAAGCTTATGATATATTATGTATGATATTCTGTTGAGAGTTGATCTAGCACCAAGTGGACCTTGGGATAAGAGGCTCACCCATTAGTAGAGGCATGAGACCATTAGTAGAAATGCCATTGTCCTATAACTACGTGACACCATAGGAAGAAGGATCTCCCATTAGTTGAGGCTCGACTCCTTAGAAAGGGTCACCCATTAGTTGAGGCTTGATTCCTTATTATCTTAGTTGATCCATTTAGGCATCAAAGACTCTGCCCTAGCAAGTAGCTTTTCTCTTCCCGATGTGGGAGTTACATCAAAATTCTATTTATCGCTCACATGGTCTCATATGTCGGTTAATGGTATCTCTCACAAAGACTTATGGATCTCAAAATGACTTTTATCTCCCACATATGTATGGTTCCTATGATGATGAAAATATTTTGATGCTTTGACCAATGAGTTAAATATTTTAATAGTTTCAAGGTTTTACTCATGTTTTAAAGATTTTGGTCTTGCATCCATGTCCATATTGACTATGTTCTATGTTTATTATTCATGCATCTTCTCAATTACTTAGTATATTCCATGTACTAACACATATTTTTGCCTATATTATCTCATAATATAGTATCCAACTCTCATCATCCCATACGGGGCTAGTTAGTGATCTACTCAAAGTTAGCTTTTTTGAGTCCTCATTATTCGAGGGAGAAATCATCATATTATTTCCCTATATTCAAACTTATGTCCTTTATTTATTTTTAGTGAGCTAAGAGCTTTTCCTATGCCCCATCTAACATTAGTAGAGGCATGTCTAGATTATATGAGTAAGTTTAAGTCATTTGTCCTTTGTATTTGATTTCTCCTATTTTTGAGGTTCATTATATTGAAACTTTTTCCGCATTTGAAGTTATCTTCTATTTAATGCTTAACATTGTTACGCTATTTATGTTAACAGGCTTGGTTGGAGTTCTTCGGGATTCTAATCTCCATGTCACACCTAAGGCTAGCTTAGGTCGTGAAATATTATGATTATTTTATAATTTTGGATTGGTATCAATTATTACATTTACTAATGATGTTAATGGGTATGATTTATGATTTTTATTCAGATGTTGACTAAGCCCCAAGAGGTCTTTGAGGTGGGGTATGGTCCAGAATCACAAGTAGCAACCTCTGGTCCCTAGCTATGTTGCCTACATAGGTTTGACTTTATGGCCTACCTAGTGGATCTACAAATAGATTACATTTAAGATGTTCTTATAGAGTCTACCTTGGAAAGTATCCTCTCTCTTCTATATGTGGAAGTTACATCAGATTTCATCTTATAGCTCATATGATCTTATATGTCGGCTAAGTTCTTATCCCACAAAGGTATATGAAATTTCATTAGTTCTTATGATATTTATGATACATTGACCATATGATTATGATATACAAATATTTTCAGGTTTTACTCTTGTTTTTAAGATATTAGTCATGCATCCCATGTTTACATTGATTATGTTCTATTATCATTGTTCATGCATGTCCTCACATTATATCATAATGTTGGTTCCAACGATAATCACACACATCTTACTCATTGCTAGAGATTGAGCATACTTTCCTCATGTTTGTGAGTCCTCATAATTCAAGGATGAGAGATTTACTAGTTCTTGTTCTCTTATGAATTTTACCTTTATGTTGGTAAGTTAGGAGCATATCCTATACCCCGTATAGTTGTAGAGGCATGTTAGATGTTCATGGAGCCTATGTTGTATTTCCCTTTGAGTTGAGTTAAGTTTCTCTTTTATAAAAATATCCATGTTGAAACCATTATTCCACATTATGATGTTTCTTTTTTTGTCTTAATTACTATGTGTATGCTCATGTATGATATGCTAAGAGGCTTTGTTGGAGTCCATTGGGATTCTAATAGTCGTGTCATGCCTAAGACCTAGCTTAGGTCATGACAAACTTTGTATTAGAGCATAAGGTTTAAGGTGTCCTAGGGAGTCTAACATGCCGCTTTAAGTATAGTCTTGCTCACTGGTATGAAGTGTGCCACATTTATGAATAGAAGGCTATGAGGCATTTAAGAAACTTTGTTTTTTTTATCATTTTTATGTCGTGCGATAGAGTTGAACTCTAAGGATTTTTGTTCTAACAATTTATCTTTGTGATTATAGAATTATACCTCCAAGAAGGATCCCCATGAGAAGGAATGTTGAGGAGGAACAACAAGCTCAAAATGACACTTTCAATAATCAGGTTTCTCATGCAGAGTTTCGGACTGCATTTCAAGTAGTTGCCCAACTCATAGCCGCTCAAATTATTAAAGGAAGTGGTAGCTCCCATGAACACAAATGTAGGTATGGTGGGTAGACGAGTTCATTTCACCCCCATGAACCCTCCCAAGTTCCATGGTTCTAAGATGGACGAGGATCCACAAGAGATCATTGAAGGTAAAATTATGGAGATCATGAGAATTGGTCCAATGGAGAAGGAAGATTTAGTGGCTTATAAGCTTACAAACTCAAGTGACTGGCTCAAGTTTCGTACAATTAATAGAAAAATGATAGAGGTAGAGATGACGGTCCTGATGATTGGGAAGAGTTCAAGGGTGCTTTCATTGATTGTTTCTTTATATAGGAGTTGATGGAAACTAAAGTACAAGGGTTTATCAATTTGAGGCAAGGTAATACAAGTACAAGGGAGTATGCTCGTAAGTTAACTAAGTTATCAAAGTATGCTCCTTTCATGGTTGTTGATCCAAGGTCTCAGATAAGAAAGTTTGTTTTGGGTGTGTCAAACTTGGTGGTCAAGGAGTGTAGAACTACCATGCTGATCAAGGAGAATGACATATAAAGGCTTATAACACATGCCCAACAAATAGAAGAGGAAGAGTTGAAATAGAGGTCTAGAAGGGAGGCCAAAAGGGCTTGAACCGATGGTGGTGAGTTTTCATATGATAACTCTATAAATGGTGGTCTTCCTCAATTTCGCCAAAAGTACTCCGGCCAAAACTCTTCAAGCACTCCAGCTACAAAGTTTGATAAGGGTAGGGAGCCAAATCCTACGGTTCAAGGAGGAGCTTTGAGTGGCCAAGTCATTCCCCATTCAAGAAGTGTGGAAGAAACCATAGAGGAGAGTACCTGGCATGATTGGGTGCATGTTATAGGTATGGTAAGCTTGGCCATCATGAAAAGGATTGTAGAGGTGGTGCTAGACCCTAGGCTCAAATTCAGGCTAGAGGTCATCCAATTGGGTGCTATTGCAAAGTCTAGTGATAGTCAATGCCAAAATATATTCTATTCTCTTTATACTAGGCAAGATTAGGAGCAATCTCTTGATATGGTTACTGTTATGTTGAAAATCTTTAAGGTTAATGTTTATGCATTGTTAGATTTGGGCTACCCTATCATTTGTTACTCCTTATCTTGCTAAAAAATTCATTGTTAGTCCTAATATCTTGCTAGAGATGTTTTTCATCTATACTCTAATTGGTGATTCAGTTGTGGCTAAAAAAATCTATAAAAACTATCCAATTTCATTTTTTTCATAAAATCAACTCAGATGATCTCATAGAGCTTGATATGACCAATTTTAATATTCTCCTTAGTATTGATTGGCTTCATGCATGTTATGCTTCTATATGTTGTAGAACATGTATTGTCATATTTTAGTTTCCTAATGAGCTAGTCCTAGAATGAAAAGGTAGTAATTTCGTGTTGAAAGGTTAATTCATCTCATGCCTTAAAGCTCGAAAAATGATTTTCAAAGTGTGCATATATCATCTAGTTCAGATAAGGGATACGGATACTAAAGCTTCTACTCTTGCGTATTTTTCGATAGTTAATGAATTTTTGAAAGTTTTTTCCAATGAACTCCAAGGTGTCGCTCCTAAAAAGGAGATAGACTTCAGTATTGATCTTTTCTTTGATACCCATCCTATCTTGATTCCTTCTTATCATAGGGAACCCTTAGAATTTAAGGAATTAAAGGATTAGTTTAAAGATTTATTGGAGAAGGGTTTTACTATACCAAGTATCTCTCGTTGGGGTGATCCAATTCTCTTTGTTAGAAAGAAGAATGGTTCTCTATGTATGTATATTGACTATTGACAATTTAACAAGTTAATAATTAAGAATAAGTATCCCATTCCAAGGATTGATGACTTGTTCGATCAATTTCAAGGTGTAAACCTTTTTTAAAAGATTGATCTTCGATCGACTTATCATCAACTTCGAGTAAGGAAATGTTACATTCCAAAGATGGCTTGTACCACTCGGTATAGTCACTTTGAATTCTTGGTTATGTATTTTGGACTAATGAATGCTCTACAACTTTTATAAATTTGATGAATAGGGTATTCAAGTAATATTTTAATAAGTTCATTATTGTGTTCATTGATGATAAATTGGTTTACTCTTGGAGTGAGAAGGAACATGCTGATCATTTGAGGATTGTGTTTCAATTCCTCAAGAACCAACAATTACTTGCTAAATTTAGCAAGTGCGAGTTTTGGTTAACGTAGGTAGCTTTTCTGGGTCATATTATTTCTGGTGAAGGTACTATGGTTGATCCTAAGAAGACCGAAGTGGTTAAGAATTGGCCTAGACCTTTGTCTCCTTCCAATATTTAATGTTTCTTAGGTTCAATCAGTTATTATTGATGGGTTGTAGAAGGTTTCTATTTCATTGTATCTCTCTTGACTACTTTCACTCCGAAGAAGGTGAAATTCCAATGGTCCGAGGTGTGTGAGAAAAGCTTCCAAGATTTGAAAGATAGGATTACTTCCACTCCCAAGTTGACCTTGCCACAAGGATCGATGGGTTCGTTGTTTATTATAATGCTTCAAGGGTTGGTCTTGGTTGTGATTTGATGCAAAATTGTAAAGTGATAGTGTATGCTTCAAGGCATCTCAAGGTGGGTTGAAAAAACCTATCTGACTTATGACTTTGTCATGACCCCACCCTGTAGGCTGCGACTGGGGTCCGACCTGGACCCCCGTATACCCACCTATCAGTTATAGTCAAATTGAACCATGAACAAGGTGATACTACTCATACAAAACCCCAATGAGTTAAAACTTTTTCGTGTACGTATGGCCTCCTTCACTCGTATTATAACACATAAGGGCATGCAAGCCGACAAGGTTGCTATAACAAAAAAACATTAACAACATGCCGTATAGGCACAATTGAAACGAACTCACAAACAACCCACATCCATATGTCTACAGACCTCTAGGAATAGTAATAGCAACATATAGCGGAACAGGGCTCCCGTCGTACCCCTGAATGTACAAATATATACATTAAGTGACCAGTATCAAAAATTAGGCTCCAGAACAGTGAAGCACTTCCAACATAGCTGAGAGGAACTCCTAAGCTGACGGATCTCCATAATGAACATCTGTACCTACGGGCATGAAATGCAGCCCTCCGAGAAAAGGGGGGTCAGTATGATATATGTACTAAGTATGTAAAGCATAACACATTGTAATTGAGGCCATAACTGAAATAGGGATGCAGGGGACAAGTATAACAACTTAACGAATTACTGTACCTGCACCTTAGGACACGTAAATCATACACATCATCATATGCTGTGCCCGGCCCTCTAGTGAACTCGGTGTCATAAGCATTTTCTCATATTCACATGTCATCGTATCATCATGTATTTTATTTCATAATATCACCGTATACGGTATCATATCATCGTATACGGGATCATATTATCGTATACGGTATCATTTCATCGTATACGATATAATCTTATCATGTATTTTATCATATTACATCCAGTTCACTATGTCTTAGGGTCGCACACAATTTTAAATAACCCCTACATCAATTTTGTACAAAAAGATATGCCCAAAACACCAACAGCAATCCGTGTAAGATTTCCAAAACCAAAATCTGGGCAGTACCTCTTCTACACTTCATCACCCTTTTTCGAGAGGCTAAAAGCAAAACTGGATTTGAAAGTCTAAATTAAAGTTATATACCTATGAAATACCTTTCCAAAACATATTAAATCACCCGAAACTAAGCTATACACAAGAAGTTATACCAATATTACTAACAACTGTCCCTTCCAAAAACGGGTTTGTTAACTAGTTTTTAACGTTTTTCCTCTTTGTTCTTTCAACTTCCTATCAAGTTCCAAGCTGAAGAACTAATTCCGTAGACATCGTAAAATACATATATACACCTCCACGTGCTTAGGGAACACCGCAGATAATTAATTCACTGAAGAAAAGTGAAGAACTTACCTTAATTCTTCTTTAACCATGGCTGCCGTAGTACTCTGTTCTTCTCACATTTTCTTTCTATGTTTGGCTAATGTTTTTGGACTCCAAATGACTTAATAGTCATTAACACATATATATATATGGTTCCTTAGGAAGTGATACATGTCAGCCCCTAAGGGTGACACGTGTCAAGCCCTTTTTGGGCCACGGACCCACCCTTAGCCTCCAAGGCTGCCACGTGTCCTTGTTGGGGCCCACCCCCAAGTAGGTGGGTCCCCTACTTGACCCCAAGCAGGTGGGTCACCTACTGCCACGTGGCACTTCCCTAGGCTGCCATGTGGCACCTTCTTTTGCTGCCATGTGTCGCCTTCTCCTCTCCCCTGTGGGTTCGTAATCTCGTCTTGTCTTAAGAGCCGATGTAATCCGCACTACGTAAGCTTGGTATATACTTAAGCAACTTAAGTGTACACGACTTTTAAATTAGTGGCTTACGTAGGTAAATTGAGTCCTATGACTCATTACTTGGCCTCTAATTCCTTTAGGATTCTTATGACTCCATTTCCAACCTTCTTTCTCACAAGGTATCACAATCTTCTTTCCTTAGAGTTGTTTAATAGTGTCGTAGCTTATCCGGCTCGCACGATAGTGTCTAAGGAACTTAAGAAGACATTCCAAGCTCGAGAGTGCGGGGTGTAACATCCTTCCCCCCTTTAGAACATTCATCCCCGAATGTTGAATAAAACTTCCCTTAAGACTTTATACAAATTGTAGGGAGATTCATTTATACTGGAATGACATACATTCTCATCCAAGTAATTAATATACGAGTTCCAGGACTGGGGGTTATCTGTAGACATCGGGAATAGGTACGGACACCTGTGTTTCATGTCCTCTTCAACCTCCCAGGTTATGTCTTCACGATTCTTATTCCACCACAGTACCTTGATGGAAGCTATGTCCTTAGTTCGCAACCCGTTTAATCTGTTGATCACAAATGGAAATGGGTTGCCCCTCGTAGGATAACTCCCTGTTACTTGGACCTCCTCCATGGGAAATATTTTGGGAGCGTCGTTCATATTCTTGCGGAGCATTGATCTGTGAAAACTGAATGTATTATTTCAAATCGGATGATAGGTCCCACTCATAGGCAACTTTATCTATTCTACAAATGCCTTCCATCTCTGAGTCGGGATTCCCATCCCCCATAACAGGCTATCAAGCCTTTGATGCTCCTTTTCATTTAAGCCGTTATACAACTCCTCTTAATTCAACTTGTAACACCTTAGGTATGCTATCTTGCTCTGTTTCTCAGATCTTCTTTCTAGTTTTATTACCACACATTATACTGTAATGCTTACACAAACATGTGTAGGTACGTAGAGCCATCCAGAAAATGCTTTAGTGTTGCTATACTAGCGGCTTACCTCTTTCGGTCAAGGTCAGGATAGGTTAGGGCTCTGCTATGACTTTTGTCCTTAATACCGATTATATCTTAATAGTTCTACCTCGAACCACCTTACACTTTTCTTTAATAGATTCTAAATATGGCAATCACATTGCTATTACTGACTTTCTTTTATTGAGTAATCATTTGACCTCGCTCTTAGTATGCCAATGTTCGTAAGCTGCACAACTATTCTTGTGCCATTTTCACGAGGTGCGTTGTATTTTAGTCATAATCTTTTCTGCTCTTAGCTTACTCTGTTCTATATGTGTCATTGTACTAACACGCCTTTATAATCTCTTTTTGTCATACTTGTTTCGTCCCCTTTTTCACTTCCTAGGGGGCCACCCATCCCAGTGCTACTCTTATCCAAGCATGCTTAACTTCAGAGTTTTGACGGAATCCGGTGCATTAGTGCGGGTATGATCGCGTCCATCCCTTATGGGATCTTGTTTGAAGTTTAAGTGTTCCCATTTACATATGATAGCGTTAGTTGATTTTCTCTTACGCTTGTACTTCTCTTGTCCACTTTCCCCCTTTTAGGGTGTACCCATGTCATCCTCCATTTATATTTAGCTATTCACATGCGAATGATTCTTACTCCAACATATTTAACGTGCTGCACCATATCTACATCTTCTGTTAAATCATCCCCACGTTAGGTTGCCTTTCTAGGAAACCCTAGCATAACCGTAGGGCGCTTTAGTATTCGCAATGTATCATTTAAAATCTCATCTAACGATTGATACTCGAGTAATATCCGTAATGTAGCAGTGCATTCAAAGCCACATTCCATTCATCCCAATCAGTAATTAGCGAGGGCTCATAATTGGTGCAAATTTCCCACTCGAGTGTACTTATACTTTAATGACTCAAGTTTCAAGCTTCGTCATTATACTAACTTTATTCCTGTGGATACAACTTATTCTCCTAATAACCTCGTAATGCAGCAGTTGTTCTGCAAATCGACATACCCTCTGCTTGCAGGATCTCACTAACAATCAAGGTGGAGTCACGTATATTAACTTCATTATGCCTTCTGAACTTTCATCTTTGTCATGTACTTCAGGCTCCCATCTAATCCTGTTTAAAACCATATTAACTTCATTGTAATAGGGGCCTTATCTTATTACTCTTTCATCATACTATACTTTTAATTCGTAACTGTCTATCTCCCTTTTTGTTCGGTACTCATACTTAATTAATCACATCTATCTTGAACTCCTATATTATAACTTCTCTATTATTCCTCTAGCTCATTTCCATTTTTGGTTAGGCGCAAGGAATTCCATATTACTCTTTATTTCCTTGTACTAGCTATCCTTTTTGTCATCACACAACCTTTATTCGAAACTTTCCTTACTAAGTTTTACTTATTCTCACAACGGTTTTTGTTATATTCACCTGATACCCTGTTCACATTCAGTCCCATGGTATAACACCGCTTGACTTTCTTCACGATTCTTACTATAGGCTACCTACCTTTCTTAGCTAGTATTATTCTTAATGTTTCACAAGCTGTCTTATTAACACTTCATATCTATCACAATTCTTTATCCCTCGTACTCTTGTCTTAATCATACTGTTACTTCCTTCAACTATAACTTGTCATAGTTTATTCCTATGTATCACTTCAGGCGATACCTTACTATATCATTTTATCCCGATCTATCAGTCCTCTCTGAGTCATCTTCTTTGGCTTATAGGTCCTTTCTAACTTTGTTCTACTATTCCAGTATCGACCTCCTAGTTTCTATTGCCATTAACTCAATAATTAAATTTCTCGAGGTCAGCCATACTTGTTTAGTCAAATCTCATCATTGTTGCGAGAACAATCTTTCAAGACATACTACAGACCTGTATCTCATTCTCCTCTTATTTCTAGGAAAATTTGGGCAGAGTTTCCTCTGTATTTCTTACTATCTCAACAGCTGCACATAGAAAATACCAACAATGCCTCACAGGGCACACAGATATATATTTGTATCGTATCATATCGCAGCCACCCAGGGCACACATATATATTCATATCATCTCATATCGCAGCCACATAGGGCACCCACATTAGCAGTATGAATATGGACTTACCTCGTATGTCCCCTCGAACTGCACCAGTTGCACTTTCCTATATAATTTTCCTTTCATTTTCCAACTTTATATATAAATTATATTGGAACACCTTACCTGACATAGGTCCTTCGTGCCTTTACTTACCTGCGTACTTCGTAACATCCAATATTGTCAGTTACTTTCTTCTATTGGCATTGTCCTCCTGCTAAAATCATAGGTTAGTATGAGGAATTTCATTTCCTATGGCTTGGGTCTATCGCACGATCTTAGATATGAAAGAAAGTAATATCATAAATGTCCTGTAGCCTCCTGTCTATAGATGTGGTGTACAACACACCGATAAACAAGACTCTACTAGACACGGTCTGTAGACACTCCAAGGACGAACTGCTTTGATACCACTTCTGTCACGACCCCACCCCGTAGGCCGCGACTGGGGTCCGACCTGGACCCCCGTATACCCACCTATCAATTGTAGTCAAATTGAACCATGAACAGGGTGATACTACTCACACAAAACCCCAATGAGTTAAAACTTTTTTGTGTACGTATGGCCTCCGTCACTCATCTCATAACACATAAAGGCATGCAAGCCCACAAGGCTGCTATAACAAAAAAACATTCACAATATGTCGTATAGGCACAATTGAAACGAACTCACAAACAACCCACATCCATATATCTACAGACCTCTAGGAATAGTAACAGCAACATATGGCGGGATAGGGCCCCCGTCGTACCCCTGAATGTACAAATATATGTACTGAGTATGTAAAGCATAACACATCGTAATTGAGGCCATAACTGAAATAGGGATGCAGGGGATAAGTATAACAACTTAACGAATTACTGTACCTGTACCTTAGGACACGTAAATCATACACATCATCATATGCTGTGCCCGGCCCTCTAGTGAACTCAGTGTCATAAGCATTTTCTCAAATTCATATGTCATCGTATCATCATGTATTTTATTTCATCATATCATCGTATCCGGTATCATATCATTATATAAGGTATCATCTCATCGTATACGGTATAATCTTATCATGTATTTTATCATATTACATCCGGTTAACTATGGGGCTCGGGGTCGTAAATGTATCACTCTAATCTCATATGCATGCCTACATAAAGTATCCGGCCCCTTTAGTGAGGGACTCGGTGAATGGAGTGATGTACGTCTATAGCGTACCATCATAATATACATATCGTACCCAGCCCTTTAAGGAGGGACTTAGTGTTCCTTCCTTATTTCGCCACATATACTATCATATTACAGCCGGCCCGGGACTCAGTAAATAATCGTATCGTCATAACATATAACATATATCACACCTCACGTACGGCATCGTCTTCTCATGCGTGGAACTATACACATTCAGCCCAGGAAGCGGTGAAAGAAGTTGTAAAGCTGCGCCCGACATTATATCCAGCCCATTGTGGGATGCGAAGAAAGAAGGGTTACAGCATATATGAGTAGAGTAATGAGAAACTATATGCAAATAAGTCACCCTCTGAGACTCAATGAAATACACAAGTGAACCGACACCTGAAGACCAGGAAGGTACTCATCCGAAGTGCCCTTTGATGTCATTAGGGGTTACATCAATTGGGGCATCAGGAATCACAGACATGCATCAAGACAATACTACATAGCTTATGTAATCAGAAACATGGTTTATGCAATCAGAGACACGGTTATACAATTAGAGACATTGATCGTTTCAGAGCCTCCAAGAAAAGGAGCTTGTATCTCCACTTACTATTCACTATATAGTAGGCTCAAGAATAATAGTTTGACTACTTTCAGGCTTTTAATGGTCAGAAGTGACTACAAGTCACGAATTATACTCAGAGCTCATAATTGGAATTTTTCTCCAAATCTATATCATATATCATTTCACTTAAAATTAAGCCATTCCAAAGGAAAGAATAGATAGGCTTTATATGTACTAGTTTTCATCACATAGAAGACTTAAAGGCAAAGACTCAGTTATTGCAGGAGTTCTAATATCAAGAATTAAATGAGAGTCTCGACTCATACTCAGGGCTTTATGAATGGATTGAATCCCAAATATCATATACATATCATTTATATCTTACATCTAAGACATGCCAAAAGAAAAGAAGAATAGTTCTACATACTTATTCCAAAAATGCGCCAAAAGAAAGCTTTACATACCTTGTCTGAATTATTCCTTATCCTGCTTACCTCGCCGTCCTTTGAACCTATTCAATATGAAAGTAATATGAATATCAATCCCTTTTACTTTACATCACCCTAGGTTACACCTTAGTATTAATGGAATCTATTTCCTTAGTCGTTTCCTCGACTAGTTCTGTTATTCGCTAAAGCGTCGACGAAACTTGGGCAACACCTCCCCTATAATGTGCCCTATCCAAATTTCCAATTAGGTCCCTAATACCTACAGCCAACCAACAACAACAACCTATAGCAATTCACACCAACAATATACAACATAAACTCCAAACGACTTATTCAAAAATACGATATCACAATAGGGCGTCTAGCCTTTATTTTGTAACGTCTTTCATTATATGCCACGAGGATTCATGTGGCTTCAACAAGAAGAATCCACATCATTTTAGAATGCATTTATTCCCTGCAATAATACATTACACCCCTGCAGCAACAACTCACTCAAAACTATCAAAACATGAATTCTAGACAGCTTACTATTTTACTTGTCGCTTCATTTCGAAGGGGTAATGGAGGGAAGAAGGATTTACGTCCTTCATGAAAGTTATATACGTATGTCTTAGGGTCTCATACAATTTCAAATAACCCCTACATTAATTTTGTACAAAACGATATGCCCAAAACACCAACAGCAATCCGTGTAAGATTTCCAATACCAAAATCTGGGCAGTACCTCCTCTACAATTCATCACCCTTTTTCGAGAAGCTAAAAGCAAAAATGAATTTGAAAGTCTAAATGAAAGTTATATACCTATGAAATACCTTTCCAAAAGATATTGAATCACCCGAAACTAAGCTATACACAAGAAGTGATACCAATATTACTAACAACTGTCCCCTCCAAAAACGGGTTTGTTAACTAGTTTTTAACGTTTTTCCTCTTTGTTCTTTCAACTTCCTCTCAAGTTACAAGATGAAGAATTAATTCTGTAGACATCGTAAAATACATATATACACCTTCACGTGCTTAGGGAACACTGCAGATAATTAATTCACGGAAGAAAAGTGAAGAACTTACCTTAATTCTTCTTGAACCATGGCTGTCGTAGTACTCTCTTCCTCTCACATTTTCTCTCTATGTTTGTCTGATGTTTTTGGACTCCAAATGACTTAAGAGTCATTAACACATATATATATATGGTTCCTTAGGAAGTGACACATGTCAGCCCCTAAGGGTGACACGTGTCAAGCCCTTATTGGGCCATGGAACCACCCTTAGCCTCCAAGGCTACCACGTGTCCTTGTTGGGGCCCACCCCCAAGTAGGTGGATCACCTACTTGACCCCAAGAAGGTGGGTCACCTTTTTCCATATGGCACTTCCCTAGGCTTCCACGTGGCACCTCTTTTTGCTCCCCCATGGGTTCGTAATCTCGTCTTGTCTTAAGAGCCAATGTAATCCGCACTACATAAGCTTGATATATGCTTAAGAAACTTAAGTGTATAAGACTCTTAAATTAGTGGCTTACGTAGTTAAATTGAGTCCTACGACTCATAACTTGGCCTCCAATTCCTTTCGAATTCTTATGACTCCATTTCCAACCTTCCTTCTCATGAGGTATCACAATCTTCTTTCCTTAGAATTTTTTAATAGTGTCGTAGCCTATCCGGATCGCATGATAGTGTCTAAGGAACTTAAGAAGACGTTCCGAGCTCGAGAGTGTGGGGTGTAACAGACTTAGAGTAAGCAGTGGTTGTGTTTGCTTTAAAGATTTTAGACACTGTCTGTATGGTGTCCATGTTGTTGTGATCACCTACCATAAGACTTTGCAATATGTGTTTAACCAAAAGGACTTAAACCTTCAATGAAAGAGATGGCTTGAGTTGTTGAAGGATTATGATATTAGTGTGTTGTACTATCCGGGTAAGGTGAATGTGGTTACCGATGCTCTTAGTAGATTTTCCATAATAGTTTGCCTATGTTGAGAATGAAAAGGAGTTTGTTTGTGATATTCATAGACAAGTTCATTTGGTTGTTCACTTAGTTTATTCGGAGAATGGAAGTGTAGTTGTACAAAATGGTTTAGAATCATTCCTTATGGCAAATGTAAAGGAAAATCAAGATAGTAATTCTACTATTTTTGAGTTCAAGAAAGCGGTTGCTGAAAAAGCCATTGAGGCTTTCTCCTAAGGGGGAAATGGTGTACTTAGATATCAAGGTCATTTGTTTGTTCTTGATGTTGATGGCTTGAGGGAAATGATATTCTCTAAAGCTCATAGTTCAATGATATTCAATTCGTCTATGTTTCACCAATATATATCAAGATTTAAGGGAAGTGTATTGATGGAATAGCATGAAGAAGGATATTGCAGAAATTATGGCCAAATGTCCAAATTGTCAACAAGTGAAGGTTGAGCGAAAAAAACTAGGATGTTTAGCTCAAGATATTGTCCTACTTAGAAGTGGTAAGACTTGAATATGGTATTTATTACAGGTTTGCCTCATACTTGTAGGCAACATAATTTAAGTTAGCTGATTGTTGACTGAATAACTAAGTCGATGCATTTTTTTCTTACTAAGACTTCATATTCAGCCGATAACTATGCTAGTCTTTATATTCAGGAGATGTTTAAGCTTCATGATGTTACATTATTTATCATTTCATACCGAGGTACCCAATTCACATCTTAATTTTTGAGGTCTTTCCAAAAGGGTCTTGATACTCAAGTTATGTTGGGCACTGCTTTTTACCCTCAGATCGATGGTCAGACTGAGCATACTATTTATACCTAGGGGGCATGTTGAGTGCGTGTGTTATTGACTTCAAGATTAATTTAGATGATCGCTTGCCATTGATCAAGTTTGCTTACAATAATAGCTATTATTTCAACATTCAAAAGGCTTCACTCGAGGCCTTATATGGTAGGAGAATCAGGTCTCCCTTCAGTTGGTTTGAAGTTGGGGAAGTTGTTTTGATAGGTCCCGAGTTCGTGCATAAGTCTATGGATAATATTAGTCTCACTAGAGAAAGATTGAAGATTACCCAGAGTCGACAAGTCCTATTTATATGTGAGAAGAAGGGAACTTTAGTTTGAAGTCAATGATTGAAGTTACTTGAAAATCTCACCCATAAAGAGTGTGATGCATTTTGGAAAGAAAGAAAAATTAATCCCTGCTATGTAAGCCTAGACAAGATTCTAAGGCTGATTGTAAAGTTGGCATATGTGTTGGAATTTCCCTCAAAATAGGCATATATGCATCTGAAGTTTTACGTGTCATTATTGAAAAAATATGCAACTGATCTAGCTCTATTGTGCATTTGAATAGCATTGGTGTGAAGGTGAGTGTATCCTATAAGAAGGTTCTGATTAAGATTCTAGACCAACAAGTTTGAAGGTTGAGGAACAAGAAGGTAGCTTCAGTGAAGATGATATGAAGGAACCAAGAGGTTGAAGGTGCTACATGGAAGGCTAAAGCCGATATGATGTCATGATATCCTCATCTCTTTCCTTATATTCCTATTTGAGGTATTGAGTTTTTCACAACCCAATCCTAGGGCCTAGACGTGACACGGAAAATGAGGAACCCAGAGGTACCTCACCCAAACCTCTTAGCATTCATTTAGCCTTTCATTAGTAATGAAAATAAATATCAAGTGGAAGAAAATGGGAAAATAGGACTAAGGGATAACATCACAAAATAATAGTCATCATCAATCTTAGATCATTGTACATTTATGTCCAAACATACCTCTAATAATAGACTTTGTGCGGGCTAATACATGTCCCTAGCTCACTATCAAATAAACTAACAATGAAGTACCAAAATAGGCATCTTAATGCCTCAACATAATATATGCTATAGAGGGGAGGAGTATTGTCTCCGAAACAATGGGAACTCACCAAAAGTTGCCATCAAACGATCCAAATACCCACGTGGAAGAGGAGGAACACCGGTCCCTACATGGTGATACCATGTAGGCAAAAGAGTATGCATTAGTACTTTGAATTTACTAAGTATCTGAGATATGCATGAACAAGTAAAAGAACATAATCAATATACGATAAGATGCATGTGCAATCATAATGAGCATAAGTATAGCTTAAAAGAAAGCTTTAAACATAAGAAGTTCGTGGTCAATGCATATCATAAAACTTCAAAGTAACACATACTTCATACCATATAACTTGTGAGATAGGACCTTTAACCTTATAAGAGATCATGGACATATGAAAGATATTAGTAGTCATAGTATGAAATACCTTAAACATCTAGAGAAGGACCTTGTAACTTAGTGAGATAAACCGCTAACCGACATAAACCATGTGATCCATAACATGGAGTCCCAATGTTTACCCATACATCAGAGGAAAAAGGGAGACTACTTGCCAAAATAGACTCCTATAAGCTTAAGTGGATCCAATAAGCTACATGAAGGATCGATCCTCAACTATGGGTGATCCTCTAAGGAATTAAGCCTCCTCTACGGGTGATCCTTTAACCTACGGTGGCACGTAGTTATGGGGCATCTATCTACGGGTCTCTTTCCTTTACTATGGGAGAGAATACCTATTCCAAGATCAACACGGTGCTAGGTAAAATCTCAATGGAATAGACAAACCATAAAACATAAACTTAATCATCATGTAGGAGGGGCCATATCTACTACCCGTACACTCTTCATAAGAACCAAATCATAGAATAGCTTCTTAACTTTCTTTCATGTGATGTGAGTGTAGACCTTTCATCATCACATATCTTTATTCATAAAATATATTTAGGGCCTTAAATCATCCTATCATTAACTTGCTTGAACATTATGTAATCATCATTCACAAAACTTATTTGTAAAAACCACCTTTAAACTCATTTATAGACATTGTCAAACATTCATTTGGAGTCAACTTCATTTCAACTTTGCTTTGTCATAAGAAACTAGATGGCTTCATTTGATAATGACCTTTAAATATATTTAAAGAATACTTGTATGCATGAGAGTGATATAAATGTATCAAATGAAATATCTTAGGAACAACCCACCATATGCACTTTAAAACTACATTTCAAACCTTCATATAAGAACCTTGATAAACCATCAATTTCATGTAAATAAGAATCAACATAACTCAATATAGATAAATAAATTTCAAATATTCAAGAATCTATACTTTTAAAATTATAGTATGTAAACCCATAAAACTCATCACTTGAAATTGAGAGTCAATATATATATCAACATTAGTAAATCAACTTCAAATATACCATAATCTATGAATTTGGAACCATCATGTAAAAAGCCCATAGGATTTCATCATTTAAAATTAAATTACTAAGTTGAGGAAATATTTGGACTTCATGGGTGGAAGAACTCATAGATGAAAACCCACATACCTTAGAGAGGAACTTGAATAAGAATTGGAGAAGTCTTTATGTTAGGTGTCCAATGGGATGCTTGAATCCTTGAGTTTGAGAGAAAATTTGTTGGAGATGATTTGAGAGAGAAGAGGATGAAGTTTAGGGTTTTGGGGAGGCAAAAGACTGTAAAAATGACTCCAAAATGCATCCAAGTTCGTCTATATATATTCAAGGAATGGTCCAATTGTCCTTACTTAAAACTCAAACTTTTTGCTAAATTTTGAACTAACTGGGAGCAGGTCTGCGATGCGGAGGTGTCCCCCTTTAGTTAATTTTTTCCCAAAATTAAAATTTGAACCAAGATTGACCAAGTTTGTGATGCGGACTTGGCGCGTACCCTTATGTTTAAGAGGTCAAAATGTTTTACTCTGAATTCCAAATAATGCAATTTTGGTGGCGTTAGAAAGAAGACTCAAAGACATTTAATTTGATAGGTATGGTCTACCTAATTCATTATATACTAAGAGATATTATTGTTTGAAGTTGACCCTTATATGGACTCATACGAAATCATAGACGATAGAAATTCTTGGGACTTTGCTTGATATCAGAGATCCCTTATAACTCTAAACCACATCTAATACACTCTAAATACTTAGTAATTGATCCTAACTTATATATACAATTACAAGTCGATGAGTTCGAGCCTATACTCCTATGAAGAATGGTTCGGGTCTTGGCATAAATTTTTTTGAGATGTTACAATATATCCCCCTTCGGAACATTCGTCCTCCAATGAGAATCACTAGCATAAAAAGGATATGGCACGAGGACCAGAAACCCAACATGAATAGAATGAAACTTGCAATGCATAAAACATTAGATATTTAAACTTACCATAAAACATGACTTTAAAATTTAACTTTATGAAAATGCATACATATGAAAATATGAGATTAACTAGAACTCGAGAATTTAGTAGGGTAGACATGAGAAACTTAACGCTTCGACTAGCATGGAACCTCAAACACTCGGGTTATCAAATCAATTATGGAACAATGAATAAATAAAATAATCCTTACCAACAATTATCATAATCAAAGGAAACTCGTAACATACCGGATGAAGTAGCCCGAGCCATCTCCCTTCCTCTTCTAGTAGCCACTGGGCAATCCCTCATCTTATGTCCTGTATCCCCAAACATGTAGCAAACCTCCTTAACAGCCATGCATTCTCCTTGGTGAGTCCTACCACACCTTTCACAAGGGGGAAAAGGATGTCTTTCCTTGTTAGGCCTAGACGCTAGGGCATTAACAAAAGATTGACCAATATCGGTCCGTTCCCTCTTAGAGTCCCTAGATTTCTCCCTTAACTTCTCATCTTCTATTTGTTCATCATATGTCATGAGTAGGGAAATATCTATTCCCCTACCAATATCTCTGTCTTACACTCTTCAAACACCAAGTCCGAAACTCCCGAAATAAACTTGCTCATCTGAATCCTAGGGTCGGCAACCATAAATGGGGCATACTTAGACAATTAGGTGAACTTGAGGGAATACTCCCTCAAACTCATATTCCCTTAATTGAGGTTGATGAACTCTTGTATCTTATCCTCCCTCAACTCCAATGGGAAAAAACGATCAAGGCAAAGGCTCATAGCTTCAGATATTTGATTCATCTGGGTTCTACCAAGATGTACCATGACTTGAGAGAAGTTTATTGGTAGAGTGGTAAAAAGTGAGATATTAGACTTTGTGTCCAAGTTCCCGAATTATCAACAATTCAAGTTTAAGCACCAAAGTCATTGTGGAGTATCTTAGAATATAGAGTTGTCAGAGTAGAAATGTGATTTAGAATATAGAGCTGCCAAAGTGGAAATGGGACTCAACATAGAGTTGCCAGAGTGGAAATGGGACTCAAAATATAGAGATGATCAACATGGACTTCATTAGATGATTATTGCAATATATCACATACATCATAATTCAATTTGGGTGACTGTGGATAGGATGACCAAATTAACCCACTTCTTATTGGTTAAGATAATAGATTTGCATAATATTATGCCAGGTAGTATATTCGTGAGATAGTCAAACTTCATGGAGTTCCTTTATCTATCATCTTAGATAGAGGTCCTTAATTCACTTCTTAGTTTTGGAAGACATTTCAGAAAGATATGGGTTCGAAGGTAAATTATAGTACTCATTTACTCCCTGAGATAAATGGTCAAGTAGAGCGTACAATTCAGAATCTTAAGGACATGTTAAGGGCATGGTCATCGATTCAAAAGGTAATTGGGATGATCACTTTTCTCTTATAGATTTTGCGTACAACAACAGTTTTCATTCAAGTATTCAAGTGTCTCTTTATGAGGATCTTTATGAGAGAAGATGTAGATCACCAATTTCTTGGTTTGAACTTGGTAAAACTGAGTTGATAGGGCCATACTTGGTTCATCAGAAAATCATTTATGCATGTAATTATAATTCAATAGAGGTTGAAAACCACAAAGAGTCATCAGAAGTCCTACACTTATGTTAGGAGAAGAGACTTACAGTTTGAGGTGAATTTACTAGGTTTATTTAAAAGTTTCACCCATGAAGGGTGTTATGAGATTCGAAAAAAATAGAAGCTTACCCTTTTACGTTGGTCCTTATCTGATTATAAAGAGGATTGGTAATATAGTTTATAATTTAGACCAACCATTGGAGTTAGTAGTTGTTCATCCTATGTTCCACATTTTTATGCTTAAGAAGTTCTTAGGAGATCCTTCGCTCATTATTCCTATAGAAAACATTAGCGTGAAGAATAGTTTTTCTTATAGGTAGATTCCCGTCCAGATTCTTGATCGTCAAGTTTGCAAGTTGACCAAAGAGGTTACTACAGTCATAGTTTTATGGAGGAATCTATTTATTGAGGAGGCTACACGAGAAGCCAAATAGGATGTGAAATCCAAATGACCACATTTATTCATTACTCCTAACGTCAATGTTGAAGGTAATATTGCTTTTCTATCTCAAATTTAGTTCCATTTAAGTGTTTTGAGTATTCAATTCTTGCATTTTCATTCATGGATTTAGTAAATTCTTAGTTTGGTCATCATTTGAGGATGAATGATCCCAAAAGGGATTTACTATAACAACCCAAAGAATCCTTGCACCAACCATTAGAAGAACCCCAAGAAAAAGATGAAATTTCACATCAGATTACCTTATGGGTGACACCAACCGCTTGTAGTAGCTTCTACGGATCGTAGAATGGGTCTATACTAGTAGTACTGAGGCCTAGTTGACAATCTTCTTCCATGATCCTATTCTAAGATTCATTAAATACCTTAAGACCATTAGAAGGAACTCATAGACACCATGTCACATTCTAGTAGCTATTAGAATATGCATCAAGTTCCACGACTAGTTACTACAATCCTTCCGGAGGTATAGACGTATAAGGGTCTGAAGACCCAATGCCCAAGGAAACTCAGTCATCTTTCAGGAGCCATGTCTATGACCTATAGTTGGGTCTGAGATTTATAGGAGGGATTTGTAGATCCAACTTCACAAGTTCCAGTAGGTCCAATTTTTGGACACCAATTCCAATGAGGGTCCTTCTACGGCCTGTAGAAAGTACTATGTTCCATAGATCAACCCATAGGTGTCAAAACCGGATTTGTCATGTCATGATGCCAACTACTATAATGCACCAGTAGGCAAGCCAGACCAAATCCTGGAACTACAAGTAATAGGATTTAAGGGCAGAAAACTAATACCAAAACTAAAAAATAATATAAATAACAGGATTCATGGATGAAAAAGTGGAAGCAAGAAAAAAATATATATAATAAAAAGATCTCTCCCAAAACTTAGAAGTCACAAGTACAGAGCTACTAACAAAATAGGTAAAAGTCCCAAAAGTGGACCACGGAAACAAGACTGTCTTAAAAAGCAATAGACCGGTCAATATATATATAGAAGGAGATAGGTAATTCTAGGAAGTTGTGTTCAGACCATCGCTTCTGAATCAGACTGCAACTAGCTTGATATCAATGTTGGTAGTTGCTACTCGGATCTCTGTCACGAAAAATAGATGTAGAGTATAGTATGAGTACCAAAATAATAGATACCCAGTAGGCATCATAGGTCGACTAAGCAAGAAAAGTAAAAGTAATATGAAAGGCTAAAATTTAAAGCACAACCAAAAATAAGAGCAGAAATCTAACTGGATGCACACAAGTGTACTACAATACAAGAAAGAGAGAGCATTAATAAAATCTGGTCGGGCTCCCATAATTTTGATGGGTACACTCGTGCCCAGGTTTAACTAAAACCTTAACGTACTCGCATAAGCCAGATAGGTGCACAGAAATGTTGAGATTAATAAAGACAATTTGAAAAAGTTTCTCTGGTTACCACAACTTTCCACGGACTTGAACCGAACCAGCCGGATGTCCGGAACCTTATCCTAAACTAATTAGGAGCAAAGGAATTGACCCAGAATGAAGAAGAAGGAATTAAGGACATGAACCAAGGCTGAGTATAAGAATGGACTTGAACCAAGTATAAATATGAAAAAGGACTTGAACTAAGGTTGAATATAGATATGGACTTGAACCACCTGTAGGTAGCGGTGGACTTCAACCATGGATCTAGAAGGATCAAGACTTGAATTGAGGCTATAAAACTAAGGGACGAACTTAAACCACGCTCGATGGAGTGAAAAAGGACTTGAATAATAAATTAAGGAGAAATAGTTAGAAATAGGATCAACAGCCAACTGAGTATCACGGAAAGAATCCCTATCTGAGTTTCATCAATAAATAACTCAAGCTTGAACCAAACCCAACCAGAATCAATAAGTAGTTTCTAAATCAAGAATCGATACACCAAAACTGATAAAATAGAAGGAACTATGGATATAAGGGTCCAAGAGTGGTGTTACTGCCTAACTAAGGCCCAAAATATCAGATTGAAGTTTGTTATATTAGTCTACAGTAGCTAAGTTATCCGAAGTGACTTTAAAGAGATTTCAAGGCCTAACGGCTCCAAAACTATACACATCAATAGCAATCACTAGTCTAAGCCTAGACTAAGGCCAAACATGATTTCAATAATATACACAAGCCACACAAAGGCACACCACAAGGTATGAATAATCAACTATGACAATCGTCATGCTTCAAAAGCCTGAAAAATTCAAAATTACCCTAAGATATGGATTTTATGAATTAAACATGATCAACTACCAATTAACCCCCAAATGCATACAAATCAACATACAATTACTTAATCATGCCTAGTCTATGGAGAGAAAAGCCATAGCCTACCTATAGGATGATCATATGCATTCCAAATCAAGGTATCAAAGCTCTCCCTTTTTAAACAGCCTTCGAACGCTGCCACAATATAAAAACTAGGATCCCAACGTCAATACGGTCATTTAGACACTAGAATTACAAAAACAAAAAAAGGACCAATTTTGGATTCTAAAATATGAATATGGGACCCACTTCAAGAATTGTAGAATTGACTCTGTTAAAGGGTCTACTTCACCTCTCCAAACATGTGTTCCAAAATAGAACATAATTCGGGACTCCGAACAGTGGAAATCAAACATGCAAGAATTTTACCAATTACGTTAAGAACAAGGGCTATAAAAGCACGTACATCTCAAGAATTACCCTAAATGATGAATTCACAACACTTTCCCATCACTCTAATGAGTTCCCTCAAAAATGCCTAGCTATCTAGCCTTTGAATCAAGAAACTCGGATATAGAATGAGAGAGAAAATGAGTTTTGAAGTTTTGCAAATTAAACTCAAAAATGGGCTTAAAATATTTCCCCCAGGCATCGTAAAATCTACCAAAGAGGTTGGAAGCAACCACCAACCAAGTGGCGGGCCTCGTTAAAGAAAGACCCATGCTGCTAAAGTTGGGGTTGCTGTCACTTTAGCACCACCTGCCCCAAGGCCTGCCTCTTTTGGTGGATGCCCTAGTCGCTTTAGCTAAGGAATCAGACACAAATGCAGCAGCTATGTTTTGTAAGTTCCCAAGTCTCTAACGGGGTGCTCGGGAATTATTTGGAACCCCTTGCGGGAAAAAGGGATATGCTACCTCACTAAATTTGACATTCCTGACTCAAAAGTGCAGTTAAAATTCCCATATGAGCTCATCTCAATAAAAAATGGGTCCCATACCCAAGTGTCATTTCTAGCCAATTCTACAATGGGCCTTCAAATGAGATTGAAAGCTTCAGGAAGCACACGAAAGGTCGTTCTAGACCAAACTCGACATTTTAGAATTAACTATACTAATGGAATCTTAATCCAGGAGCTTTTTCAAGGAATGTTGATTATAGTCAAACTTAGGCTAAATTTAAAAGTCTGAAATACCTAATGATCCAAAATGGCACTGAATGCCTCAAGACTCGTGTCGACTATGCTACTAGCATAAAATGACCATTCTAGGGCGGATGGAACTGTCAAAATTTTGTTTTGAGGTAGTGTACCTAGCGTTTTGATCAAAATTAACTTTTCAAGTTTTAAAAACTCTAAACCATAGAAACAAGCATATATCCCAAATGAATAACCAATCAATCAAATAGTCAAAGATAGCACATAATAAATGACTTGGGGTTGCTATAGGAATGATCTAAATGATGATAGGAATGCATTAACTCAAAAATGACCTTGTGGGTCATTACAACATCCACTACTAACATTCAAGAAAGTAAAAGTCAAGAAGTATGGGAAGTTCTCCCACATCTCCTGCTCGAACTCCCAGGTAGCTTCCTAGACATGACGATGCTTGCAATGAACCTTAACCACATGAATGGCTCAGGATCCCAATTGCCTCACATCTATATATAGGATGGAAACTGACTCCTCAATAAAGGTAAGATGAACATCCAATTCAACTGCATTATATTGGAGCACATGAGACTCATTTGGAACATAGCGGCAAAACATCGAAACATGGAAAGCCTTATAGATTGCTGAGAATGTTGGAGGTAAAGCTAACTCTTAGGCAGCCTCTCTAACTATCCTCAAAATCTCAAAATGACCAATACACCTAGGGCTAAGCTTCCCTCACCTCCCAAACCTTATTATGCCCTTCATGGGAAATACTTTAGGGAATCTCTATCACCAACGACAAATCTTAATGGCTGATTCCTAATATCTTATAACTCTAGTGTTTACTCTAAGCTTTCTTGAGCCTATCCTAAATCACCCTCAGATTATCTAAGGCCTCCTGAATCAAGTATGTACCATGTGGACTAGGCTCCATATACTTAAAAGCAATCAATCGAAGAGCAAAAATGTCTACCATATAATGCATCAAATAGGGCTATCTAAATACTAGAGTGTTAGATGTTCATGTACAAAAACTGTGCCAAAGGAAAAAAATAGTCCCACTGACCTCAAAAATCAATAACATAGGCCCGTAACCTATCCTTAAGAACTTGAATAGTGGACTGTGTCTAACCATCAGTCTATGGGTGAAAAGTTGCACGAGATAGACATAGGTGCACAACTTTTTCTGATAAGTCCTCCAAAAGCTAGAAGTAAAATGTGAACCCTGATCAAAGATAATAGATACGGCTACACCATGAAGATGGACCACCTCCTAAATATAGATATGAGCTAATCTCTCAATCCTTAAGGAAGTATGCCGACTTGTTTAGTCAATCAATGATGACCCAAATACTATCAACACCTGTAGAAGTATGAGATAACCTCACAATAAAGTCTATGGTGATACGCTTCCATTTCCACTCGAGAATTAATAATCTCTGAATCTCGCCACCAGGCCTCAAGTGCCCGGCCTTCAACCGTATATAGCATAGGCAACGGGACACATAATATGCAATATCTCTCCTTAAGCCTCTTAATAAATAGTGTTGTTTAAGATCTTAATACACCGTCCTTGTGCCTCGAATGAATAGAATATCTGGAATTATGTGCCTCATGGAGAATCAACTAAAGCAAACCCCCAACTATCAAAATAAGACACGGCCAACAAGTCTCAACACCATATCTGAATCTAAGATGGTTTGACCAAGATTACCTCTTAAAACTTGATCTCAAAGAGTCGATAAGACCTCATCCTCAAACTGACGACTGTGAATCCGATCTAACAAATATGATTGAACTCCAACATAGGCTAACACCCACATGGAATCTGAAATTTCCAGCTAAATCATGTTGTTAGCTAAGTACTGGATGTCAAAATCCAAAGTTCATTTCATAATAGAAAGGAAGGCTAGATACCCATACTCACCACCTTCCGACTTAAGGTGTCTTCTATGACGTTTGCCTTGCCAAAATAGTAGATAATAAAGAGGTCATAGTCCTTCAGGTTACTAATACAATGGTGCTGCCTTGAATTAAGATCCCATTGACTCATAATATATTGAATGCTCTTGTGAACAGTGTAGATCTCACAATGGACTCTATATAGGTAGTGACTCTAAATCTTAAGCTTAGAAGCTACCACTACCAACTCCAAGTTATGAGTGGGTTAGTTGCGCTCATGCAACTTAAGCTGCATCATCACATTAGCTATAACTCAGCCCCACTGCATCAATACACAATCCAAACCATATACCATGAATCCCTCGCCCTCAATTAGAAAGTCTGTATACGAGCAATGATAAGCATCTCCTTAAGCCTTAGAAAGAACCTCTAATACTACTCCGACCACTCAAAGAGAATATCTTGGTGAGTCAATCGAGTCAAAAGTTCTATTATAGTAGAAAAGCCCTCAATAAAGTCCCTATAATACCCTGCCATTCCGACGAAGCTACAAATCTCAGTCACTAGGCTGGGCCTAGTCTAATCACGAATAACCTCAAGCTTTATCAAATCAAAAATAATGTCATCCCAGGACACCACGTGCCCTAAGAATGCTACAAACTCAAGACAAAACCCACAATTAGAGAATATGGCATAGAGCTCCTGATCTCTCAAAGTCTGGAGCATTATCCTCAAATATTATTCATGCCTCTCAGGATCCATGAATATCTAATATATCATCAATGAAGACTATGACAAAGAAATCAAGATACTACCGGAATATATGGGTCATCAAGTCCATGAAGGTGACAATGGAATTTGTCAACCCAAAAGACATCCCTAGGAACTCATAATGGTTGTAATGAGTCCTAAATATGGTCTTAGGGCTCTCCACTGCTCTAATCCTCAGCTGATGTTAACTTGATCTCAAATCAATCATAGAAAACATTGTTACACCCTTAAGCTAGTTAAATAAATCATCAATACGAAGCATAGGTAATGATTCTTCACCATCACCTTATTAAGATGCCTATAATCAACACACATCCTCATAGATTCATCCTTCTTCTTATCTAATAGTATTGGGGAACCACGAGGTGATACACTATGCCGAACTAATCCCTTACCTAAGAGATCCTAAATATGAACAGGCTTTTGTGAGGGCTATATGGTATGGTATAATGGAAATATGACGAGTTCAATGTCAAAGTCATATCACAATCTAGGGAAAGACAGTCAAGATTATAGAAAACACATCTGCATAATCTCATACTATAGGAACTGAATCAACCGTAGGCCCATCCCTACTAATATCCCTAAAATATGCCAAGTAACCCAAACACTCGCTAACAACTAACCTCTGAGCCCAAATAAAAGAAATAACTCCAATCGGTGTGCGACTACAAGGGCCTTGCCATAGCACCGGTGAAATACTAGGCATGGCTAAGGTAACACTATTGGCATAGCAATCCAATGCCACTCGATGAGGGAATACCTATTCCATGCCTAGAATTATGTCAGCATCCACCATATAAGGCAAAATAATATTATCCTGGGTTTCCTTCCCGAGAATAGTCACCAAACAGGATCTAAAAACCTGATCCACTATCATAGAATCACCTGTCGGAGTCGAAACACACAATATCACTGCTAAGGGCTTTGGAATCAAACTCAATCGAGGATTCCAATAGACAAATACAAAAGACTAAGTAGAACTTGGATCAAATAAAATAGAGTGGGGCTGAGAGCATAATATAATCATAATTAAAATTACATCGTCTGATACCTCAACTTCTACTCTAGTTGGAGCTATATAGAAGTGGCTTTGGGTTCCTCTACCTTAGGTGTCAACTTTCCCTCCTGACCTACCTCCTCGAGGATCTCCTTGTGGACTCGATGACTACCCCAATGGTTCATACCCTAGCCTCCATGTCTAATTAGAAGTACTATTACAAGTATGGATCTAGCTACCAATAAAGATGGTGTAGCCTACCAATGGAGGAGAAACACACTCTGGACCAGTGGTTGAGCTCTTTGCAGTTTTAATAACCTTGTGGCGATTTACTCACAATTGGAGGTCAGCCACTACAGCCTAAAAAACCCTCCTAAAAATGACCTCAGCCATGACTCGAATTGGCATAGAAACCACCTTCATAGTGTTAGTAACCCTCTGAAGCATTTAGCAAAGACTAGAACAGATGATTAGACTGAACTTGATTAAACCTCGGGTGGGGCCTACCATATGAGTTTTGGGACTAAAATTGAGTATGATGTGTCTATCCTCCTATTTAGCCCTTTTATTGCTACCTCTGTGGGCCTCACAATAGTGTTGCTCAAGTGTGCGAGCATGGTCCACAATATCTAGAAAGGAACAACCTATTGAAACTATGGACTGAGTCTTAATCCGTAGCTGAAGACTCAATCCCCTAATAAAGCACCAAACTCTCTCCTTCTTAGTATGTAGAATCATAGTGGTATGATGAGAGAGCTCATGCAATTTAGCCTCATACTCTAGCATAATCATGGAGACCTACTCTAAATGCGAGAACTAATCAAGGAGATGTTCTCTGATACTTCAGGAGATGAACCTAGGCAAGAATTACTCTAAATACTATGGTCACAACATTAATGGAGACCCACCAGGCTTGGTCTCTAGGTATGAATGCAACTATTGTGTGATAGGGCCATCTGACTGATATGTAGTGAAGTCAGCTCTTTGAACTCCACCAATCCCAAAGCCGCTCTCAGTAGGTAGTAAAGAACTCATGAACAACTAGATACACCTGTGGCTCCACCTACTTCTTTGGAGTCTACTCTCTATGATGGGCTGGTTTCGAAGCCCTAGCATGACCTCAAGCTCATCTTCTACCCTAAGTTTCAATGGTCTAATTCTTATGAGAAGAGCTTTTAAGAGTTGCAAACAAGGTTGACTATAACTCCAGTTTTATCCCTACCTGAGGGAAATAATAGCTTTATCATATATTGTGATGCGTCTAAAGTTGGACTGGGTATATGTTGATGTAAAATTAAAAGTCATATCTTATGCTTCCAGACAACTTAAGATTTACAAGAGGAATTATACGACTCATGATCTAGAGTTTGTAGCGAGAGTATTTCCTCTAAATAATTGGCGTCATTATCTATACATTGTGCATGTTAATGGGTTCACAGATCACAAGGGCCTACAATATGTATTCAGTCAGAAAGAGCAGAACCTGAGGTAGAGAAGATGGCTTGAGTTTTTCAAGGATAATAAGATGAGTATTATCTATGATCTAGGTAAGGTTAATGTTTTTGTTGATGCTCTTTATAAATTCTCCATGGGAAGCACCTCTCATGTTGAAGAAGAGAAGAAAGAATTGGCAAAAGAGATGCATAGACTTTTACGTTTGAGAGTCTGCCTTATAGCTTCCAATGAGGCAGGTATGATTGCTCAGAATGAAGCTGGATCTTCATTAGTTGTTGAGGTGAAGGAAAAGAAACATCAATATCCTATTCTCCTTTAATTGAAAAAAGATGTACATAAGCAGAAAGTAAGGGCTTTCGCCAAAGGGGGAGATGGAGTGTTAAGGTATCAAGGTAGACTATATGTCCCGCGTACTGATGATCTTTAAGAAAAATTATGGCAAAGGCACATAGATCCATATATTAATTTATTCAGGATACACAAAGATGTAAAGTGACTTGAGAGAAGTGTATTTGTGGAATAGAATAAAAAATATAGCAAAATATGTATCCAAGTGCCCAATTTGGAAATATGTCAAAGTTTAGCATCAAAGGCCTTATCTATCATCTCATATGGAGGTACTCTATTCACCGCACAATTTTTAGAAATCAATTTGGTAAGGTTTGGATTCAAAGATGAACCTTAGCACCTTTTACCATCCATAGATAGATGGTCAAGTAGAAGCATATGATTCAAACCCCTGAGGATATGTTGAGATCCTGTATTATCAACTTCAAAGGTAACTGGGATGAACCCTTGTCGCTTATTGAATTCACTTACAATAATAGATTCCATTCAAGCATTCAAATGACTCCATATAAGGCTCTTTTTAGGAGAAGGTGTATATTTCCAATTGGTTGGTTCGGGGTTGGTGAAGCTGAGTTGATAGGACCAAAATTAGTTCTCAAGCTATGGAGAAAGTGAAGGTTACTAAAGAGAGGCTAAAGGTTGTGCAAAGTCGTCAAAATCCTATATTGATGTTATGAGAAGATACTTGGATTTTAAAGTAAATGATTGGGTATATTTGAAAGTTTCACCCATGAATAGAGCTATGAGGTTTGGGAAGAAAGGGAAGTTGATTTCTCGTTACCTTGGACCCTACCAGATCATAGAGAGGGTCGAAAATGTTGAGTATGAGTTAGAACTTCTACAGGAGATAGATGTCGTTAATCAAGTACTTCATATCTCCATGCTTAAGAAATTCTTAAGATATCCTTCAATTACTATTTCTACAGAAAGAATTGGATTGAAAGATAATTTGTCTTATGAAGAGGTTCCTATCCATATTCTTGATTGTTAGGTTCGAAAATTGAGAACCAAAGAGGTCTATTCAATCGAAGTCTTATAGTAGAATCAGTTTATTGAGGCTACATGGGAAGCAGAGAAAGCTATGAAAGCCAAGTAGCCATATCTATTTGTTCCTCCTAGTGACAATATTGAATGTACTATTCTTATTCCATCTTTGGATTAGTGCCTATTTGGGTTTTGAGAAATTGAATAAGTTGTTCTTAATGTTGATGTGTTGAGTTCTTGCATTATATTCATGTCTTGAGTAAATTCTTGGATTAGTCATCATTTGAGGATAAATGATCCCAAAGGGAAAATATTGTCACACCCCGTATTATTCTAGACTAGAACAAGTTCGTGAACCAAAAGAAAACCTTTGAAAAAAGAGAGAAGGATTGATTTTCAGTGGTCTACGAGCCACCCTATCGCCTGTAGAAGGTCCTATGAGCTATAGGGAGGGATTCGTAGGACCCCTGGACACTTATTCACTTTAGGAAGGAAGATTAGTTCTCGTGAGCGATAATTACAACCCGTAGGAAGTGTTACGACCCATAGAAAGGATTATAGGTAAAGTTTAGAAACCTTGGAAATTTTGTATGCAGGACAACTTGCTAGGATGATCCGTCAACTGTTCTACGACCGTAGGAGGTTTTTGTAGAACCCCTCGACACTTAGACAAAAACCTGTGGTCAAGGACCACTCCTAGAACCTAAAATAATGGCCCATAAGACCCTAGCCTAGTCGTAGAGGATGATATGTTGATTCCACCCATGGAAAGGTCCTTTCTACGATTTAGTAGGATGACTCTTTAAAAGGTGTATGACCCATAGAAGGTTTATCATAGACCCATGTGAGGATTACCAAAATGTCCTCTTTTTGGACCAAGGATCCTACGAGTGGCCTTTTATGGTCTGTAGGAAAGCATCAGTAACAACCTAGACCCGCTTTTAATGACGGTTAGTTTGGTCTTTTTTCACCTTTTCCAAACTTACCCAACCCATTCTGGGTCCAAACTTAGTCCCTTATTAGTAGGGTTTTTTGCTAATTAACACACAAAACGTTTGAAAGAAAAGATTAGAGGGAAGACAAAGAGCTAGGGTTCAAGGTTTTCAAGTGAGATCTTTAATTTTTGACTAGATAATCTTTGTTATAGTTATGTAAGTCTATCAAAAAGTTTTCCTAAGTTCATCCTCATGCTATACATGTTCATAAAGTCAGATTGAATTATGATTTTGTGTTGTACAATTCCATAAAAGTGAATTCATGATGTATTTATTTAATTCTTTATTGGTTCTAGTATGTATATCATATTATACTTGATGATTCAATGTTTGAGGTTATGGGTTCATGATTTCATTCCCATAATTCTTAATTGAGGTTTGTATTAAATATCTTATGCATTATTGATGTTAAAGAAGGACTATCGTAATTTTTTAAATAAGCATGATGTTGAAGTTTGAAGGAGTTTATTGATGTCTATTTTCTAATATGAGTCTTATATATTTTGAATGTTATATTTTGAGAAGTTGATGGATGTTTTCAAATGCATGATTGAGATAAGACATACCTATATTTAAAATAAGAGATGATGAACTAAGAAGATTGATTTAAACTGATGTAAAAGTCCAATGAGACTAGATGAGATGTATTTTGAGTATTTCACTCACTAGATGTATATTAGTATAATGACTTTTTGAGAGTATTATTAAGTATTATACCCTGTACTTTTGTACTTTGGAAGGTTCTCAAGTTTCTTAAGCTTCTTAAACTTATCAAGCTTCTTAGTTTCTTGAAAGGCTCTTAATCTTCTTATAAGTCACCATGTGAGCCGGATAATCCATGACATCATCAAATAACTCCAAGGAAGGGAGAATGAGATACCCTATAATAGAGAAGATTGTAAATAGGGTCGTAAGAATCCAGAAGGAGTTGGAGACCAAATAATGAGTCATAGGACTCGACTTACTTACTTAAGCTACCAACTTGGAAATCTTACGTACTTAAACTACTTGAGTACATACCAAGCTTACGTAGCAAGGATTACATAGGTTCATAAAGCAGGATGCGATTAGAAACCGAAAAGAAGAAGAAGAGAGCGATATGTTACAGCATGGGAGAGTATCACATGGCAGCAGCTGGAGGTACTACATGGCAGCATCTGCAGCTAGAGGTGGTCCCCCACATGCCACGTGATAGACCCTAAGTGGAGGAGGTGGTGTGTTGGCCCTATGAGGGCTTGAAATGATTATGAGCGCTAGCTAAGCACTGGTGGGGAAGAAAGGAATGTGGCCCTAGATATACTACTATATTAATTATATGACTCAAGTATGGTACTTGGACTAGATTGGGTGCTACTTATCAAGAATCCTAAGCACCCCATGGTTGTAATAAGGGTTCTTGTAGGGGCAACCTAAAGTATAGGTGATCTAACAGAAGGTGTAGATATGGTGCGGTATGTTAAATGTGTTGGAACAGAATCATATGCATATGAATAGTTGAAAATAAACAAAGAATGACATGGGTAAGCCCAAAAGGGGGGAAGTAGACAAGAGAAATACAAGTATGAGATGAAGTCAACTGACACTATCACATGTTAACGGGAACGCTTAAATTTCAAGCGAGGTCCGATGTTGGCACGAGTTAGCAAGGACTAAAGGTAAGCAAGAAATGGATAGAAGCCATGATATCTGAGACCGTGCGAAGAACCATTAGCAGAGACCCTGATGGATGGGTGAATACAAAAAAGGGGTGAATACAATAAAAAGGTAAGACTGAGAGATCTAAGGACTGTGTAAAGGATGGTAAGGCCATGTTTAAGTAAAGATTAAGTTATGGCAACAGAGTTGTTGTCCGCTGAGATGTGACATACAAGTATCAAGGAGAAAGAATAGAAAACCTCCTATAGTAAGTAAATGAGGAGACGAAGGAGTACCCAAAGGGAAAGAAAAGAGAAAAGGGGTAGGACAGAATAGCGTTAGCGCGAGCAAGTTCTAGTGTGAAGGTGATATGTAAAGCAAGATGGACCAGGAAACATAAAGACTGCGTCTATCTTATAGCGGTTGTATAAAAGTAGTTGTGCAACCTACGAATATATATACAACATAATACCAAGCAAAGGAGTATATGAGAAAAAAGAGGTTATGATATTTTGGACACGTTATAGTGAAATACAAAGAGAAGTTAAATCAAATAACCAAAAAGGACATGGTCATGGTTGAAATAAAGATCTACCCCGATACCAGTTGTAAGATAGAAGAGGAGAGGGAAAGGCGGAACCTGAATACTATCGAGACGATGCTAAGGTAAATATTGGGAGAAGTTGAGTGCCTTCGCACATTATTGCAAGAATTGCAATGTATTGTTTACAGAAAAAGTGGATCCAAAATTGAGGAAAAGGACCATGGAAGAATCTGAACTAACGATAAAGCAACGGCATAAGATTATGTACCTAGAGTGTTATAAGTAGGGTTAAGAGAGTTGTAAAAGGGGCTTAAGCCAAATGAACAGGAGTAGCTGGTTACTAACAAATGGCGCACTGGTATGCAAAAGTTCTATAACACTATACCAGTAAAGATAAACAAAGCATAGAACGGCTAAGAAGGTTATTGTGTGAGGGAACTTCAGCACCACTTAGTAGCCAACTTTTATGGGTAAAAAGCAAAACCCAAAAGGTAAGGGTACCAGTTGATGTCGTCTAAGAAAGTAAGAAGTAATACATGAGGTCAAAGATTCCACAATACGACCTTGGATATAAGACTCATTTTATACTCCATGGATGGATGATGGTATATGGAATGTCATCCGGAGACTAACAATATCATCCCATGTTCCTTTAATCAAGGACTACCTGTTCAACTGAGATTGTGTGAAATTATAGATCAAGAGAATGGTGAGATTTTATGGAGAATCTCATAGCTATTGTCTCAGATGAAGGAGCCTGAGTTACAGTTAACTACTGAAGATCAGCCCACAAAGAGATTGGAAAGATAGATAGGTCTTCGTACACTATAGTACCCTCAGACCGATAGACAGACTAAGCTTATTAGCTAAACTCTAGGAGATATATGGAGGGCCTATACGGTTAACTCCAAAGGTAGCTAGGACAATTGACTACTACCTGTCAAGATTACTTATGATATTAACTATCATTCCAGTCTATGGATGGCCCCGTATAAGACTTTGTATGATAGAAAGTGTAGGTCACTATTGGTTAGTCTGATATTGGCAAAACACGACTAATAGGCCCAGACATGGTCCAACAGGCTGTGGAGAAGGTAAATCTTATTCAGGAGAGATTATTAGCTGCCCAAAATCTACAGAAGCTATATGCAGACAATCGACGTCAATCTTTAGAATTTCAAGTAAGTGATTGGGTGTTCCTAAAGGTGTCGCCCATGAAAGGAGTAATGAGGTTTGGCAAGAAAGAGAAGCTGAGTCCGAGTTATATTGGCCCTTACCATATCATTTTCCGAATAGGCAATATTGCTTATGGGCTAGACTTACCAGTGGATCTGGAAGCAGTGCATCCAGTCTTCCACGTATCCATGATTCGCAAGTGTGTTAGTGATCCATTCCGGGTATATCCTGTAGATGATATCCAGGTCACAAAGGAGTTATCCTATGAAGAACAACCTATCACCATCCTGAATCGGTAGATTAGAAGATTGCAGACTAAGGATGTAGCTTCCGTCAAGGTGTTGTGGCGAAATGAGAATTGCGAAGAAATGGACTGGGAAGCTGAAGAGGAAGTGAAACACTAGTATCCGTACCTATTCCCTATGTCTATAGGCAATTCTAACTTCTAAAACTTTTAAGGTGATGAAAGTATGTGTTATTGCAATAGAAGGGAATTTTCCCTATAGTCTGCGTAAGATTTCAAAGAAGATTTGTTTAACATTCAAGAATGAATGTTCTAAAGGTGGGAAGGATGTTATACTCCGTAATTTTGTACCTTGGAAGGTTCTCAAGTTTCTTAAGCTTTTCAAGCTTCTTAAGTTTCTTGAAAGTCTCTTAAGCTTCTTAGAAGTCACCATGTGAGCCAGATAATCCAAGACGTCATCAAATAACTCCAAGGAAGAGAGAATGAGATACCCTATAATAGAGAATATTGGAAATAGGGTTGTAAGAATCCGGAAGGAGTTGGAGACAAAATAATGAGTCATAGGACTCGACTTACTTACTTAAGCTACCAACTTGGAAATCTTACGTACTTAAACTACTTGACTATATACCAAGATTACGTAGCAAGGATTACATAGTTTTGTAAAGTAAGACAAGATTACGAACCCACGAGGAGAAGAAGAGAGAGACACGTGGCAGCATGGGAGAGTGCCACATAGAAGCAATTAGAGGTGCCACGTGGCAGCAGCTGCAGTAAGGCGATGGGCCTCCACATGCCATGTGGCAGCCCCTAAGTAGAGGAGGTAGTGTATTGGCCCTATGAGGGCTTGACACATGTTACCTCATAAACTGGCCTATATATATATAATTTATGACTTTTATGGTCATCTTTATCCTATAAGTTTCATTCTTATCTCCAAAAGTCAAGAAAATTCTAGAGAAAAAAAGAGAAGAGGAGCTTAGGCTAGAGAGAAGAAAGAGCTACAGTTTTGGGAGGAGAAAAAGATAAGTTCTCCGATTCCATTCCTTGAATTAATTATATGGGGTATACCATGAAGGTATGAAGGTGTTATTAATTTAATTTTATGGTTTGGGGATGCACCAAAAGGATATCAAACAGCCACAAAGTTCTAGTCGCGCTAAAGGGATTTCCGAGGTGAGTTTTGGGCAAGGTAAGGTTTTCCCTTTCAAATTGGAGTTTATGATATTGTTATGCAGTAAATTACATGTCTTAAATGAGTTTGGAAGTGGAAAAATCGTATAAGGATGCTTGACGTTAGAAACAAACTAAATTGAAGTTGTTATAGTCAAATCGAAGTCGAGTAATATGTTGTGATTGTGGCGCTGTGGTTACAGCTGGTTGGATTGCGTATTGAAGGGATGGAAAGTATTCTAAAAGGTGTGTGGGTACTTCTGGGTTCAGCCACATGACCCTTCATTTCATATGGTTAAAGGTTTTATGAAATAAAGGCTAAAAACTCTATTTTTGTATCGTAATTTTGAGCTAGTGTTTGGAGTTGTATTGAGTAATGTTGTGGTGATTTGATTTTATATATAGATGCTGGTTGTTGTTTTTAATATGGATTCTAAGATTAGCAGTTGGATAGGGCTAGTTATAGGGGAGATGTTGCCCGATTTTTGATAACTTCGGAACTAGTAATAAACTAGTCGAGGGAAAGGGATAAGGGAATAGTTCCTATGAATACTTGGGTGTAGAGTTGGAAATTGGAAAATGAAAGGTTATTAATCTTAATATTACTTTCATGTTAAATAGGTTAAGGAGATATATAGGCAAGCTGGGTTACGATTAATCCCTAAAGAGGTATGTGAAGCTACCTTCTTTCTCTTGGTATGTTTTTGGCATAAGTATGTAAAGCTACCCTTTTTTTCTCTTGATATGTCCTTGACATAAGTTATGATGTTATGATGAGATATTTATGATACCGAGTCCCTTGATGGGTCGGGGATGGTATATGTTACTATATAAGGATCGGGCCGAACGTTCCTCCGCATATGTTACTATTTAAGGATCGGCATAATGAGATTCGCGAATCATAGTGGCCTATGTGAAGGTCAACATCACCCAATAGAGATCAAGTCTAAGACCATGGCTACTGACTACGGACCGTGGTGTCTTTCAATGAAGATGCCCGAATCAGTTTTAATGAAGGGAATTCTGGTCATTTCCCACCTTTTTCCAACTAAACCTTGAACATCTAAGGAGTAAATACAAGTCATTTAACTTACCCAATAGGTTGTTTCCTCTCAAGATTTTGACTCTTCATCTAGAATCGTCTGGAAGGTTTGAGAAGAACCTGATTTTGGGGTCTCTGATCTTTATCCATGAGTTGTGTCTATGACTTATCAAAAGGACTACGAGTTGTAAAGTTCACTTATCCTGCAAGTCTAAAAACCTGCAAGTGTAAGGGTCTACGAAGTTTTGAAATGACTCTTTACGACTCGTCAACATGACAATGATTTATCCTATTGAGTTGTAGGGTTTCCTTCATATCTGTTTCCTGAACAAGTTAAAGGACTCCCTTTACAGCTCATCTCTATGATTCATAGGAACATCTACGAATTGTAGAGTGAGTTGTTATCTTGAATCCAATCCACATTTTGAGTAATTTATCCTTGGTTTCAACTTTTTGACTTCCGGGGTCTTAAAATATCTCCCTCTTTGGAATATTCTTCCTTGAATGAGATTCAACTGGCATGAAAAAACACAGAAAAGGACTAACAACCCAACATCAATATAATGATACCTTAAAATTCATCGAACATGAAAATTTCAAACTTAGCATAAAATATTACTTAAAATCAACTTTCATGAACATGCATGTATTCAATTGACTTGAATAAGAGTAAATTAATACCTCACATCTTCCAATAGTACAATGGAATTTAGATCACCCATAAACTTTCTTAACATAGACATATGAAACACCGGTGAACCATAGCTAACCCAAATGAAAAATCTAACTCATAAGCCACCTTGCCAACACGTCTCAAGATTTTATAAGGTCAAATATCTAGGACTCAATATCCCCTTATTACCAAAATACATTACACCCTTCATGGGTGAAATCTTTAAATAGACCCAATCATCCACATCAAATTCAAGGTCTCTTTTCCTAACATCTGAATTAAACTTTTGACGACTTCGATCCGTCTTCAATCTCTCCCTTATGGGTATCACCTTTTCCATAGCATCTATTACCAAATCTAGACCAATTAAGGTCATCTCACCAACTTCAAACCATCCCATCGGGGACCTACATCTTTTCCCATATAATGCTTCAAAAGGAGTCATTTGGATGCTAGTGTGATAACTATTATTGTAGTCAAACTCAATCAACGGTGAATTCTCATCCTAACTTCCTTTAAACTCAATCACATATTCCCTCAACATATCCTCGAAAGTTTGGAATGTTCGTTTGGCTTAACCATCATTTTGAGGTTGGAAAGCGGTACTTATCTTAACCTTTATACATAGACCCTTTTGAAATGACTTCTAAAAGTGCAAAGTGAATTGAGTACCTCGATCTGATATAATGGACAAGGGAACACCATCTAGTCTTACCAACTCACGTACATACAACTTAGTATTGTCTTCGGCACTATAAGAAGTCTTAACTTGTAGAAAATGAGCCAACTTAGTCTTTCGATCCACAACAACACAAATGAAATCATATTGTGTCTCACTATGAGGCAAACCTACTACAAAGTCCATATTAACATCCTCCAACTTCCAAGTAGGAATTTCAATGTCTTGAGCTAAACTTACCAGTCTTTTATGCTCAACTTTAACTTATTGGCAATTTGGACGCTTAGACACAAACTCCGCTATATCCTTCGTCATGTCATTCCACCAATATACTTCCATTAAATTAAGATACATATTCATGGATCACGGGTGAATTGAATACCAAGAATTATGGGCTTCATTAAATATCAACTCTCTTAACCCCTTAACAATAGGTACACAAATGACCTTGGTAGTGAAGTACCCCATCTTCCCCTTGGTAGAAAGCCTCAATGGCTTTTTCGGCAACCGACTTCTTTAATTCCACCAACACCGGGTCATCTTCTAGCTTAGCCTTAACATCCGCTATAAGAGATGATTTCGAACCATTTTGAATAAAGATACCTCCATCATTGGAATCAATCAACCAGAAACCTAATCGATCCAATCTATGCACATCCTTAACCGAGTCCTTCTTACCCTCATCAATATGGCAACACTGTTCATAAACAATTTATTAAGTGCATGGGCAACTATATTAGCTTTACTCGGATGGTACAATAAACTCATATCATAGTCTTTCAACAATTCAAGCCATCCCCTTTGTCGAATGTTCAAATCTTTTTGCTTAAACACATATTGTAAATTCTTTTGATCAATAGACACATTCACATGGACAATATAAAGATAATGTCTCCAAAGTTTCGAGGCAAACACAACTGCCGCTATTTCCAAGTCTTGAGTCAGATAATTCTTCTCATGCACCTTAAGATGTCTAGAATCATAGGCTATTACCTTACCATGTTGCATAAAAACACAACAAATACCAACCCTTGAGGCATCACAATACACAACAAAACCATCAGACCCTTTCGGCAAGGTCAAAATAGAAGCAGTGGTAAGACGATCTTTCAACTCTCGAAAACTCCTCTTACAAGCTTCCAACCATTAGAACTTCACTTTATTTTGAGTCAACTTAGCTAAAGGAGAAGATAAAAAGTCAAACGAAAGGAAAATTTCAAAAGATTTTAAATCTAACCCAGGCCTACGAGCCAGTCTACGACTCATTTAAGTTATTAGGTGTTGTAAACTTGAATCATGGAGGTGAAGTAAAGAATTAAGAATTTGGCTAAGGCAAATTGAGAGTCTACAAGTCACTTAATTACTCATGAAATAGTCTACAACTCATACAAGAGAGTCGTAGTGTAGTCTAAAATCCCGCAACTATGCAACCCTTAGGACCTTTTCTATGACTCGTTAGGATGAGTCATAGAGAGGACTATGACTCATAAAGGTGAGTCATATGCAAACTTCAGAGACTTTTTTTAGGGTTTTTGAATATCTGCTGGATGAATGAAGTCTAAAACTCATAGACCTAAGAACGAGTTATAGATACAACTCGTATAGAAAGTTCGAAGAGGAGATATGACTCGTCACTGACTCTATGAATCGTAGAGTGCCACTCGTAGACCCTTTCGACTCAGAATAATGAGAGGTAGTTTAGTCTTTTCCCTACATTCTACCAATGTATGTGGATGTTTTTAAGGACTAGATTCATTAAATATTATACCCTAAAATACTCCTACACTCTTTTATTCCCTTATTAATTCCCAAACAAATTTTAGACTTCTCTCCCAAGGTTCCTCAAGAGGTCATCAAGTTGTGGTTAGGGTTTCTTCAAGATCAAGCCTTCTTTCTCAAATTCAAGTCCAATTTAAATAAAGGTATATGTGGATTGATCCATGGGTCCCTTCCACTCATGGAGTCCAAGGTTTATTTCAAAAATCTCTTGAAATCTCATTATTTTTAAACTTTAATTTTGATGTATTAGGTTGGACTGTTTCAATTATATTTTAATCATTACTAATATTCATTATAAGTATGTTTCTACGTAAATTACATGATTATAAGTTGAAGTATGAATACCCATCCATGAAGTTACTTTCTATGATGAATTATATGAAGTATGATTATGAAGTTCAATGATTTCGAAGTATTCTATGGTTTTCAATCAAATTGATTATGTATTTAATTTTTCTTCTAAACTCAAGTATGAATCATGACTATGGATTTCAATTATGATCAGATTATGATATTCATGTAAGTTATGAAGAAAGGTGACTTAGGGCCCTATGTGGTGACATAGGAAGCTCATGATAAGAATTATGTAAGTATGATTTATAATGATGAAAGGGCAATTCTCACATTGCAATTATATTATGAAATGAGCTACTCTATGAATTTCAAACCTATGATCATGTCTATGATATATGTTGACTATGATTTCTATGTTGTGTATGTATTCCGTGGGATTTGACTTAGCACCGAGTAGACTTGAGGTGGGGGCCCTACCAAAATCCTTAGAAGTAGTCTCAGGTCCCTTAAACTACGTGCAACCGTAGATTGCCTTCATGGCTTAGCTAGTGGATCCACATATAGAGTTTGTACATGACCCGCCAAGTGGGGTAGAGTCTACCTAGGCAAGTAGATTCCCCTTTTCTTCATTGTATGGGGAGACAATAGGATTTCATGTTATAGCTCACATGGTCTTATTATCGGTTATGGTTCTTATCCCACATATGTATTGTATATGTTCATTATATTATCTTATGATTTTCAACTAAGCCCTTTTAATGCTTTGATCATCATGTTGTCCTCATGACTTTACTGATCTTCTTTACTATGTACATTTTTTGATCATTGCATCTTATAATTTATGTTGCATGATATGCCCATATACTTAGTACATTAAAATATACTAACACATATTTTTTGCCTACATTATCTCATAATGTAGGGGTTAAAGATCACACTCAATTACGTGGCTAGTAGAGTTTCCAAATGGTTAAGTGTTGGTGATTCCTCATCTTATCAAGGACAAGTTCTGACTTTGTTCTATTCTAGAGACTTTATTATGTTTTGACTTGAGGGTGAGCTAGGGACATGTCTTAGCCCCCGCCTTTTTTGTTTAGTAGAGGCATTAGTTGGACAAATGTTTTTTAGTCAATGTTGTCAAGTTACATTCTCATTTTGATTTATGGTTTAGACTCTTTTATATTGTTTCCACTTTACTATACCTTATGTATGCTTTGTAATTAAAGAGGCTTGGTTGGAGCCCTTTGGGTTTCGATCACCGTGTTATGACTAGGCCCTAGGTCTGGTCATGACATGGCCATACCTTGTTTGAAATGCCATCTTGGGAACATCACACTCCCTCACCCTTAGTTGGTGATAACCAGAACAGAGGTCTATGTTAGAGAAGTAACATGCCCCTTGTAATTGGTCAAATAAATCATTTATTCTCAATATTAGGTATTTGTTCTTGATGGTTACTTTATTCGATTATCGGTAGTCAATGCACATATGAAGCGAACCATCCTTCTTTCTAACAAACAAAATGGGAAGACCTCATGGGGATATACTTGGTCTAATGAAACCTTTACCTAATAAGTCTTTCAATTGATCCTTCAACCCCTTTAGTTGCACCAAAGCCATTTGGTAACGACGAATAGAAATGGGTTGAGTATTAGGAAGAAGGTCTATGCCAAAGTCAATTTCTCTTTTGGGAGGAATACTGGGTAGATCATCGGGAAACATATCCAAAAACTCATTAACAAAAGGGACCGACTCTAGAGTAGGGTCTTCAGAATTTGTATCCCTACCACTCACAAGATGGTAAATGCAATCTTCGAAAATCATTTTCCAAGCTTTAAAGCACGAAATGAATTGACCTTTGCACACGTAATTACTGCCCTTCCATTTTAGGATCAGGAAATTTGAACTTAACCACTCAGGTCCTATAATCAATAAAATCATAGCATGCCTATGCCAATCCATACCAAGGATAACATCAAAATCGGTTATCTTGAGATCAACAAGATCACATAGAGTAACTTTATGGAAAATCAAAACCGGACAACTTCTATTAGCCATAACTGAATTACCTACAGGAGTGTAAACGGAAAAAGGCTCTAACACTATCTCGGGGCTAAAATCAAACCTTATGGCCACATAAAGAGTAACAAAATATAAATTTGTACCCTGATCATGCAAAGCATAAACATCATAGTGAAAGACCTATAACATACCAGTAACAACATCGGGAGTCTCCTCCACATCTTTCCTACCATGAAGAATATAGAACCAGTTGTTGCGTTGACCACCCTTTGGTTGCACTTGAGCACCTTATTGCACTTCGACTGTATGAGAAACATGACCTTGAGGATGACAATATTTCACCTTACACTCCTTATCCTGATGACCTGGCTTGCCACATAAATAGCACACCTTCAAACCTACTAGATATTCTCCCTTGTGACTCTTTCCATATTTCTTGTATGTGGGGGTAACTTGGCCAATTGGGGCACCTTCTTGAGACTTAGGGTTAGGAATCCTATCTTTGTCAAACCTTGGAGTATTAGCATTTGAATAACCTTACCTGGAATACCTTTGGTAAAAATGAGGACGTTCACCACTCTTAGACTTAGCATAAGAGGAATCACGACCATCGGTCCTTGCTCTCTTGAACTCCCTAGTTTCCTCCTTTAGCTTCTCACTCTCTATTTGCTCTGCATAGGTCATAAGTATAGAGATGCCTATCTCCCAAATCATCATAGCCATCATACACTCCTCAGAAACCACATTTGACACACCTGACACAAACTTGCTCATACAAGCTCTTGGGTTGGCAACCATGAATGGAGCATATTTTGAAAATTGTGTGAACTTGAGGGAATATTTCCTCACACTCATACCACCTTGCTTAAGATTTACAAACTTTTGTACCTGGGCCTCCCTCAGATCTAATGGGAAAAGCGATCAAGAAATACTCCTTTGAATTCATCCCAAGTCATGGGATCTGCCTCTCTAGGTCTCTTACTTTTTCATTGATCAAACCAAATAAGAAAAACACCCTTCAATGGGTAAGTATCCAATTTTTTCCTCTCAACTGGGATAATCCCCATAATCTCCACAATCTTGTGAATGTTGTCAACAAACTCTTGTGGATACTTGTCCACTTTAGAATCCTAAAACTCTAGAGAATTTATTCTCATGAAGTTGCGAACCCTTATTGCCACCGTACACATATTTGGGTTTATGGGAGCAGCCAACCCATGATTGATTTGTGCCTTAACGGTTTGAGTAAGCACTGATGAACAATACTTTACTAAACACGATATGTTAGACTCCCTAGGACACTCTTAAACTTTATGCTTTGATACTATATTTGTCACGACTCAAGACAGGTCCTAGACACGATACGGCAATCGCGACCCAAAGAACCCAACAAAGCCATCTTAGCATAATACATCATATACATAAGGTAAATTAAAAATAATAAGATAAGTAGAAGTATTAACTCATCATAGAAGTTAAAGAAAATAAATTTTGACCAAAGGTCCATAATGGACTTGCATCAACTTGAAACGTCTAAACCTGCCTCTAGTCTAGACAAGATGGGGGCTTAGGACAGTCTCCTAGCTCACCCGAATTATAAGAGAAAGTCAAAGTAGCAATATGAAAGAAAGTCATTGTCCATGATTAATGAGGAGTCACCAACTTTTGGAGAGCAAAGTAACTCTAGCCACAAATAGGATGGTTGTCGTCGCTGTTATACTATTAGATAATATAGGCAAAATATGTGTTAGTACATAAAAGGTACTAAGTTGTGAGATATGCATGAACAAATAAAAGAATGTGAAAAATATGGCATAGATGCATGACCAGCATAATAAGCATGAACTAACTTAAAACATTTAAAATATCATGTAAACTATGGTCAACCATCATAAAGTTCATAATAAACCTTTCATATTTGCATAAAATTTGAGTGTGGGATAAGACCTTTAATTGACATGTTAAGAACATGCGAGGTATAACATAAAATCCAATGTAACTCCCACATTGAGAAGACAGAATCTACTTCCCAAGGTAGAATCCATAAGAAACAACTTCAACCTCAATAGCTATATGTGGATCCACTATATAGGTCATAAAGACAACCTACGTGGGCAACAAATTTTAAGATTTTAGGTTGTTATGAGGATTCCCTTGGGTAACTAACTACGTTACCTGATCGAAACCCACCTAAAACCCTTCTCAGTTCTTAGTTAATATCCCAATAAAATTCATTAAAATATATAAACATCATCATTAAATTCATCATGAAAATAATTATAGAGTAGCTCATTAACTTTAGTGATTCATAAAAATCCATAACTTTAGTGAGAATTTTCCTTATCACCATCTTTAAACATAATTTGTGTGAGAATTATACTTATCACACCATAATAAATTTCTTGGATCATAATTGATCATCATCATAACTTTCATCAATAAATTATGAATCATAACTTCATTCTTAAAAGCTTCCTTTTGAAAACCATTGAATTTTATAATCATAATTCATATAAATTGATCCTTGAACTTCAAAATCATGATTGTAATAGCTTAATGCAGGGGCATTCATAATTCAACTTGTAATTATGCAATGCATGTAAAAACATGCTTATAATTATCATTGATAACATCTAAAAATAGAATTGAAACAGCCCAATGCAATTCATCAAAACTAAGATGAATAGGCAATTGTAACTTAAAGAAAATTTTGAAAAAACCTTGGGACTCCATGGGTGAAAGGAACCCATGGATCAATCCCCATATACCTTGGTGAATTTACTCAGAAATAGAAAAAGAATCTAATTTCTTTTGAAAACCTAGCTTGAAGATTGGAGAGGAAACTTGACGAGTATTCTTTTGGTCTTGCCTTAGGATAATTTTGAAGAATGATTAGAATAGATGGAATTATGAAGGGTTAGATAGTTATAGGCTTGAACTTGGCTAGAAAAGTGTCGAGGGTCATTGAACCAAACTTTAGAAAAAGACACAAATACCCTTCATTAAAACTCAAATTTAGATCTATGATTGAGGTTCTATGAGTCATTCTCAAGTGTATGACTCATAGACTTGAGTCATTGTTGCAGGCCTGAGGAAGGCCTGATTTTAGGGCCTCTAAAGTTGAGTCTACATTTCATGGTTACAACTCATCATCAAGATTATGAGTCATCAACTAGACTCATTTTGCTGGTCTGAGAAGACCCTGATTATGAGGTCTCTGATTTTTACCCATGAGTCATGCCTACGACTCATCGAAAGGACTACAATTCGTAAAGTTCACTTGTCCTACAGTTCGATAACTCACAAGTGTAAGGGTCTCTAAAGTTTTGAAATGAGTCTTTTTTATGACTCGTCAACAAGATAACTGTCCTGTTGAGTCATAGGAACTTCTTTAGAGGTTTGTCCTAAACAAGTTAAAGGACTCCCTCTACGAGTCATAGAGTGCTTCGTTATCTTGAATCCAGTCCCCATTTTGAGTAATTTCTCCTTGGTTCCAAATTTTCAAATTTCAAGGTCTTACAGATAGAAGGGTCTACGAACTGTAGGAAGCGGTCTGTAGACCCCACCTTCAAAAGAATTTTCAAAACCATTCCTAAGAGTTAGCATGATGACCCATTGAGGGGTCTATGACCTGTAGAAAGGTGGTTGTAGACCCATGTGAGGTATTTCTAAGAAGTCCATGTTTTTGGACCAAGTTTTCTTGATCGACCTCCTAGTGTCTGTAGGAAGTCCTACGGTCTGTAAAAGGTTCCATAGACTACCTGAAGCCAATTTTAATAAAGGTTAGTTTTGTCTTTTCCTATAATTTCCAAACTTATCCCAAGACATTTTGGAACTAAAATTAGTCCCTTATTAGTACCCAAAGGGGTTTTTCTCTTATTAACACTTGAAATTTTGAGTGCAGGAATCGGATAAAAGAAGAAAAGCTAGGGCTCAAGGTTTTGAGCAAGGTGTTCAAATTTTGACTAGATAATCATCATTCAAGGTATGTAAGCTATCCAAATGTTGGACTATGTTCTTCCTTGTACCCTACATATTCATAAATTTAAATTGAGTTATGAGTTCGAGTTTCCAGTCTCATTAAAGTGAATTTCTGAGTTATCAATTCTATTGAGTTAATATGCATATATAAATTTACATTGATGATTTTCACTAGTTGAATTCTTAAGACATTTTTTCATGCTTACATTCACATAAACCTTACTGTATTTTTTTATTAAATATTTTATGCATTGTTGATGTTAAAAAGTAATGATTAGTTTCATCATTTGATTGAGGATGGGTTGAGCACGAGTAGAGTTGAAGAGGTATTTTGATTTCATTTTTTCAAGTATGAGTATTAAGACATTTTTAAAACCTTTATTTTGATTAATGATATGAGAAGTCAATGTATTTTTTCTAAATGCATTTTTGAGCTGAGATGTTTCATATCCTTAAGAGAAGAGATGAAATGAGAAAAGATGATGTAAATTGATGCAAAAGTTCTATGCGACTAGATGAGATGTATTTTGAGTATTTTATTCACTTGATGTATATTAGCATATTAAGTATTTTGGGAGTGGTATTGAGTACCAACTTGGAAAAGAATTTAGATAACTCAATCCCCATAAATAATGTAGCCAGCATAGGATAGGATTGTGTCGTTCATTCGGGTGAATCCTCATAGTTCCAAAAAAGGATTTTTATATGGATGTAGTTGACGTCCCTTACCTAGGAAATTTATTGGACGGTTGTGGAAATGACAACGCTTCGTTATATCATCATTCACTAATAAGTGATGATTATTGGTTAGGAAAACTCTCAAAAAGTAAAGTATTATATTTTACAATACTGTGTTGCATTTACCTTTGCATATCTTTTAAAGCATTATTTTATTATATTTTATGCCTTATTGAGTTGAACTATGTTCAGAGTTCAGTATCCGAGAAACGTTTCCTTTAAGCCATTGTACATAACATACATTCTATGTACTGACACCATTTGACCTACATCATTTTTTTATACCAATACATGTGCTAGAAATTACCAATAGGCGCATCATTGAGGAAATATCTTATATAGTTTTAGTGAGACCTCTTTGCACTTAAAGAAGCTCCTTCCCTTTTAGTTTATTTTTATTGCCTTAGTTCATTGAGGTAGTCATAGTATTTTCTCGCCAACTTCTTAGTAATTAGTAGAGGCTTCATAGATTGAGTAGAGTTAAGTCATTATGAGTCTTGTAAAGTTGTTCCTAAACTATGTTTTCATTTATGAATTATGATATTGGGGTATTTTTATACTTGAATACTTTGAATGAATATTTAAGGAATGATGAGAATATTTTATAAATGCCCACTTGAGTTACAGCTTTTTTGAGTTGAATCTTCCATTTAGTGATGTTAGTTAGGCCAAAGGTTCGCTTGGGACTAGCAATGGTTTCCGAGTGCAGACCATGTCCAAGGTATAGGTTCAGTGAGTGAAAAACTTTGTAACTGAGCACAAGGTTCAAGAGTCAGAGGGTATCTATTAATTCGAGGCTAGTAGAGTCCTTATTAATCTGAAGTGAACCACGTATATAATAGAAAGGCTATAGAATTTTAGGAATTGTTTCATTTCTTTCTTACTCAAATTTGTGCTATAGAGTTTAACTCTATGAAATCTCCTTCTAATTTATTCATTTCACAATTTTAGATCTTACCTCCCAAAAGAACATTGAGCTAGAACAACGTTACTGAGGATGATATTTTGCAACCATCTTGTATAAAGACCCAAAATCGAGTTGAGCCACTGATAATGAGAATGAGGTTGAGAATGGGACTCAGAAAGTTCCACAGACTACTCAGACCATAATGACTTCCGAGGCTAAATTTAGGAGAGTTATTTCTATGCTTATCCAGCTGATGTCTGCACAGCTTGGTCAACAGAATACCCCAATCCTGAGCTCCAATTCTCAAGATATATCTATTGCTAACATGATTCATGCTTATCTGAGAATGAACCCACTAGTCTTCACTGGATTCAAAGTTGAGAAAGATCCTCAAAATATTATTAATGATATATGGAAGATCTTGAAGGTAATGCATGCCACAAAGATAGAGAGAGTTGAACTTCTCTCTTACCAACTAAAAGATGTTTCTAATCTATTATAACCAGTAGGAGAAATGTAGAGGTTTGGATGTTGACCCCACAGTGTAGGTAAGTTCAAGAGTCCATTTCTATACCACTTCTTTCCACAAGAGCTGAGGGTGGAAAAGGTAGAGGAGTTTGTGAATCTGAAGAAAAGAGGTGACTGTCAAAGAGTATAACCTCAAATTCATATAGTTGTCCAGGTATGCTCTGGAGATGGTTCCCAATGTTAGAGCCAAAATTAGAAAATTTGTTTTAGGATTGGCCAGACATTTGAAGAAAAAGTGTCAGGAAGCTTTATTGATCTCAGATATGGACACCTTCATACTTATGTTATATGTTCAATAAGTTGAGGAAAATTTTAAAAAGGATAGAGAGGAACATCAAAGTAAGAAGGCCAAATAAGCAGGCAATCAGTCAAATTAACAAAAGTGTAGAAATGGTAATCGTTCTTTCTCTCAAAAGAGGTCTTCAGGTTATGCACCATCTATAGCATGTACACTTGCACCCAAGAGAAGAGATGATTAGAGGTCATAAAATTTTAGACCACGAGTTTCTCAGTCCCAAGAAAGTGAGGCCTAAGGTCCTATGTATGCAATACCTTATGGTATGTGTGGAAAGCTTCATCTGGGAGAATGTCATATGGGCACCAATAGTTGTTAAAAGTATGGTTGGACAGGTCACTTCCATTGAGAATGTCTGATGGAAAGACAGATTAATGGGGGCAACAAAGCCCAATCTTCTTCGGCAGCACCGCCAAGTAGGGGTTACTAGAGAGGTGCTAATTTAGGGGCAGGTAGAGGTTCAAACCGTCTGTGTGCTTGGCCCAATTGGCATGACCAAGAGAACTCACCAGATGTTGTCACTAGTATGCTTTAAATATTTTCTCCTTATGATTAGTGTTACTTGATCTAGGTGCTACCTTGTCTTTTGTGACTCCTTGTTTAGCCATCAAGTTTGGAATTCTTCCTGAATGACTCTTAGAACCATTCAGTGTTTGTACTCTTATCAATGAGTCTATTCTAGCTAAGAGATTCTACCATGATTGTATAGTCTCCCTTTATAATAAAGATAATTTTGCGGACTTATTTGAATTAGACATGGTTAACTTCGATGTTATTCTTGGAATGGACTGGATTTATGCTTATTATGCCTCAATTTATTGTAGAACCCGAATTGTCAAGATTAAGTTTATTAATAAGCCAGTTATAGAGTTAAAGGGTAGTCCAACTTTACCTAAGGATTGATTCATTTCATAACTTAATGATATAAAGTTAGTTTTCAGAGAATGTATCTACCACCTTTCCCATGTTAGAGACGATAGTGTGGAAACACCATCCCTCCAGTCAATCCAATCGTGAATGAGTTTTTAGAAGTCTTTCTTGAGGATTTACCAGGAGTCTCTTCTGATAGGGAGATAGACTTTAGAATAGATATTGTTCCCAATACTTAGCCTATTTATATTTCTCCATATAGAATGGCTTCCATAGAGTTAGAGGAGTTGAAAGAGTAGCTTAAAGATATTTTAGATTAAGGGTTCATTAGACTGAGTGTCTCACCTTAGGAACTCCTATCCTATTCATGCAAAAGAAAAATGGTTCCTTGAGAATATGTATCGATTACCATCAGTTGAAAAAGGTTACTATAATGAATAACTACCCTTTTTTCGAGAATCAATGACTTGTTTGAACAACTTTAGGGATCCACTTATTTCTCTAAGATAGAGCTCAGATCAGGCTATCATCAATTGAAAGTGGGAGAAGGTGACATTTTGAAGACAGCTTTTTGAACTAGATATTGTCACTATGAGTTGCTAATTATTTTCTCTAATTTGAATAATGCTTCTACAATATTTATGGACCTCATGAATAGAGTGTTCAAGCATTATTTAGACATGTTTTTCATCGTGTTTATCAGTGACATCCTGATCTATTCAAGGAATGAGGAGAAGCATGCCAACCATCTCAGAATTGTTCTACGAACTCTCAAGGAAAAGGAGTTATATATAAAGTTTTTGAAGTTTGAATTTTGGCTAGCATCCATGGCATTCTTAGGCCATATTACTTTTGGTGATGGTATTCGAGTTGATTCATAGAAAACTATAGCAGTTAAGAATTAGACTAGACCCGCATCCCCAAATGATATAAGAGTTTTATTAGGTTTGGCTGGTTATTATAGGAGGTTTTTTGAAGGATTCTCATACATATCATCGCCGTTGACATAGTTGAATCAGAATAAGAGTAAGTTTTAATGGTTTGATACTTGTGTGAATAGTTTTAAAGTGTTGAAAATGAGGTTGACTATTTCTTTAGTTTTGTCCTTACCTGAGGGAACATATGGTTTCGTAATCCATTGTGATACATCCAGAGTTGGAATGATTTGTATTTTTATATAAAAGGGAAAAATTATAGCTTTTGCTTCCTAATAGATTAAGATTTACTAGAAGCATTTTTCGACTCATGATGTAAAGTTGGTAGCGGTAGTATTTGATCTCAATATTTTGCATCATTATCTTTATGGCATGCACGTGGATGTTTTTACTGATCAAAATAGCCTACAATATGTATTTAGTCAGAAAGAGATGAACTTGAGGCAGAGGAGAGGGCTTGAGTTGCTCAAGGACACTATGAAATGAGTATTCTGTACCATCCAGACAAGGCTAATGTTGTTGTTGATTCTCTTAGAAGGTGGTCCATAGGGAGCAATGCTCAAGTTGAGGAAGAGAAGAAAGCATTGGCCAGAGAAGTGCATCGGCTTGCATGGCTAGGAGTACGCCTTATGGACTCTGAAGAGGGAGGTATTTTTGTTCAAAATGGGTGTAGTCTTCATTAGTTATTTAAGTAAAGGAAAAACAAGATCAAGATACTATTCTTCTTCAATTGAAAGAAGATGTTTATAAGTAGAAACTAATGTCCTTTGCCAAAGGGAGAGATGGGGTGTGAGGTATCAAGATAGATTATGTGTCCCAAGTATTGATGGTCTTCGAGATAGAATTATTGATGAGGACCATTGATCTAGATATTCAATTCATCCGGGATCAACAAAAATGAACCATGATTTAGAGAAGCTTGTTGATGGAATGGGTTGAAGAGAGACATAAAAGAGTTTGTATCTAAGTGCCCGAATTGTCAATAAGTTAAAGTTGAGCATCAAAGACCTGATTGTGTAGCCTAGAAAATAGACTATCCAGAATGGAAGTGGGAGATGATTAATATGGATTTCATTACAGGCTTACCCTGATCTTGTAGACAGCATGATTCGATTTGTATGATTTTGAATAAAATGACCAAATCAACCCATTTTTTGCCCATTAAGACTACAAATTCAGCAGAAAATTACACGAGGTTACATATTTGAGTGATAGTTAGATTTCTTGGAGTCTTTTTGTCTATAATATTAGACAGAGGTACTTAATTCACTGCACAATTTTTGAGGTCATTTAAGAATGTTTGGGTTTGAAGTTGAATCTTAGAATCGCTTTCCATCCATATATAAATGGTAAGCTAGAGCATACAGTTTAGACTCTTTAGGATATGTTGAGTCTTGTTTCATTGACTTCAAAGGTAATTAGGATGATCACTTGCTACTTATTGGGTTTGCTTACAATAACAGCTTATATTCGAGTATTCATATGACACCATATGAGGGTATTTATAAGAGGAGATGTAGATCGCCACTTAGGTTGTTCAAAGTAGGTGAAGCTAAGTTGATTGGGCCAGACCTAGTTTATCAAGTTATGGAGAAGGTGAATATCATTTAAGAGAGGTTGAAAACTGCTCAAAGCCATCAGAAATCCTAAACTGATGTTAGAAGGAGAGACTTGGAGTTTGAAGAAAGTGATTGGATGTATTTGAATGTTTCACCACTGAAAGGTGTTATAAGGTTTGGGAAGAAAGGAAAGTTGAGTTCTTGATATATTTTTCCTTACCAGATCATAATGAGAGTTGGAAATATAGCCTATGAGGTAGAGGTTCCACCAGAGTTAGATGTCGTTCATCTAGTGTTAGATGTCTCCATGCTTAAGAAATTCGTGGGATATCCTTCACTCATTGTTCCTATAGAAAACATTAGAGTGAAAGATAGTTTGTCCTATATGGAGGTCCCTGTCCTAATTCTTGATCGTCAGGTTCGTAAGTTGAGAACCAAAGAGGTTGCTTGAATCAAAGTTTTATAGAGAAATCAATTCATTAAAGAAGCTACATGGGAAGCCGGGGAAATTATGAAATCTAAGTATCCACATCTATTTATCCCCCCTAATATCGATATTGAAGGTAATATTCCTATTTCTATCATTGAGTTAGTACCTTCTTGAGTTTGATTCAATTGAGTGAGTATTATTGAGTTGATGTTTTAAATTATTATGTTTTATTCATTCTTTGAGAAAACCCTAAGCTTGTCCATCATTTGAGGATGAATGATCCCAAGAAAGAGATATTGTAACACCCCATACTATTCTAGCCTAGACCAAGTTCTAGGACCAAGAGCAAACCAGAGGAGACTTGAGAAAGTGAACTGGCAGTGGGGTCTATGACCTACTCTATGGACCATAGAGTGATCTACGAGTCACAAAAAGGGCTTGTCAAACCCCTACACAGATATCCAAATTTCAAAGGGTCTGTTCAGTCCTATGAGTCATAGTTACAACCCATATGAATGTTTACGAGCTGTAGGATGGCTCGTATATAAAGTTCAGAAACATAAAAAATTTGGTATGCAGGACAAATGGCCAGGATGACCCATTGATTAATCTAAAATAAATAGAAGATGATCGTAGAACCTTTGATACTTAGACAAAAATCTAGTAGTCAAGGACCATTCCTATGACCCAAGATGGCGACTCATAGCAGGGTCTATGAGCCATAAGAATCGGTCTGTTGACCCCTCCTTTAGAAGAAGCTTCAAAACCTTTCCTATGAGTTAGTAGGATGACCTGTGACTTGTCTACAACCCGTAGGAAGATTTTCATTGACCCATGTGAAGAATTTTTAGGAATTCCATGTTTTTGGACTAGGTTTCCATGATCGAGCTCCTACGGTCCATAAGAAGTCCTGCGATACCTAGACGACCGAAGTAATTTTAATGAGTGTTAGTTTGGTCTTTTTCCACCTTTTCCAAACTTAAGCTAGGACATTTAAATTTAGCCCTTATCAGTACTCAAAGGAGTTTTTCTCTCATTAACATTTAGAACTTTTGAGAGTTAGAATTGGAGAGAAGAAGAAGTAGGGTTTAAGATTTTCGAGCTAGGTTTTTGAATTTTGACTAGATATTCATCATTCTAGGTATGTAAGGATATCCAAATTTGGAATATGTTCTTTCTCATGCCCTATATGTTCATAAAGTCAAACTGAGTTATGAGTTCAAGTTTCCAATTCCATTAAAGTAAATTTCTGAGTTATCTATATAAATTTTATCGAGCTAATGTATATATACATATATATATATATATTGAGAGAGAGAGCGAGAGAGAGATTTAAATTGGTGATTTTCATGAGTTGAATTCTTGAGACATTTTATCATGCTTGCATTCACATGAACTCCAGTATATTTTTGCATTAAATATTTTATGCATTGTTGATGTTAAAAAGGAATGATTAGTTTCATTGTTTGATTGAGGAAGAGTTGAGCACAAGTTAAGTTGAATAAGTCTTTTGATGTCTATTTTACAGTATGAGTAGTAATACTTTTTAAAACCTTTATTTTGATGAATGAGATAAGAAGTTAACGTATGTTTTAGAAATACATTATTGAGCTGAGATGTTATGTATCCTTAAGAGAAGAGATGAAATGAGAAAAGATGATGTAAATTGACGCAAAAGTCCAATGAGACTAGATAAGATTTATTTTGAGTATTTCACTCACTTGATATATATAAGCATATTAAGTATTTTGAGAGTGGTATTGAGAACTGACTTGGGAAAGAGTTAAGATAAATTAATTCCCATAAACTACGTAGCCAGCGTAGTATAAGATCGTGTCATTCATTCGGATGACTCCTCATAGTCCCAAAAGAGGACTTTTTATATGGATCCAGTGATGTGACTCCCATTACCCTGGAATGATAATGGACGGTTGTGGCAACGACAATACTTTTTTGTATCATCATTTGCAATAAGTGATGGTTGTCGGTTAGAGAAACACCCAAAAGTAAAGTAATATTTTAAAATACTGAGTTTCATTTACTTTTGCATATATTTTAAAGAATTGTTTTATTATATTTCATGCCTTATTAAGTTGATCTATGTTCGGAGTTGATTACTTCAGTAAAGCTTCCTTTAAGATATTCTACATACCGTACATTTCATGTACTGAAGTCATTCAACCAGCATCATTTTTTGATGCAAATACAAGTGTCAGAGATCATCAACAGGCCCATCGTTAAAGATTTATCTTCTATAGTTTTGGTAAGACCTCTTTACATTAAAAGGAGCTCCTTCCCTTTTAGTTTATTTTTATTGTCTTAGTTCATTGTGGTAGCCGTGAGCTTGTCTCGGCACCTTTATAGTAGCTAGTAGAGGCTTCATAGATGGAGTAGATTGGAGTCATTATTAGTCTTTTAGAATTGTTTCTAAACTATGTTTTCATTAATGAATTATGATATTGGGTTATTTTTCTAATTGAATACTTTAAAATTATTATTTAAGGATTGATGAGAATGTTTTATAAATGCTACTTGAGTTACATTTTTATTGAGTCGATTCTTCCACAAAATGATGTTAGCTAGCCCAAGGATTCCCTTGGGACCATCAATAGTTTTCAAGTGCTGACCACGTCAACGATATAGGCTCGAAGTGTGACAAAACTACATACAAATAAATGATACCTCTCAAAATATAAAAGTCACAAGTATAAAGCTACTAACAAAAACTAATACAAGTCCCAAAAGTGGACCATGAAAAAAAACTTTCTCAAAAAGTAGAATACTGGTCATAATATATACAGAAGGACACGGGTAAATCTAGGACGTTGTGTGCTCACCCTCACCTCCGAATTAGATAGAAGCAAGCTCGAGATCAATGATGGTAGTTGGTGCTCACACCTATATCATGAAAACAAATACAAAGTGTAGTCTGAGTATCAAAAAAATAGGTACCTAGTAGGCACCATCGGCTGACTGAAAAAGAATAGCAATAATAATATGAAATGCTAGATTCTAAAAAATAATCACAAACATGAATGGAAACCTAATTGGGTTACACACGAGTGTACTAACACACAAAGTAAAGGAGATCAACTAGCTAAATCCAATTGGGCTCCCATAAAATTGGCGAGTACACTCGTGCGCAAGTTTAAGTAAACCTCAAACAGACTCCCATAGTCCTGACAGGTGCATAGAATAGTTGAAATCAATAAAGATAAATTGATGAAATTTCAAAGGTTACTATAACCTTCAGTGGGCTTCAACCGAACCAATCGAATATCTGAAACTCTATCAGAATTTATTAGGAGCCAAGGACTTGAACCAAAGTGAAGATGAAGGAATCAAGGACTTGAACCAAAATTGGAGTAGCCGAGGACTGGAACCAAGGATGAGGATAATCCTTGACTTGAACAATGTATAATGTGTCCAAGGACTTGAACCAATGTTAAATATAGCTATGGACTTGAATCATAAGTAGCCATGAACTTGAACAACTGCTGCAAATGGCAGTGGACTTGAATCATGACCGAATAAGTCTTAGGACTGGAACTGAGGCTATAATACCAAGGCATTGGCTTGGACCATGCCCTGTGGAGTGAATTGGGGACTTGAACCACGAATTGAGGTGAATCGTTTAGAAATAGGATCAGAAACTAAATGAGCATCACGTGGAGTACCGCCAAATCAAGTGCCATCAATAAATTACTCCAGCCTAAACTAAATCCAACCAAAATCAACAAGCAGCTTCTAAATCAAGAATCAAGGATATCGAAACCAACATAAAAGAGGGAATTATAAGTATAAGGATCCAAGAGCGGTGTAACTTCTTAGATAAGTCCCAAACTATTAGAGTCAAGTTTTTTGCATTAGTCTATAAGGAGGTAATCTGTCTAAAGTAATGTCGGAGAGATTTCAAGGACTAACGGCTCCAAAAGTATACAAGTTTATGGAAATCATTAGTTGAAGCCTAGAATAAGGCTAAACATAATTTCATAGACAAGTACAAGCAAAACTATGGGTACACCACAAGGCATGGATGATCAAACAACACAATCGACATGCTTCACAACCCAAACTACCTGAAAAATAGCCTAAGGCATATATTCTAGCAATTGTATATGAACCACAACCAAAAACCACCAAATTCACACAATTCAACATAAAATTACTTTATCATGCTCAATCTAAGAAGAGGGAAGTCTACATGTATGACAATTACGCGTGCTCCAAAATTGAGGGACCAGAGCTTTCCCTTTCTAAATGGCCTTCGAACACTTCCACCTATCATAAATAGGTTCACAATGTCAATACGTTTGTTCAGACACTTAATTTATAAAAAATGGAGACAAATTAATTTCAGAGTCAAAACTAAAAATGTGGAACCCATCCAGGAATTCCGAAATTGACTTCATAAAAGGATCTACTTTATCTCCCTAAACTTGTATTCCAAAATGAAATACAAATCAGGGCTCATAACAACGGGAAACTGAACATTTAAGGACATCATAATTTAACTATAAAAAGGAAAATGACAGCAGGTTAGGCTCAAATTTTACCTCAATTGAAGGTTCCCCAATACTTTTCAATCACCCCACCGAGTTCTCCTAACAATTACCCATAATCCATCCTTTGAATCACACAAATCTGACCTAAAATAAGAGAGATATCAATGTTTGAGGTTGGGAGAAATAACTAAAAAATAGGTATAAAAATAATCCCCCCAGGCGTCAAAAAAGTGACCAAAGAGGTCGCTTAAGTGACAACCTCAAGGAGGCGGACCTCGTTAAAGAGAGACCCATATCGCAAAAGCGATACCCTTCGAGGGTTTTCCCTTCACTTAAATGATTCCCTGGTCGCTTTAGCAACCCAGGGCTGCTTTAGCAGTGGGACCAACACAGTTACACCAGTTGTGCTTTGGAAGTACTCAAGTCTCCGACATAGTGCTCAAAATTTATTCGAAACCCTGTGCGTACAAATGCAATATGCTACCCCACAATATTTGAAGTTCCAGACTCAACAACATAGTCAAAATTCTCATATGGGGTCATTTTATAAAAAATTGGGTGCCACACCCAAGTGCCATTTTTAACCAATTCCACAATGGGCCTCGGGGTTAGATTGGAAGCCTTGAAGTGCACAAAAGGTCATTATAGACCAAAATCGATACTTGAAAACTAACCGCGTGGATGAAATTTTAATTTGAGTGCATTTTTCCAGAATGTTGATGATGAATGGGTAATTTTCACTCATTTAGAGCTTTTTTCTTATGATTTTGTGGCACTCCAGTAGAGAAAAGGCTAATTATTCTTTGAATATTATTGTTTTAGGTATATTTTTGTTGGATTGGATTTTTGATGAAAAATAATGAAAATTGAGGCAAAATGGAGCTAAAAGAGAGAATTAATGACTGTCAGCATGTTACTCTCCTCGAACGCGATCAAAAAACCCACAAACGCGTAGGCTTGGTCAACAAAGGACTACAAACACGATCAAATCTAGCCGCAAACATGGAGACACAATCAATAAAGGTCAGCGAACACAGCATCTCATCTGCAAATGCAGAATCCACTATGATCCTGATCCAGGAATGCGGATATACATTTGTGAACGTGGAGAAAAAGATCTACCAAGTGCCAGGGACATAGATGGAACTTCACAATTTAATGCAAATTCATATTATATACTCATACATAGCCATATTTAGAGGAGAAAACACATAACATAGATTACACTGATTTTTGGAACCTGGCTTAGGTTTTGACAACAAGTTTCCTACAATTCACTATCGGATTGGAGATTAAATTCTTAATTGTAACTATTTTAATCCTTTCTTCATTCCCTTTATTTGTATTGGATAAATTGTAGGTGTAATTATCACAATAGAATTAGGGCTTTGTGCTAGAATGTAACATCCCCTAAAAACATTGTATACGATATTTCAATATGATATAGCCTTTGTATTTTGGTTATAACATTTATAGTATTGTCCAAATTGGGTGATTCAAATTTTTAAGTAACCACAAGATCATTACCTACAAAATTTGTGAGACCATAATTTACGTTTCAGAGTTTAAGTAGGTCAAATAAATTAATTATTGTAAGACAGTGTACTGTGACGAAATAGAGTATTTGTAGAAGAAATTTCATATCTCACTGTATGATGCTCCAAATTGGTTGATTCTTGAACTAAATGAAACTAAACTTCTATATCTACAATTCTTATGAATACACCAAATCCTAATAATAAATTTATCTTATTCAAAAGCAGCTCCGAAAAGGAGTATTCTGTCAAAGATAACTCATTTCACCTACCATGGAAAGATCTAGATACATTTGACATCACTCATAACATAAATTGTCCTCCAATTAACATCATCCATGACATCATAATTTTCTATTAAATTTTTATATTTTTCTTTATAATTATTTTATTTATTGTTAGGTCCCTTTTTCCCACCTATAAATACCCACCTTATTTCCTCATTTTATTCATCAAGCTTTCTCAAGTAAATCTTCTCTCTACACACTTCTTTACACATTTTTAAATATAGTTTTAGTTCTTAGTAGTGAAGAAATACTATTCCAGTGATTCATATACTCTGGGTAGTACACAAAATATTCTGGCGAGGAGAAAACCTAGGACTCAAGAGTGTTCATTAAGTCTTTTGATTTCGACTAAAGCTTCGTATTCCAGGTATGTAAGGCTTCAATGAGAGTATTTCTTCCACTCTCATGTCTAAATTATTTTGATTATATGATAAGCTATATTTATTTATTTTAAGCTCTACTCTAAGTTATGTGGATGTTTATGCATGGGTTTTTTCACACATGTAGTCCAAAAACTCTTTCAATTAAGTCTCTTGATTTCAAGTAATATTTTCTTATGGTATTATTTTTACTTAATAGTATGAATCATGATTAAACTAATGATTATTGATCTATTTTGATACGACATAATTTTATATGTATGAATTGATGGTTTGCAAGTAATTCCTCTATTTATCTATTTAAAAGTTCTTGAAATTCATGGTGGGTTATTTAAAGCATAATTTTTAATTAATGAATTTCAAAGTATTTATGTATATTTATTTACATACGTATTTGCAAGTTGAAGTGATTTGAACCCACCTAATTCTATTATGTTTTTAATAAAGTTTGACTTGAAAGCCTTGACTCCAAATGAATGTTTGTGAAAGCAATATCTATGATCAAAAGGGAGTCTTATAAACGTAAACAATGATGAAATGATATGAATGATAGATTCTTTATGCAATAAGGACAATTCTTGCATATTTGAATTTTCAAATATTTTAATGAGCTATTCTATCGAATATGATGTTTGAATTCTCAAGTTATATGCTGTGAATATTTTAAAGTATTAAACTATTCTGTGGGATTGACTTAGCACCGAATAAGGCATTGAGGTGGGATTCGATAAGAAAATCCTAGTAGCAACCTCTTGTCGCATTAACTATGGCCAACATAGGAGCCCTTGTAGGCTTAGGCTAATGGATCCATAAACAGCCCTTAAAGTTAAAGTTAAAGAAATGAATAAAGTTGACGGAGTTCTACCTGGCAAGTAGTCTCCCGGGCCAACGTAGGGGGTTATGTTCGATTCCATGTAATAGCTCGCATGGTCTTAAATGTCGGTTATGGTTATTTTCCCACAAAATGAATGTTTTAAAGGATATCTATATGATTTATTATGCATGCATTACATTATGTTCCATATTACATAAATGTTATAATGTTTCCTCAATGTTCATGCATCCTTACATACTTAGTACATTCAAAGTACTAACGCATACTCTTTTGCCTACATGATATCACCATGTAGGGACCAGTGCTCCTCCTCGTTCTCCTCCACGTGGCTAGTTGAGATTTCGTTGAAGACTACTTTTTGTGAGTTCCCATGTTTCAGGAACAATACTCCTTTATATTTCTAGCTTATGATATGTTAAGATATTTTACTATGGCATTTCTTTTATTATGATTGAGGGTGAGCTAGGGACTTGTCTTAGCTCCGTTAAATCTAATAGTTATAGGTATTGTTGGACATATGTAAGTTGAAGATTTACTATTATGATTTCCGCTTGTTTATTTATCATCATTACCTATGAAAGGCTAAAAAAATGCTAAGAGGCTTGTTTGAGGTACTTTCGGGTTCCTCATTCGCCATGTCACGTCTAGGCCCTAGGCTTGGGTCGTGACATAGAAATAGACAATTGATTGGGTTGTTGATTTTATTCTTTTGATTTTGAAATTGATTAAATATATTCTCATATATGAATTGGGTGGGTCTTTGATTATCTAATCAATTTCATGCTTTAAATGCTTTCCTATGATTTTGATCACTCTTTGGACTTTCCTATTTACTTTGATTGATCTTGAGAGAGTCAACTGAGGTTGAAAAAAGTTGATTAGTGCATAATTTGAGGTTTAGTATCTCATAAATTGGATTTTGCTAGAAATAGTGAATCCATGCACTGCCTATAGTTGAACTAATTGTGTTATTACTCAATTGGGTTTGAAAGAATTATTTGAGATATATTTGCCTATATTCGGGAGAAATAGGTGGATAATTTAGATTCTAGGCATATATGATTTTATTCATGATTGATTGAGATTAAGATGCAATGGATCATGTGAATGTTAATTGACTTTCCATTAACAAATTTCCTTTGATTCCTTCTTTGAAAATATCCCATGTTCCCTTTCTCTTATCATTGATTATTACCAAAATATTTATATTATAATTGTATAGTTTATTTTGGGTTCAAGCTAGTAGATTATAATTCTTTATTTCTTCAATTGCCTATAAAGATTGTTCTTGTGGGATTCGACCCCAACCTTACATATATAGTTGATATTTCTAACGACCGTTGACACTTTGAATCGTAAAGGTGTAGTTGAGTGTTATCAGTTGACCAAACCCAAGCTTGGGTAAAATTTCAAAGGCTAATATGCATAATGGTATAGACTCACATTGAAAGCCTCGACACTCATATCGACCATGCTAATAGCCTAAACAGACTATTCTGCAGTTGATAGAACCATTAGAATTCCTTTCTGAGGCTGTTTACCTGACATCATGATCGAAATTAACTTTTTAAGTTTCAAAAGCTCCAAAATAGGGAAATGGGTATAAAACCCAAATGAACAACCATGCAATCGAGTAGTCAGTTCCATCAAGTCCTAAACAACTTAGGGTCTCTATAGGTACACTCTAAACGATGAAAGGAATACATTAAATCAAAATGACCTGGAGCATCATTATAGTATTGGACGACTCTAGCAATGAGAGCAGTTTGTTGTATTATCCGAGGCTCATAGTGATGGTTGTCAATTAGAGAAACCTCCAAAGAGTAAATACTTTTTATACTGAGTTATATTATCTTACTTATATTTTGTTAAACATTGACTTACTCTAATAATTGCGTGCATTATTTAGTTGAGTTACTTTATTATTCATCTAGTTTAGTACTCTCAAGTATGGTTTTTTCCAACTATTTTACATAATGTACATTCTATGTACTGACGTCCTTCAATGCTGCATCATTTTATGATGAAGATACAGGTGTTAGAGATCCTCTACAAGCGCATCATTGATGATCACAATCATTCAACTTTTTGTGAGACCTTCTTGCCTTCGAATGAACTCTCTTTAGGCTCATTCAATCTTTATTTTGTTAGTTCTTTTGAGGTAGCCATAGGTCTGTCTCGGTTCCTATCATGTGAGTTCTAGAAGCTTCATAGACAGAGAGAGAATTTAGTCGATTTAACCTTTCAGAGTCTATTTTTGAACAGTATTTCATTATATATACTTAGAGTATTGACACTTATTTTGAGAAGTTAAGTTTATATTCTTTTGCATGCCCAAACCAACGCCAGATGTATCATAATATACTGTGAATCCCTCTTCCTCAATTGGAAGAGTCAAAATAGGAGTGGTGGTAAGTAACTTCTTGAGCCTCCAAACTCTCATCTCACACTCCTCCAACCACATAAAAGCAATATCTTGGTGAGTCAACCACATAAACGGGGATGCAATAGCAGAAAATCCCTCAACATATTATCTGTGGTAACTCGCTTAGCCAATGAAGCTACGAACCTCAGTAATTGAAGTGGGCCTGTCCTAATTTTGAATAGCCTCATTCTTCATCGAATTAATCATAATACCCTCCTTGGACACTACACTCCCCAAATATGCTACAAACTCAAGACAAAACTCACACTTTGAGAACTTGGCATAAAGCCGCTAATTTCTCAAAGTCTGATGAACTATCCTCAAATGCTGCTCATGCTCACTCTGGCTGTACGAGTATACAACTATGCCATAAATGAAGACAATGACAAATGAATTAAGGTATGATAGCCTGAACACATGAGTCATCAAGTGCATAAAGGCGGTAAGGGCATTAGTCAATGCAAAAGACATCACAAGGAACTCACAGGGGTCGTAATGAGTCTTAAATATGGTCTTAGGGATGTTTGCTGACCTATTCCTCAATTGGTTGTAACCGAATCTCAATTCTATATTAGAAAACACTATGGCACCATAACATTGATCAAATAGGTCATTAATGCGAGGCATGGGGTAACGGTTCTTCACCTTTACCTTGTTTAGTTGGCTATAATCAATGCACATCCTTATAGTCCCGTCCTTCTTCTTCACAAACAAAATAGGAACACCCCATAGCAGCACACTTAGATGGAGAACCCTTTACCTAAGAGGTCCTCAATCTGAAGATTGAGTTGTGCAGGTAACCTCCAATAAAGTGGAATGGAAATAGGCTAGGTTCCTGGCCCCAAATCTATGGAAAACTCAATATCACGTTCTAGGGGAAGTCCATGTAGGTCTATAGGTAACACATCCATAAAATCTCTAACCACATGAACTGAGTCAACTGAAGGGCTCTCTCTACCAACTCATGCACATAGGCCAAGTAAGCTAGACAACCTTAAGAAACCAACCGTCAAACATATATAAAAGATATAATCCCCATTCCTATGTTAATGTAAGCACCCTACCACAACACCGACAGAATGCTAAGCATGGCTAAGGTAATAGTCTTGGCTTAGCAATCCAAGATCGCATGGTAAGGGAATAACCAGTCCATGCCCTAAATCATATCAAAATCTAGCATATCTAGTAGAATAAGGTCAACTCTAGTATTATAACCATGGATGGTCACTAAGCAAGACTACAACCCTTGATCCACTACTAAAGATTCACCTACCATGGTTGAAACATGAACCGGCTCTGCCAAGGACTCGAACCTCATACCCAATTAGGGAGCATAATAGATAGATACATATGAAAAGGTTGATCTTGGATCAAATAATCATGTGGTAGGACAGTGGAATAATAGAAGAGTACTGATAATGACATCGTCAGATGTCTCATCCCATACCCTTGCTGAGTTGCATAGAAATGGCCCTAAGCACCTCTTCCCGTTGCATCTTACCTACCGCCTGACCTGCCTTCTTGTGCTCCATCTGTAGCACTATGTCAGCCACCCTGATGATCCTTATCCTGAAATTTGCCTCTAAATAGAGGAGGCACTGCTACCACTAGTCTAGCTACTAGAGAGCTAGTACAATCTCCTCTTGCTCTCTCCAGGGGCACTCTCGGGACCAATGGTCTAATTTACTGCAGTCAAAGCGGCCCTGAGAAGATCAACCTATTAGAATACGGCCACCATAGCCTGAAGAACATGTATCCTATCTCCTCAAATTTTGGCTCATGATAGGACCACCCTGCTGATGTTAACTACTCTCAAAAGCAAGTAATGCCTCCTAAACAAGTTGGCTGTACTGAACCTGCTAAAATCTCTGGTGGGGTCTATCATAGGAGTCCCTCCCTATAGTATGGGACCCACCATAATGAGACCTCTTATCGCTTTCTTCTTGGGCCTCGTGATGAATATACTTCATGGATCAGGCATAGTCAACCACATCTAGAAAGGAATGGCCTACTAAATCCAAATGCTCCATATCAACTCGCATTTTGTACCATAACCCATACACAAAGAAACGAACTCTCTCATCCTTTCTTGGTAAAATCATGGTGGCATAGCTAGACAACTCATAAAACCTCACCTCATACTCTAAGAAGGTCATAGAGCCCAACTCTAATCTGGAGAACTGATCGCGAAGCTAGTCCTGGATACTCCGTGGTATATACCTAGCCAACAAATTCTCTGAGAACTCATCCCAAGATAACTTATCCAATTTTGGCCCTGAAAATTGGTCCATTTCTATTTCTTTTGATTTTAGTGTCTAAACAACCGTAATGATATAATAATTCTATTTTTGATATTGTGGCAGTGTTCATAGGCCTTCTAGAAAGGAAAATCTCTAGCAAAGTAATTCGGAGTATGCACGATCGGCCTACAGTTGGGCTACGACTTTCCTTTCTTTATATTGAGGTGGATTATGTGAAAACATGTTGAAATTCTTGGAATGTTGGGGTTGGGTAGGGTATTTACATACCTTAGAGTAGAATCATATCTTAGGTCCTATTTCGAGTATTTCAGGTATTGAAAGTATGTGACCCTTGTTGTTATTTGGTGGTTCTATTACCGGTTTTTATCTCATATTATTGGTACTAAGATGTATGTTGGCCTTAGTGTAGGTTAGTTGAAACTTTATTTAGACGCCCTGACATCACTCCGATGGTGTTTTTTATTTTTATTTTAAAACCCTTGAGGGGTTAGGGGCTGAGCAACACCCTCGGGCCTTACCATTAATTAAAAACACAAAAGTACAATAAGGGGGGACATAAACCTTACCTCCAGTCCTATGGTGTTTCATGAGTCTAATAACTTACTAAATTCAATTAACTCATGCCCAATGCTACTAGTAACTAGTTCCCTTACGAGAGGACTTCTATAGATACAAAATACTAGGAAAATAGAAACAAGGGAGACTCTCCCCTTACAATAATAAGAAAAGAATAAATCTACACTATTCATATTTAAAGAAGCCATAACTAACAATAAGAGATAGACAAATTGAAAAGGAAACAAGTATACAAAAACAAAAACAGATGCATTTATATCCATGCATTGATGATTGCAGCAAACAAGGACTAAAGTCATGTAGTTGGGCCTTATCTAGGCAGTAACTGTGCTCTTATGAACAACCTTATCCATAATTTCCTAAGTTTGCAACTTTTGAGATTCTTCGATGTTCCTAGACCTTATGTTCGGCTTGTTTCAATTTCAGTTAATGCCTAAGTGTATATAATGAGTTGGTTATTTATGAAAGGAGATCTATAGACGTTATACTTTATGTATTTGTGGCCTGTACTTGCTAAGAAAAGAGAGCTTTGGGTGATTTACTAGGCATTTGCTAGAAAAAGATGTTGGATCGGCCTCTAGATTTGATACTTGCATGGAGCATTGGGGTATAGACCCTACCTCTACGGACTCACTACTTATATAGAGCATCGGGTACATGCCCTATATCTACTGATTCATTATTTATAAAAGAGTTTTGGGGTACAGGCCCTAGCTCTATTAAGTTGGCCATTTATGGTGAGTATCGGGGTTACAGGCCCTTCCTCTACCACAATGTCAAATTGGATGAATATTAGGGTTACAAGACCGGCCTCAAACCCTAGGGCATTTACTCCTGGAGAACCTATCTCCTACCCTATTTAGCATAGTCATTCTATGTGCTCGGCAGGCTTATTGGGGTTCGCTCGGGTTTTACGTTATATTACCCACGTGTGTTCCAATGAGGATTATAGTAGCCCGATTGGGTGTACTTAGTGTATATCCCTTAGCATATTTTAACCTATCTTCATCACTGATACGTTTCCTTACCTTACATATTATATTTTGACTTTTGTTGAGTTTATTCCTCTTTTTAATATTGCTTTCACCTTCCTTGTTCAATTGGCCTATGATGGATAATGGGTACCTTATATCTGGTACTCATATTATACTCTGCATCTACTTTCATGATGCATATTCGAGTACCAGCTATTGTCGTTGATAAATCAAGCTTGTTGCAGCCGGATTCGGAGAGCAGGGTGAGCACATGTGTTTTGAGATCATTTATGTCCCCTTAAGCTTGGATGGCCCATCTTTTTGTACTTTTAAGACTAGTCGGTGTTGTGTATATATTTTTGGTCCACTTTTGGGCTTGTATTCATCTGTAATTTTTTAGTGGCTCTATACTAGTGACTTCTAGTTTGGGAAGGGATTCATTTTGCTTATGAATATATTTTTGGCTTGCCTTGTATTATTTTTGTTTTTCTTCCTTTCTGTTATTTAGTCTCTGCCCATATACCCATTACTAGCGGTTTTAAGTTACGATTTGTCTTAACTACCATAGGTGACCCAGCTATCCTAGACTGCAAGTATGAGCATGACCACTACCTGGCGGGCTGTGGAACTAATATGCAGTGAAGTCGACTCCTCTCGACTACATAAGGCCTAAGGACTGAAGTTGCTCCTGGCATGTATTCAAGAACTCATGGCCATCCTCCACAGTTGCCCCAGTAAACATCGATGGTGAAAGCCTCTAAAATACCCCAATCATCTTTTGCTAGCATAGTGGCATGAGCCCATCATCTATACCCGATTGTGTGGCCATGTGAGATGATAGTGGCTAGATATCTGGGCTACTACTGCAGGTTGACCCTATGGTGTTGGGGTTGGAGCTGGAGCTGGAGTTGGTCCTGACCCCACCAGCTATGAAGGTACATATGTTGCATGTGTCTCCTCATTGATAAGTAAAGTCATGAGAAAATCATATTGACCAAAGCATTTAAAAGAATAAATTTAAAATTATAACATACTTAAGAGATCATACATATATGGGATAGGAACCATAACCGATAATAAGACAATGCGAGCTATAACATGGAATCCCGTTGTCTCCCCATACAACAAAGAAAAGGGGAATCTACTTGTCAAGGTAGACTCTACCCCGCTAGGCGGGTTATACATACGCTATATATGGTTCCTATAGCTAAACCATGAAGGCAACCTACGGTGGCACGTAGTTTATGGGATATCAGGCTGCTACTAAGGCTTTTGGTAGGGCCCCCACCTCAAGTCCACTCGGTGCTAAGTCAAATCCCACGGAATACATGCATAGCATAGAAATCATAATTACATATATCATAGTCATGATGATAGGTTTGAAATCATAGATTAGCTCATTTTCATAACATACTTGTACTGTGAGAATTGTCCTTTCATCATTACAATCATATTTGCATAATTCATTTTGTTAGGCCTTAGATCACCACATAGGGCCCTAAGTCACCTTTTAGGCCTTAGGTCACTACATAGGGCTCTAAGTCATCTCATTTCATAACTTGCACGAAATTCATGCCTTAAACTAGAGTAAAACTCAATTGCATAATAAATTGACATTGAAAATCATGTAATTCACTTGAAAACATGCATGATCATAAACTTTATATCATCCCATACATAATTCATATAGATAATATCCTTTGGAAGTACAATTCAAAATACTCACAATTTACATCATAAACCCTAGAGATCAAAATAGGAGAATTCATGAGAAAACTCTTCAATTCAATACAATAACCATAAATTTATATCAAAATAGACTCATGATCATGTTTTGAATCATAATTCATGCAATAGGAATAGAGATCATAAAACTCATAAAATACCATACTTTAATTTGATAGAAAACCTTGAAAAATTTATTGGGCTTTATGGATGAAAGAATCCATGAATCAATACTCACATACCTTAAGTGAGAACACCAATTAATTTGGAAGAACTTGAGAGTTTGATGGATAAATTGAGTAAATTGCTTGAATTCTTCAATGGAAATCCTTGGGAGCCTTTTTGTAGAGAGAGAAATCTTTGATAGATGAATTGAAGAAGAATGAATAGAATTAGGGGTTTAGGTGAATTTATAGAGTTGCATTATGTCCTAAAAACGTTTAAGTTCATTGACTAATAATTTGGAAAAGGTCTAAAATGCCCTTTAAAAAAACTCAACTCAGTCAGAAAACTCGACTTGTCGCGGACCCTACTATTTCATGAATTTCTTCAAAAATCTATTTTCTGATATACGGGTCTCAAAAATCCACCGAGACCATTTCCCCATAGGTTTTGACCGCCTGATTGATATTCTGAACTCGGATTTTTCAAAAAGATTAAGGATAACGCATTACATGAGCGACCTATTCCCAAAGCATTCTTAAGGTACTTGTAATTATTTTTGAGGTATGTTACAATATATCCCCCTTGGGAACATTCTTCCTCGAATAAGATTCAACTAATATAGGAAACACTTGGAAAAAGGATTTAAAATCCCAATATGAACATGAGGACACTTCGGAAAAAAATGCATAGAACATGTAAACTTCATACTTAAAATAAAATATAGTCCTTGAGAGAAATCATTTCCATGAATCATGCATACATATGAATGACATATGGAACTGAAGCGTAGAAGTTTAATCGATTTGATCATGAGCAACTTAATACCTTTAGGCTTGAGTGAAAGGAAAGAGATAAGGATATTGCTTCATCATGTCTGATTCCGCTTCCCACGTAGCACTCTCTACTTGTTGATTCCTCCATAACACTTAAACAGATGCAACGTCTTTATTTCTCAACCTCTTCACTTGTCGGTCTAAAATCTCAATTAGGACCTCCTCATAAGTCAAATTCTCTTAATACTCACTTTCTCCTTTGGCACAATAGAATTTGGATCACCCACAAACTTCCTCAATATGGACACATGAAATACCAGATGAACCAAAGCCAACTCAAGTGGCAAGTCTAACTCATATGCTACCTTGCCAATGCACTTCATTATCCTATAAGGTCCTATATATCTAGGGCTCAACTTCCCTTTCTTTCCAAACTGCATTATCCCTTTTATAGGTGAAATCTTCAAATACACTATATCATCTACATCAAATTCAAGTTCTCTCATCCTGGTGTCCGAATAAGATTTTTGACGACTTTGAGACATTTTCAATCTTTCTCTTATGAGCCTTAATTTCTCCATTGCATCAATTACCAAATTTGGACCAACCAACGTCATCTCACCAACTTTAAACTACCCCATCGGAGAGCTATATCTTCTCCTATACAATGCTTCAAAAGGAGCCATTTGGATGCTAGAGTGATAACTATTATTGTAGGTGAACTCAATAAATGGAAAATGGTCAGCCCAACTTCTTCTAAGGTCAATCACACATGCCCTTAACATATCCTCAAGGGTTTGAATCATTCTCTTGGCTTGTCCATCGTTTTGAGGATGAAAAGCGGTACTTAGCTTGACTTTAGTGCCAAAACCTTTCTGAAATGACTTCCAAAAATGTGAACTAAATTGAGTACCTCTATTCGATATAATCGATAAAGGAACACCATGAAGTTTCACAAGTTTACGAATACAACTTAGCATAATCTTCGGCACCATAAGAAGTTTTGACCGATAGAAAATGTGCCGATTTGGTCATTCAATACACAATGACCCAAATAGAATCATGTTGTCTTCTAGTACGAGGCAAACCCATGATAAATTCCATATTCACATATTCCCACTTTCATGTAGGAATTTCTATTTCTTGAGGTAGACCTCCCAGCCTCTGATGTTAAACATTCACTTGTTGAAAATTATGACACTTATCCACGAACTCTACTATGTCTTTCTTATTGTCATTCCACCAATACACTTCCCTCAAATCATGATACATCTTAGTAGATCCTGAATGAATTAAATACCAAGAACTATGGGCCTTATTCAATATCAACTCTCTTATTCCATCAATATTTAGAATACACAACCGACCTTGGTAACGTAGTACCCCATCTTCTCCTAGGGAGAAAACCTCAATGGATTGTTTAGCAACCGGCTTCTTTAATTCGACCAAAATTGGAGCATTGTCTTGTTTGGCCTTGACGTCTGCCGCAAGAGATGATTCTGAACCATTATGTATAAGAACGCCTTCATCATTGTAATCAACCAAACGCACACCTAAACTTCCCAATATATGGACCTCTTTGACCAATTCCCTTTTACCTTCCTCAATATGTGCAACACTACCCATAGACAATCGACTAAGAGCATCGGCTACAATATTTGTCTTACCCGGATGGTAGAATATGCTTATGTGATAGTCTTTTAGGAGTTCAAGCCACCTTATTTGCCTAAAGTTTAAGTCCATTTGACTAAACACATATTGAAAGCTTCTGTGGTCGGTAAACACATCAACATACACCCCATAAAGATAATAGCGCCAAATTTTCAATGCAAACACAACCGCTGGAAGTTTAAGATCATAGGTTGGATAGTTTTTTTCATGTACTTTAAGTTATCTAGAAGAATAGGCTATAACCTTACCATGTTGCATCAAGACACAATCCAAACCAACACACAAAGCATCACAATAAACAACAAACCCATCTGAACTTTTGAGCAATGTCAAAGCTGACATAAGACGATCTTTTAATATTTAGAAACTTTTCTCACATTGTTTTGACCATTGGAATTTTGCCTTCTTTTGTGTCAAATTAGTTAAAGGAGAAGCAATATATGAGAACCCTTCAACAAACCTTCTGTAGTATTCGGCTAAGCCTAAAAAGCTTCTAATGTCCGTAGGAGATAATGGTCTAGGTCAATTCTTAACTACCTCCGTTTTCCTTAGATCTACTTTAATCCCATTACCGAACACCACATGTCCAATAAATGCACTATTTTAGCCAAAATTCGCACTTACTAAATTTAGTGGAAATTTTCTTTTCCCTCAATGTTTGCAACACAATCCTCAAGTGACTCATATGATCTTCCTCATTTCGAGAGTAAATCAAGATATCATCAATAAACATCACTACAAACATATTTAAATATGGCTTGAAAATATGATTCATCAAATCTATGAATATAGCAGGAGCATTTGTCAAACCAAATGACATTACTATAAATTCAAAATGACCATACCTTTATCAAAAAGCCTTCTTGGGAATATCACACTCCCTTACCCTCAATTGATGATAACTGGAATGGAGGTGTCACGACCCAACCCCGTAGGCCGCGACTGGGGTCCGATCTGGACCCTCTTATACGTATTTATCAGCTACACTTAAGTTGAACCATGTGTGATGTGATACTATACACAAAAACTTCAATCTCATATCATTCATTACTTAACTTGAAGACATGCCAAAAGAAGGAACAAGATAGGCTTTACATACTTATGCCAAAAGAAAGCTTCACATACCTTGTCTGAGTTATTCCTTATCCTGTTCGCCTCGTCATCCTTTGAACCTATCCAACATAAAATTAATATGAATATCAACCCTTCTTAACTTTCCAGCATCTTAGGTTACACCTTAGTATTAATGGAATCTATTTCCTTAGTTGTTTCCTCGACTAGTTCTTTAGTTTATTAAGGCGTTAGCGAAAATTGGGCAGCACCTCTCCTACAAGGTGCCCTATCCGAATTTCCAATTACATACCTCATTACTACAGCCAACCAACAACAACAACCTTCAGCTCATATACAAGTAAAACATGGCAACATTCCACAATATAAACTCCACCCAACTTGCTGAAAATTGTAATACCAAAATAGGGTTTCTAATCCTTGTTTCGGAAAACCTTCAATTATACGAAATGAGGGGTCATGTGGATGCAACCAGAAGCACCCACAAACCTTTTGAAATACATTTAGGCCCTGAAACACATCGCCACACACCTGCAGCAGCATCCCACACGCACAACACCCCATTTTGACTATAATTTAACTACGACGACTTCAATTTTGATTGTTTCTATCATCGAGCATTTCCCCAAATTTTTTATACTTCCAGCAGTATAAAAGGTGTAAAACACACTAAATAACAACCCCACAAACTTTAAATTAGAATGTAAAACCTTACCTTTCCCGAAATTGGCCAAAACACGCCAAAACCCACCTCGGAAAATCTCTTGATGTGCTGAAATGGAGTGGACTGTTTGCTGTCTGTTTGGTGCTGATCCAAACCTTAAATTTACATTATTAACACCCTAATAACATGGAAAAACCCTTAACAAAACGTGGGAGAATAAAATCAAGCCATAGCTTATCAAATGGTCTTCCAAACACGCTGAAAATTCACTTCGGAACCTCCTTGACGCGGCTGAAATGTTGTGGCTTCTTGTTACTCGTTTTTGCTTCCCCAAATAGGTAAGCTACGTTGTTAAACACCTTCACTTGATATAATAATACCTTATCTAATTAATTTATAAAGAGAAATTGGGACGTACCTACTTTTCTCCTCCAAGCCGTCATGTTTTTCTCTCTTGTTCTAGGGTTTGTTTTTGACTTCCTTTGCTGAAGATTTTCTGATAAGGAACTGAACTTATGAGTCATTTAGCATGTATATAAGGTCAGCCTTGGAGGTGACACATGTCATCCCCTTAGGGTGACACGTGTCAAGCCATGATTGGCCACCGTATCATGCTGCCAACTAGGGGCTGCCACATGGCAGTGGGGTCCACCTCTCCCAAGTAGGTGGGTCACCTACTTGACCCCAAGCAGGTGGGTCACCTGCTTGCTTGAGGTTCTGCCACGTGTCGTCCCTCCATTGGCTTCCACGTGCCGCATTTTCCCCTTCCTCGTCGGTTTATAATCTCGTCTTATTTTAGGAGCCTATGTAATCCATGCTATGTAAGCTTGGTATGTCCTTAAGCAACTCAAGTATGTAAGACGTCTAAGTTGGTAGCTTACATAGGTAAATCGAGTCGTACGACTCATTATTTGGCCTCTAATTCCTTCCAGATTCTTATGACTCTATTTCCAACCTTCTCTACTATGGGGTAACACATTCTCCCTTCCTTGGAGTTGTTTGATAGTGTGGTAGATTATCCGACTCACTTGATAACTTCTAAGAACTTAAGGGACATTCCGAGCTCAAAAGTGTGGGGTGTAACAAGAGGTCAATATAGAAAAGTAGCTTGCACCTTGTAATTGATCAAATAATTCATCTATCCTTGGGATTGGATATTTATTCTTTATGGTGACCTTATTCAATTGTCGATAGTCTATACACATTCGAAGTGACCCATCTTTCTTCCTAACAAATAACACGGGAGAACCCCATGGTGAAATACTTGGTCTTATAAAACCCTTATCCAATAAATCCTTCAATTGTTCCTTCAACTCCTTAAGTTCCACCGGAGCCATACGGTAAGGAGGAATACAGATTTGCTTCTGTATTTGAATTGATCTTATAGCTTTATTTAGGTTATGATTCGGTATTTTGATTTAGTTTTATTTTCTTTATTTACATTATGCATGCTCATAAATGATATGCTGAGAGGCTTAGTTGGGGCTCTCAGGATTTTAATTACCGTATCACATTTAGGCCCTAGTGCGGGTCGTGGCAGTTATCCTAACCCATTGCCCATAACTAGAAGCAACGGGCAATAAAGTGTAAGATAATCAAATGAAGCAGAAGATAAATAATAATAATAATAATAATAATAATAATAATAATAATAATAATAATAATAATAATAAGAAGAAGAAGAAGAAGAAAGAATAACTCAATAGATAAAAACAAACCATCTCCAAGGCCTGACATTAGTCTATAATCGAGCATCTAATCAAAATAAGAGTACAAGGCTCTACAGATAAAAATATAGGTACAGACTATCGTCGAATATAACATAAATATATTCTTATTCAAAACAAGATAGAGGTCGACAACTCCGAACGTCTGGAGCTCACCCTAGACTTTGAATCCCAAAATTTGCTACGCACGAAAGACAAATCAGCATTGAGAACTTGTACTATGATATGCAGGATGTAGAAGTGTAGTATGAGTTCCAAAAAAGGATACTCAATAGATATAAGCCGACTGAGATCCACAGATAAGACAAGTATAAAAAATAGGTAATTAAGAAAAGCACAATATAAGTATCTACTCATGAAATATGGCTTGATAGAACATGCAATAAGAATGAAGGAAAAGTATAAACAGAGTAAGAGATCGAGTCAAAAAAATGTACCTTAGAGCGCAAGTCCAACAACCTACTCTCAACAAGAAAGTACTAAAGAAGTCAACTAAGGAAGGACATACCGACGACAATCACCATTAGATAGCATAACAACTTAAAGACTAATCCAAGGCAACCTATCAGGGAGTACTAACATCAAGTCAAGTATAAGACACACAATAACCAATTATCAGTGTACCATAAGATAAACACAACTATAATAAAAAATTAACCTAATTGGACTCCCATAAACCTAGAAGGTACAAGTAATAACCATAACCCTACCACCCTCGTAGTCCGGCAATGGTTGTCGTTATCAATTTTGCCAAAACTCCTCTGATCAAAATTCTTCTAACACTCTGGATCCAAGGTTCAATAAGGATAGGGTGTCTAACCCTAAGTCCTAAGAAGAAGCTCTGAGTGGTCAGACTGTCCCCACATGCAAGAAGTATGGGAAGAGCCATCAAGGAGAGTGTTTGGCAGGTTCGTGTGTATGCTTTAAGTGTGGCAATATGGGTCACCAAGTGAAAGATTTTCCTTTAGTTTCTACTAGAGGTGGAGATGGTCGTCCTCAGACTCATACTTCTACATTCGTTCGTCTGACACAGCATGGTACTACTTCAGGTTCTGGTGGTGGTTAATCCTAAAATAGATTTTATGCTCTACAGACTCGTCAAGAGTTGGAGGATCTCCCGATGTAGTGACTGGTATGTTATGTTTCATTGCATTTGATGTTTATGAATTATTAGATCCGGGTGCTACTATATCTTTTATTACTCTTTATCTTGCCATGAAATTCGATGTAAGTCCTGAGATCTTATTAGAGCCTTTTTTGGTCTATACTTCTATTGGTGATTCAATTTTGGCTGTCTAAGAAATTACCCGATTACAGTCTTCCATAAAATTACCCTAGATGATCTAGTAGAGGTTGAATGACCAATTTAGATGTTATTCTCAGCATGAATTAGCTTTAAGCATTTTATGCTTCTATTGATTATTGAACCCGTTTGGTTAATATTCTGTTTCCTAATAAGCCAGTCTTAGAATAGAAAAGTAGTAATTATGTGTTTAAGTGGTCAATTCATCTCGTGCCTTAAAGCTCGAAAAATAATTTCTAAAGGTTGCATCTATCATCTAATATGGGTTAGGGATACGAATTTTGAAGCTCCTACTCTTAAGTCAGTTTCGGTTGTTAATGAGTTTTCAAAAGTGTTTCTCGGAGATCTTTCGGGTATCCCTTTTTAAAGGGAGACAGACTTTGATCCTGATCTTCTTCCCAATGCCCAGCCTATCTCTATTCCTTCTTCCCGAATGGCTCAGGTGGAACATAAAGAGTTAAAAGATTTATTGGATAAGGGTCTCACTAGACCGATTATCTTTATATGGGGTGCTCCAGTTCTCTTTGTCAAAAAGAAGGCTAGTTCTCTTCACATGTGTATTAATTGCAGACAGATGAATGAAGTCACGATCAAGAATAAATATTCTATTTCAAGGATTGATGACTTGTTCGATCAACTTTAAGGAGAAAGTTATTTCTTAAAGATCGATCTTCGATCGGGTTATCATCAGCTTTGAGTAAGAGAAGGTGACATTCCAAAGAAGGCTTTTAGAATGTAGTATGGTCACTTTGAATTTTTGGTTATATATTTTGTGGACTAACAAATGCTCCTGTGGGTTTTATGAATTTGATAAATAGGGTATTCAAGCAATACTTGGATATGTTTTTCATTGTGTTCATCATTGATATATTGATAGATTCTCGAAGTGAGGATAAGCAATCCACTCATTTGAGGATATTCATGAAAATTCTCAAGGATTGCTAATTATTTGCCAAGTTTAGGAAGTGGGAGTTTTGGTTGAGGTCGTTTGCTTTCCATTGCTATATTATTTCCGGTGGAGGCATTATGATTGATACTAAGAAGATCGAGCGGTAAAGAATTGTCCTAGACCTTTATATCCTTCTAATATTCAAATTTTCTTGGGCTTAGCCAGTTATTATAGAAGGTTTTTGGAAGGATTCTCTTCTATTACATCGCCCTTAATTACTTTAACTCAAAAGAAGGTGAAATTTCAATGGTCCAAGGCATGTGAGAAAAGTTTCCAAGAGTTGAAAGATTGACTTATTTCCGCTTCAATATTGACTTTATCAAAAGGGTCCGATGGTTTTTTGGTATATTGTGATGTTTAAAGAATTGGTCTTGGTTATGTTTTAATGCAAAATGATAAAGTGATAGCCTATGCCTTTAGTCAACTTAAGATGCATGAAAAGGACTATTCAACTCATGATTTGGAGTTAGAGACGGTGGTAGTTACATTGAAAATTGGGAGACACTTTCTTTATGGTGTCCATGTTGATGTATTCACCGACCATAAGAGTTGCAATATGTGTTTAACCAAAAAGAATTCAACCTTCAACAAAGGAGATGACTTGAGTTGTTGAAAGACTATGATATGAATGAGTTGTACCATCTAGTAAAAGCAAATATGTTTGTCGATGCTCTTAGTAGGTTGTACATAAATAGCATTGCCTATATTGAGGATGAAAAGAAGAAGTTAGTTCGTGATGTCCATAGACTAGCTCGATGGGATGTTCACTTGGTTGATTCAGAGGATGGTGGCATAGTTGTCTAAAATGGTTCAGAATCATCCCTTGTGTCGGATGTGAAGGCAAAGCATGATAATGATGCGACTTAAGGTGAGTTAAAGAAAGTGGTTACCAAAATATCCATTGATACTTTCTCCCAAGAGGGAAATGGTGTACTTAGATATCAAGGCCGATTATGTGTTTCCAATGTATCTAGCTTAAGGGAAATGATATTCTCCAAAGCTCATAGTTCATGGTATTCTATTGATCCAGGATCCACAAAGATGTATCAAGATTTGAGAGAAGTGTATTTAAGGAATGGCATCAAGAAGGATATTACGGAGTTTGTGGCTATGTATCTTAATTGTCAACAAGTGAAGGTTGAGCATCAAAAACTGTGAGGTTTATCAAGATATTGAGATTCTTACTTCAAAGTAGGAAGACTTGAATATAGACTTCATTACAGATTTGCCTTGTACTCGTATGCAACACGATTTGATTTGGGTTGTTATGGAATGAATGACTAAGTTGGCGCATTTTCTTCCCATTAATACTTCTTATTCAGTCGACGACTATGCTAAGCTTTACATTTGAGAGTTGGTTAAGCTTTACGATTTTCTGTTGTCTATCATTTGGGACCAAGGTACTCAGTTTACATCTCAATTTTGGAGGTCATTCCAAAAGGGTCTTGGCACTCAAGTTAAGCTTAGTAAAACTTTTAACCCTCAGGGCGATGGTCAAGTAGAGCATACTATTTAGAATTTGTAGGATATATTGAGGGCTTGTGTAATTGATTTCAAAGGGAATAGGGATGATCACTTGGCATTGATTGAGTTTGCTTATAATAACAGTTATTATTTGAGTATCTAAATGGCTCCATCGGAGGCCTTATATAGTAGGAGGTTTAGATCTCCTATTGGATGGTTCGAGGTTGGTGAGGGTGCTTTGATAGGGACCAAATTGGTTTATGAGTCTATGAAGAAGGTTAGACTCATTAGGGAGAGGTTAAAGACTTCCCAAAGCCAACAAAAGTGCTATTCGGATATAAGGAGAAGAGAACTTGAATTGAGGTTGATGATTGTGTTTTCTTGAAAATCTCACCTATGAAGAGTATGATGCGTTATGGCAAGAAAGGGAAGCTTAGTCCTCGATATGTAGGCCTATATCATATTTTGAGGCATTTTGGTAAGGTGCATCCGGTGTTTCATGTCTCTTTGTTGAAAATATGTATGGGTGATCCTACCTCCATTGTACCATTGGATAGTGTTGGTGTAAAAGAGAGTCTATCTTATGAAGAGGTTCTGGTTGAGATTTTGGATCATCAAGTCCAGAGTTGAGGAATAAGGAAGTTGCATTCGTGTAGGTTTTTTGGAGGAACCAACTAGTTGAGGGTGATACATGGGAGGTCAAAGCTGATATGATGTCTCATTATCCTCATCTCTTTCCCTCCATTCCAACTTGAGGTATTAAGTTCCTTCAGGTTCACTCCTTCAAATTCATGTATTTCAGCCACTCTCATATTTTTGTATGCATGTATGCTCATGAATGTAGTTTTAAAGTCATATTTTAGCTTGGGGTTGACTACTTCTTGGTTTTATGCATTTTACTATGTCATTGCATTCATGTTGAGTTGTTATATCTCTTTCCCTACTCTACTCATGCTAGCTTGAGTCCCTTTTGAGGACAAATGTTCCCAAGGAAGATATATTATAAGACCTAGAAGTTGGAAAGTCAAACGAAATAAAAATCTATAGAAAAGTGGTTTGGTGCACAGGTCTACTAGATGGTCTAAGAATCATATGGAGTTCTACGGCCTGTAGGGCCATCCGTAGAAAACAACCACAAGGGAAAATGGCACAGATGAGTTATACAGACGGTCATATGGTCCATACAAGGTCCTATGGACCTTAGATCCATCTGTAGAAAGCCCTTAGAGAAGTAGCAGCGGAAGAGAGATTCCATGGATTATGAAAGAAACCACAACCTGTATAGGGTCCTACTAGAGTGAACCTGGAGAGTAGAAGGTGAGGCAATGGCCCATGACAAGGACCACGAGTCGTGGACTCTTTCACGTACTGTAAGGTGGTCCATGAACTTTATTCCCTAGAACCCAAGAAAGGCCGCTCTTCAAGATGTCCATGCATGACCCGTGAAGGTGTTAACGATTCATAGAACCCTCCGTATAAGACTTCCCCTAATAGCCCAAGACCTATCCCTTTCACAGACACCCTTACGATTCGTGAAAGTTATATGGACCATATAAGGGTCTTTCTAGTTAAGTTTAACGATATTTTGGACTTTACCCCACTCTTTTATATTTAAAGCTTGGATGTTTTGGGGTATTTTTCTATACTAATAACTACCCAGAACCCTCCATTAACTTCTCATTCTCTAAGATACTCTCCCAATTAAAATCTTCTCTCTAAAGATTCTTATTAAGGACAAGTAGGGTTCAAGCTTCAAGTCAATTTCTATCAATATTTTATTAGGGCTTTGATAGCTAAGGTATGTGGGAGTTCGCCAATGGATTCCTTTCTTCTATTGGGTCCCAAAAAAACTCAATTCTTCAATTTCAATTTATCCGATTCAATAAAATTTTATGTCAATTCTTTATGGGTATTTCTCAATTGATATTAATTAATGTTATTCCACTATATTATGCATGAATTAACTACAATACAGCATTTTAAATTAACTTCACATGGACCCATGCACTACACTCTGATGTTTAATTATGAACCATAAAATTATGATCATGAACTTAACGAATGTTTTAAGAAAGCCATGAATTATGTTTCAAGTATGTTTTCAAGCATAAATGAATGAATTGTCTAATTGTTTCTCACAATATGAAGAAATTAAGATTTATATGCTTAGAAAGGTAAGCATTTGTATGGATTATATTATGATCATAATTTTCAAGGAGTTATTCTTATGATATACTTTATGATGTGGATTGGTATTTATTATTGTCTTTCATAATAATATCAATGATAAATAATTTATTTATTCCATTGGAATTAACTTAGCACCGAGAGGACTTTGTAGTGGAGACTTGGTAAGGGAGTCCCTAGTAGCAATCCCTAGTCCCAAATTATATGCCCCCGTAGATTTGCCTTAATTGGTCTAGCTAGTGGATCCACATATAGCATATGATGATGATTATGATATGAAGTCTACCTTGGCAAGTAGCCTCTCTCTTCTCGATGTGGGAGTTATATGAGATTACATGTTATAGCTCATATGATCCTAAATATCGCTTAAGGTTAATATCCCGCAAAATGGCTATTTTTTCTTATAAGCTCTTAAATGATGTTTTGATGATGCATTGACCTTATTAAATGTTTTCATGTTTTACTTCATTCTTTTCAAGTCATTTGGTCGAGCATCACATGTTCATGCTTATTATGTCCATTTATTCATGATTATGCATATTTCTAATATACTTAGTATATTTCACGTACTAATGCATACTTTTGTCTATATTGTTTAATAATATAAGTCACGATGCTCATATTCCTCCACTTGATATTGCTAGATTGGTGAGTCCTCGTTATTCGAGGGTGAACCTGCTATGTCTTTTCTTATGTTTGGACTATTTTTCTTTTATTATATTTTGGTGAGATAGGGCTTGTCCTATGCCCCATATAAATTTTAGTAGGGGCATGTCTATACTATAGAAATATGTTTCTTTCATGTTGATATTTATGTTTGAATTCTCCCTATTTTGAGATTTCTTTGTTGAGACTATTTCTGCATTTAAGGTTTATCTTTTATTTCAAGTTTTGAATGTCATGCTATGTATTCTAAGAAGATTGGTTGAAGTCCCTTGGGACTCTAATTGTCGTGTCACCTCTAGGGTCTAGCTTGGGTCGTGATAGAAATCTTTCTTGTCTTGAGATTATCTTCCGCACCTATGTTTACTCTTGCTTGTATGTTATTTCATGTTATTCAATGAATGCTAAGAGTCTTGGTTGGAGTCCCTCAGAATTCTAATTGGTGTGTCACGTCGAGGGTATAGCTTAGGTCGAGACACCCTCCCCATTTTACATATGTATGCTTGTTGAGAATTCAATTTGCTAGTTTATTTTGAGTTGTGAAATCAATCTAAGGTGATCCCATCTTTCAATCCTTGTGGTTTGACCTCGACCTCTAAAGCTGGATATTATTTTGCATACAATCGCCTGTGCCCTGAAATTGGGACATAGTTGAGCGTTTATCATCTTGATAATCGTAGTTGAATTAAATCTTTTATTTCCCAAATCCCCCAATTTTACATTCTTATTTTGAACATCGTGCTAGTTAGTCTTGCATTGACGATCCAAAAGAGCATAATCTTTTCTGCCAATTCTTGTGGCTCGACACTGACTCATAAAGTAAGTTATTTTGCACACATTGTTTTATACCTTGATTGTGAGGTATAATTGAGCGTTATCATATGTAAACACCAAAGCATGTGATTTTGCAAAAATGCTACAAATGTATTTCAGAAAGATATTTGACTAATCTCTTTGTTATAGCATTATTTGTATAACACATCATGTGTAGAGAATACTTTAGGAATTTCTTTGACATAATATTTAACTTTTTACAGAAAAAAAAGAGTAAACAAAGGCTATTAAAATTATATAATATACAAATACATTTATTTTTAAGATACAAATATATCTGAACAAAAAGGGTCAATACTAGAGATATACAAATGAGAAAGAAGACAAATATTATTGACTAATACATTTACGCTTATCTGATATGAAGTGGTATCAAATACATATGGTCAAAATATATACAAATAAAAAGTTATGGAAAAGGGTCTAAAATTTCCCTGAACTATTGGAAATGGTACAAAAATACCCCTCATCTATCTATTGGGCCTAAAGGGCCCTTGACATCCATTTTTAGGTTCAAAAATATCCCTTTTTAATGGAAAAGGACACGAGGGGCATTTTTGTACCATTTCCAATAGTTTAAGGACATTTTAGGCCCCTTTCCTGTCACGACCCAAGCCTAGGGCCTAGACGTGACATGGCGAATGAGGAACCCGAAAGTACCTCAAACAAGCCTCTTAGCATTCTTTTAGCCTTTCATAGGTAATGATGATAAATAAACAAGCGAAAATCATAATAGTAAATCTTCAACTTACATCTGTCCAACAATACCTCTAACTATTAGATTTAACGGGGCTAAGACAAGTCCCTATCTCACCCTCAATCATAATAGAAGAAATGCCATAGTAAAATATCTTAACATATCATAAGCTAGAAAGATAAAGGAGTATTATTCTCGGAACATGAGAACTCACCAAAAGTAGTCTTCAACGAAATCTCAACTAGCCAAGTGGAGGAGAACGAGGAGGAGCACTGGTCCCTACATGGTGATATCATGTAGGCAAAAGAGTATGCGTTATTACTTTGAATGTACTAAGTATGTAAGGATGCATGAACATTGAGGAAACATTATAACATTTATGTAATATGGAACATAATGTAATGCATGCATAATAAATCATATAGATATCCTTTAAAACATTCATTTTGTGGGAAAATAACCATAACCGACATTTAAGACCATGCGAGCTATTACATGGAATCCAACATAACCCCCTATGTTGGCCGGAGAGACTACTTGTCACGTAGAACTCTGTCAACTTCATTCATTTTTTAACTTTAACTTTAAGGGCTATTTATGGATCCATTAGCTTAAGCCTACAAGGGCTCCTATGTTGGCACATAGTTAATGAGACAAGGGGTTGCTACTAGGATTCTCTTACCGAATCCCACCTCAATGCCCCATTCGGTGCTAAGTCAATCCCACGGAATAGTTTAATACTTTAAAATATTCATAGCATATAACTTGAGAATTTAAACATCATATTCGGTAGAATAGCTCATTAAAACATTTGATAATTCAAATATGCAAGAATTATCCTTATTGCATAAAGAATCCGTCATTCATATCATTTCATCATTCTTTCATTTTATAAGACCCCCTTTTGATCATAGATATTGCTTTCATAAACATTCATTTGGAGTCAAAGCTTTTAAGTCAAATTTTATTTAAAATATAGTAAAATTAGATGGGTTTAAATCACTTCAACTTGCAAATATGTATGTAAATAAATATACATAAATACTTTGAAATCCATTAATTAAAAATCATGCTTTAAATAACCCATCATGAATTTCAAGAACCTTTAAATAGATAAATAGAGGAATTACTTGCAAACCATCAATTCATACATATGAAATTATGTTGCATCAAAATAGACCAATAATCATTAGTTTAACCATGATTCATACTATTAAGTAAAAATAAGAATTACCAGAAGAAAATATTATTTGAAATCAAGAGACTTAATTGAAAAAGTTTTTGGACTACATGAGTGGAAGAACTCATGGATAAACACCCACATAACTTAGAGTAAAACTTAAAAAAATATATAATTTATCATATAATTAAAATACTTTAGGCATGAGAGTGGAAGGAATACTCTCATTGAAGCCTTACATACCTGGAATCTGAAGCTTTAGTCGAAACCAAAAGACTTAATGAACACTCTTGAGTCCTAACCTTTCTCCTCGCCGGAATGTTTTGTGTACTACCCGGAGTATATGAATAACTGGAATAGTATTTCGTCACTACTAAGAACTAAAACTATATTTGAGAATATGTAAAGAAGTGTATAGAGAGAAGACTTACTTGAGAAAGCTTGATGAATAAAATAAGGAAATAAGGTGGGTATTTATAGGTGGAAAAGAGGGACCTAACAATAAATAAAATAATTATTAAAAAAATCTGAAAATTTAATGGAAAATTATGATGTCATGGATGATGTTAATTGGGGATAATTTATGTCATGAGTGATGTCAAATATATCTAGATCTTTCCATAGTAGGTGAAATGAGTTATCTTTGACAGAATACTCCTTTTCAGAGCTGCTTTTGAACAAGATAAATTCATTATAAGGATTTGGTGTCTTCATAAGAATTGTAGATATAAAAGTCTAGTTTCATGTCGTTCAAGAATCAACTAATTTGGAGAAAACTACAGTGAGATATAAATTTTATTCTACAAATACTCCATTTCATCACAGCACACTGTCTTATAATAATTAATTTATTTGACCTACTTAACCTCTGAAACTTAAATTATGGTATTCACAAATGTTGTAGGTAATGATCTTCTGGTTACTCAAAAATTTGAATCACCCAATTTGGACAATCGTATAAAAGGTTATGACCAAAATACAGAGGCTGTATCATTTTTAGGCGAGAATTGAGAAATCGTATACAACATTTTTAGGGGATGTTACATTTCCGTAATTAAAATTCTGTTAAATAAATTTTGATTTATAATTAATTTTAATATCACAACACGATTTCTTAGATCATGATGCGCCTACTATGATCCACTAGTAGGCAAGACGACCCATATCCCAAAACTGCAAGTAATGAAATGTCAGGGGTAGAAGAACAGCAATCTAACATAAAATAATGAATAATATTAGGAGTATACTATGAACGGGCGGAAGCAACCGCATATATATACAAACAAAAAGATCCCTTCCAAAATATGAAAGTCACATGTACAGAGTTATTGATAAAAGAATACAGGTCCCAAAAGTGGACCATGGAAATAGAGGTGTCTCAAAAAGCAAAAAATAGGCAAAATATATGTACATAAGGAGACGTGTAAATCCAGAACGTAGTGTGCTCACCCTCGCCTCCAATCACGACCATAGCTAATTCGAATTAATGCAGGTAGCTAGTACTCGGATCTGCATCACAAAAATAGATGCAGAGTGTAGTGTAAGTACCAAAACAGCAGGTACCTAGAAGGCATCATAGGCCGACTAAGCAAGATAAGCAAAAGTAAACTAAAATACGAGTAAAAGAACAAAATCAAAGACAGGACAAGAAGTAAATGTGGGTATGTACAAGAGCGTACTAGCAAGCAAAGAGAAAGAAACTAACTAACTCCGTCGGGCTCCCATAAACCGTATGGGTACACTAGTGCACAAATAAAGAACCACTTGCACAGACACTCATAAGGCCGACAAATGCAAGATTAGCTAAAAGAAAATGAACAAAACCAAAATGATTACAATAATATCTCCATTTCCTAGACTTGAACCGAACCATTTCCAAACTCTAACACCTCAACCCACAGCAGAGAGTAGATGAAGACATAAACCGAATATTCATCAGGGAAACAGGAATTTAACCACATGCAAGCTGGACCACGAATTGTAATCGGATAACTATACCTAATGAGTCGACATGAGTAGGCTAGACTACGGAATTTAACCAGGTAACTATAGCTAATGAGTTGACATGAGTAGGATAGACACGGACTTTAACCGGATAACTGTAGCCAAAGGTCGAGCATGGATAAACTAGACCGCGGACTTTAACCAGATATCTGTAGCTAGAAAGCCTCGACATAGGTAAGCTGGACCACAGACTTTAACTGGTATCTGTAGCTAAGGGATCTGACTGAATTTGGATCAGCGACCAACTGTGCGTCACGGCTAGTACCCCCAAACCTAGTGTCATTAATGCATCGATCTAGCCCAAACCAAATATAACCTTCATCATTGAGACAACATCCAGAAATCAAGAACCGAGTAATAAAGGACCAATAGGAGAATAAAGCATTATGGAGGTGAGGTCACAAGCTGAGTTACTGCCTAGCTAAGGCTCAAACTATCAGACTCAAGTCTGATATATCAGTATATAGGGAGCTATATTAGTCTATAGGGAGCTAACCATTTGAAACGACGTCGGAGAAGGTCTAAGGCCCAACGACACCAAAATTGCGCAAGTCTAAGCACAACATTCAATACAGGATAGGAACAACCAAAAACCACAGGAGTCATGCCTACACAGTCCAATAATTACCCAAAATAAGGCCTAGGACATCGATTCTATGAATTTAGCATGCTAGACACCCAACCCCACCAAACTCATACAAATCAATGTATTATTGCCTAAACATGCTTAGTCTTACGAGGAAAAAACCATAGTCTAACTATAAACCGACCACTCGCGCTCCAACTCACGAAACCAGTGTTTTCCTTTCCAAGTGGCCTCAGAATGTTGCCACGATATCAAAAATAGAATCACAAATTTAATACAATCGTTATGACACTAAAATTATCAAACTCGAAAATGGACCAATTTCGAGGTCTAAAATGGGAAATGTGGAACCCGCATTCGAATTTCCGGAATTGACCCCCAAAAAAGGTTCAAAGCAGCACCCTAAGCTCATAAATCAATTTGATAAATAGTACGAGGTTGGGAGATGACGCAAAACAAGCATGCAACAACAATTCATGAAATTTGAACTAAAAAATAAAAAAGGCAGCAAATTTGATCAGCTATTCCTCACAAATGACACCCCCACGACCCAAACCAAACATACCACAATGATCCTTACAAAAAAAAACCATAATCTAGCCTCAAAGATCACTAAAAATGTAGCTAAATTTGCCAAGTTACAATTCTCCAAAGTTCAACAAAAGACCACTCCGAAATTCACTAAACCAGTAGCTAATTATGAATTATTACCTAACACAAAGCTTTCCCTCGAGTTTCTGCACTCACCACTGGATTCCCCATGAAATGCTCTTGAATTTGGACCTTTGAATCGCCTAATTTGGTGAAAGAACGAAAGAGAAATCAATGTTTGAATTAAAGAACTATGGTTGAGTTTGAGTTTCTGGTCTTAATTAAAAGACTAGGTAGTTGCTCTTTGCGATCGTGGGAACACGTGCGCGATCGTGAACAGCTCCCAAACAGACCATCGCGATCGCGAAGGCAAGGTCTCGCAATCGCGATGACCAACTCGGTCAAACCCCAGTCAACTATTTATCGCAATCGTGATAGTTCCTTCACGAATGTGATGAAGAAAGACACCTGCACCAGATATCAGCTAAAAGCTCAGTTTTCACCAAGTTCAAATACTCCGATGGGGTCCTAAAAATTTGTTCAAAATCCCATGCACGCAAATGAGATATGCTACCCTACCAAATTTGATGTTCCGGACTCAATGGCTCAGTTAAAATTTCCATATGAGATCGCTGAAAGTGGGTCCCAAACCCAAGGGTCATTTTAAGCTAAATTCCACAACCAGCCTCGAGACTAGACCGAAAGCCTTGAGAAGCGAATGAAGGGTCGTTCTAGACTAAAATCAATATTTCAAAACTAACCGCGCTGTTAGAATTTTAATTCGAGCATATTTTCTAAGAATGTAGACCAAAGTCAACTGCGAGCCAAATTTCAAAGACAAAAGCACCAAATAGTCCTAAACTCGTCTAGATTGCCTTGGTACTTGTGCCGACCATGCCACTAGCCTAATTTGTCCACTCTGAAGCTGATGGAACTGTCAGAATTCTATTCTGAGGTTGTATTCCTGAAGTTATGGCCGAAGTCAACTTTTCAAGTTGTTAAAGCTCTAAAATAGGGAAACGGACCTAAAACCCAAATAAACGACTAGGCGACCGAACAGCCAGTACCAGCAAGTCATAAATGACTTAGGGTCGCTACAAGAAGTCTCTAAACAATGAAATGAATGATTTAATTCAAAAATGACTTTGAGGGTCATTATAAAATCCACTACTAAAACAACTTTCGTCCGCAAAAGAGTCAAGAACTAGTTGAAGGCTCAAATAAGCCGGGCAACTATTCCCGCATCTCATGTTAGGTCTCTCATGTAGAATCCTCGACTGGATGATGCCTCCAACAGACCTTAACCACAGGAATGACTCTGGAACGCAACTGTCTGACATCTCTGGACAAAATAGCAACTGGCTCCTCAATATAGCTCAAACGATCATCCAAGTCAACTGCATCCTACTGAAGTACATGGGACTCATATGGAACATACCGGCGCAGTATCGAGACATGAAAAACCGGATTAATAGCAGAGAAGGCCAGGAGCAAAGCTAACTCATATGTAACCTCGCCACCTATCCTCAATATCTCTAATGGGCTAATATACCTGGGGCTAAGCTTGCCCCGCCTCCCAAATCTCATCATGCCCTTCATTGGCGACACCGGGGGAATACTCTGTCACCAACGGCAAACCTCAACGGTCGACGCTTACAATCTGCATAGCTCTGGTGTATACTCTAAGCTGTCCTGAGTTTATCCTGCATCAAGTCTATACCACGCGGCCTGGGATCCATAGACTCAAATTAACCATCTGGAGAGCAACAACGCCTATCATATAAGGCCTCGAAAGGGGACATCTGAATACTAGAGTGGTAGTTGTTGTTGTACACAAACTCCGGCAAAGGCAAAAATTGTTCCCACTGACCCCCAAAATCTATAACACAAGCCTGCAACATATTTTTGAGAACCTGAATCGTACGCTCTAACTGACCATCAGTCTGCGGGTGAAAAGATGTGCTAAGGTCGACACAGCTACCTAGATCCTACTGAAAAATCCTCCAAAAGCTAGATGTGAACTGCGAGCCCCAGTCTAAGATAATGGAAACAGGCACACCATGAAGGCGAACCACCTCCCGAATGTAAATATGGGCCAACCTCTCAGCACTGTAGGATGTATGAATAGGAAGGAAGTGTGCTGACTTGGTCAATCGATCCACGATGACCCAAATGCTATCAAGACTACGGGAAGTGCAAGCCAACCTCATAATAAAATCCATGGTGATCCGCTCCCATTTCCACTCGGGAATAGGCAATCGCTGAAGCTAGCCACCAGGCCTCAAGTGCTTGGCCTTAACCTGCTGATAACTCAAACAATGCGATACATACCTTATAATATCTCTCCTCATGCTGATCCACCAATAGTGTTGCCTCAAGTCATGGTACATCTTAGCGGTGCCTGGATAGATAGAATATCTGGAGTCATGGGCCTCGCTAAGGATCATCTAAATCAAACCCCCATCTCTCAAAAAACAAAGATGACCACCAAAACTCAAAACCCCATCTGAGTCTAAGGTAGCCAGATCGGTGTTACCTCCCAAAACCCGATCTCGTAGTGCAACTAGCTCCTTATCCTTAAACTAACGGCTATAAATCCGATCCAATAGAGATGACTGAGCTCCCACATAAGCTAACACACACCGAGAATCAGAAATATCAAGTCAAATCATCTGGTTAGCTAACGACTGGATATCCAAAGCTAATGGTCGCTCCACAGAAGAAAAGAAGGCTAGACTACCCATACTCACCACCTTCCAACTCAAGGCTTTCTCTACTACATTCTCCTTGTTCGGATAGTAGAAAATAGAGAGGTTATAGTCCTTCAAAAGCTCAATCTAGTGGTGCTGCCTCGAATTAAGATCCCTCTAGCTCATAATGTACTGAAGGCTCCTGTGATCAGTGTAAATCCTGTATTGAACTCCATACATGTAGTGCCTCCAAATCTTAAGCGCAAAAACTACTGTTGCCAACTCTAAGTTATGAGTGGGGTAGTTGCACTCGTGAAGTTTAAGCTGCCTCAATGCATATAGAATGACCTGGCTCTACTATATTAATACACAACCCAAACCAACACCGGATGTATCACAATAAATGGTGAATCCCTCGCCCTTTAACTGGAAGATTCAATATAGGAGGGATGGTCAGCAGCTCCTTGAGCCTTAGAAAGCTCTTCTCACACCCCTCCAACCACATAAACAGGATATTCTAGCGAGTTAACCGAGTGAGAGGCGCTGCTATAGTAGAAAACCCCTCAACAAAATGCTTGTAGTACCCTATCAATCTGGCAAAGCTATGAATCTCAGTCATAGAGGTGGGCCTGGCCCTATCATGAATAGCCTCAATCTTCATCGGATCTGCCATAATGCCATCCTTGGACACCACAGCCCCAAGAATCCTACAGAATCAATCCAAAACTCACACTTTGAGAACTTGGCATAAAGAAATTGATCTCTTAAAGTCTGAAGCACTACTCTCAAATGCTGCTCACTCTCCTACGGGCTCCACGAGGATACCAGAAGGTCATCAATAAAGACTATAAAAAATGAGTCCAAGTATGGCCTAAACACTCGGGTCATCAAGTCCATGAATGCAGCAGGGGCGTTAATCAACCAAAAAGACATCACTAGGAACTCATAGTGGCCGTAACGAATCCTAAATGTGGTCTTAGAGATGTTCATTGCCATAATCCTCAACTGTGGTAGCCAGATCTCAAATCGATCTTAGAAAATACCACGGCACCTTAAAGCTGGCCGAATAGGTAATTAATCCTAGAAATGGGGTAACAGTTCTTCACCGTCACCTTGTTCAACTGTCTATCATCAATGTACATTTGCATAGTACTATCCTTCTTCTTAACGAACAGGACTGGAGCACCCCAAGGTGATATACTAGGCCAAATAAATCCCTTATCTAAGAGATCCTGAAGCTAAACACTGAGCTTCTTGAGCTCTGTGTGGGCTATACAGTACGGTATGATGGAAATAGCATGAGTACCTAGCTCTACATCAATAGTAAAGTCATTATCATGGTCAGGAAAGAGGTCAGGCAGATTGGTAGGGAACACATCTACAAACTCTCAGACTGTAGGTACTGAATCAACTGTAGGGCCCACCCTACTCATATATCTAACATAAGTTAAGTATGCCAAATAACCTCTAGTCCTGAACAAAAGAGATCAACCCATCGGGCATGCGACTTCAAGAGCCCTGCCACACCACCAGCGAAATACCAAGCATGGATAAGGTAACGGTCTTGGCATAGCAATCCAAGACCGCACGGTGAGGGGATAACTAGTCCATGCCCAAAATCAAATTAAAATCTACCATATCAAGTAAAATGAGATCAACTCTAGTGTCATGCCCGTTAATAGTCACCATAAAGGATCTAAAGACCTAATCCACTACTACAGAATCACCTACTGGGGTCAAAACATACAATGGCTCAACTAATAGCTCTAGGCTCATACTCAGCCGAGGGGTACAATAAATAGATGTATAAGAATAAGTGGAGCTTGGATCAAAAAAGCGGATGCGGGCTGATGGCAAAATAAAATTGTACCTGTGATCACATCATCCGAGGCCTCAGTCTCTACTCTAGTTGGAGCTGCATAAAAATGGGCCTGGGCTCCCCTACCTTGTGCATCGACTCTGCCTCCTGACCTACTTCTATGGGGACCTCTCCATGCACCCTGATGACCACCCATGCGGTCCTGGCCCTAGCCTCCGCCTCTAATAGAAGATGTTGGTGCTAGTGCGGGTCTACCTGCCTGTGGAGCTGGTAAGTCTAACCTATGCTAAGGTCATTCATGGGACCAATGATCTAGCTACCCACACTAATATCACCCCTGGGAATATCAACTGAATGTTGGAGTTCAGCCACCTTGGCTGGAAGAACCTTTTTGTGAACCACCTTAGCCCTGATTTGGACCAGCACTAGAACCAATCTGACAATGCTGATCACCCTCCGATGTCTAAAGAGAGGCCTATAAGGGGCGGTTGGACTGACCCGACTGAAATCTCTGGCGATATCTATCATGGGATTCTCGAGGTCTAAAGTGGCGCCCATCATGGTTATCCTCCTATCTAGATCTCTTGTCGCTGCCCCCTTGGGCCTCACAACGGAGCTGCTCGAGCGTCCGGGCATGGTGTACAAGCTCCAGAAATGAGCGGCCCCCCGAGACTAAAAACTGAGTCTCAATCCGTAGCTGGAGTCTCAATCATCTAACGAAGCACCAAACTCTCTCCTTCTCTATAGGTAAGATCATGGTGGCATGTCTAGAGAGCTAATGAAATATGGCCTCATATTCTTACATGGTCATGGAGCCATGCTCCAACCATGAGAACCGATCTTGGAGCTGATCTCTGACGCTCTTGGAATAAACTGAGCCAAGAAAGCCTTTGAAAACTAAGCTCATGTGACCGGTGGGGAACCAGCTGGTCTGGTCTCTAGGTATGTACGCCACAACTGCCGGGCGGGACTGTCTAAATGATAAGCGGTGAAGTCTTCTCCTCTCGACTCTATTAAACCTAGGGTCTGTAGCTGCTTGCGGAAAGTAAGTAGAAACTCATGGATATCCTCACCCACAGCCCCAGAAAATCTCAGTGGTGATAGTATAAGGAATATCCTGAGCATCTTTCTGCTCCCGGAGTGGTATGACGCCCTACAAATCATCAGGTTGAGCGGTCGGTGATGGTGGCTGCTGAACAACCTATGCTGCTAGTGTAGATTGGCCCTACGGTACTGGAGCATCGGGAGTTGGGGCCTGCTGGATACCCCTAATGGCAACTAAAATTTCAGCGAACATCGCCTACAAGCCTGGAACTGTGGATGGCTCGGGCAGTGGTTGGGCTTGTCCCAGACCCACCAACTGCTGATTTACTAGAGCTACTGGTGGCTCCACCTCCGGCACTGGAGTCTACCCTCGCTCTCTGGCTAGTGCGGCTGCCCTGGCACGGCCCCACAATCGACCTCTACCTCCAGCGCATATTCGATTCATCTTGTAAAAGAGTGGAACAAGTGAGAATTCCAGAAACCAACAAGACACACACTGCACGATAGCGATACAAAAGAGACACATTCCTAAAGACATCCTATAGCCCCCCGAGGATAAGTCATGGACGTCTCCGCGTTAATCTGTAGGACTCTACTAGACGTTAGCTCTGTACAAGTGAGACCGGTGAACCTGGGGCTCTGATGCCAACTTGTCACGACCCAATTTCTCAGATCATGATGGCGCCTACTATGACCCACCAATAGGCAAGCCGACCCATATCCCGAAACTGTAAGTAATGTGATGTCAGCATAGAAGAACAACAATCTAACCTAAAACAGTAAAGTAATTATAGGAGTATACAACAAACGGGCAGAAGCAACCACATATATATACAAACAAAAAGATCCCTCCAAGAACCTGGAAGTCACATGTATAGAGCTGCTAATAAAAGAGTACAAGTCCCAAAAGTGGACCACAGAAATAGAGTTGTCTCAAAAAGCAAAAGACAGGCAAAATATATGTATAGAACAAGATAGGTAAATCCAAAATGCAGTATGCTCACCCTCTCCTCCGATCACGACCGCAGCTGGCTTGAATTAACACCGGTAGCTAATACTCAGACCTGCATCATGAAAACCATATGCAGAGTGTAATATGAGTACCAAAACAACAGGTACCCAGTAGACATCATAGGTCGACTGAGCAAGATAAGCAAAAGTAAACTGAAATGCAAGTAAAAGAACACAATCAAAGACAGGGCAAGAAGTAAATATGGGTATGTACACGAGCGTACTAGAAAAAAAAAAAGAAACTAACTAACTTTGTTGGGCTCTCATAAACATGACGAGTACGCTCGTGCACAAATAAAGAACTATGACTCCCAAAATCCCGACACATGCAAGAATAGCTGAAAGAAAATGAATGGAACCAAAAGGATTTCAATAATATCACCATTTCCCAGACTTGAACTTAAACATTTCCAAACTCTAACACCTCAACCCACAGCCGAGAGTAGATGAAGACTTAAACTAAAAATTCATCAGGGAATTAAGAATTTAACCATGTGCAAGCTAGACCACGAATTGTAACTAAGTAACTGTAGCTAATAAGTCGACATGAGTAGGCTAGACCATGGACTTTAATCGGGTAACTGTAGCTAATGAGTCGACATGAATAGGCTAGACCACGAACTTTAATCGGGTAACTGTAGCCAAAGGTCGATCACGGGTAAGCTAGACTACAGACTTTAACCGAGTATCTATAGCTAGGAATCTTGGACACAAATAAGATGGACCACGTACTTTAATCAGGTATATGTAGCTAAGCGATCAAACCAAATTAGGATCAGCGACAAACCGTGCGTCACGGGGAGTACCCCAAAAATGAGTGTCATCAATGCACCAATCCAGCTTGAACCAAATATAACCCTAATCATTGAGACAACGTCCATAAATCAAGAACCGAGCGATACAGGACCAATAGGAGAATAGAGCATTATGGAGGTAAGGTCACAAGCTGAGTTATTGCCTAGCTAAGGCTCAGACTATCATACTTAAGTCTGCTATATTAGTCTACAGGGAGCTAACCATCCGAAACGACGTCGGAGAAGGTCTAAGGCCCAACGACACCAAAATTATGCAAGTCTAAGCCTAGACTAAGGCCAAACATGCTTCCAAATGTGTTACCACAAGTACAGCATTCATTACAGGATAGGAACAACCAACAACCACAGGAGTCATGCTTACACAGTCCAACAATCACCCGAAATAAGGCCTAGGACATAGATTCTAGAAATTTAGCATGCTTGACACCCAACCCCACCAAACTCATACAAATCAATGTACAATTGCCTAAACATGCTCAGTCTTACGAGGGAAAAATTAGAGCCTACTTGTAAGCCGACCAAGCGCACCCTAACACAAAAAACCGAAGCTTTTCCCTTTCGAGCGCCCTCTGAATGTTGCCACGCTATCAACAATAGAATCACAATGTTAATACAATCGTTATGACACTAAAATTATTAAATTCAGAGATAGACCAATTTCGAAATCTAAAATGGGAAATGTGGGACCCGCATCCAAAATTCTGGAATTGATCCCAAAAATAAGTTCAAAATAGCACCCCCAAACTCACAAATCAATTTGATAAACAGTACGGGGTTGGGAAACGACGCAAAACGAGCATGCAAAGAAAATTCAGGAAATTCAAACTAAAGATTGAAAAAGGAAGCAACTTTGATCAGCTATTTCTCACAAACAACACCCCCACGACCCAAACCAAACAAACCACGATGATCCTTATGAAAACCCTACAATCAAGCCTCAAAGATCACTAAAAATGGAGCTAAATTGGCCAAGTTACAATTCTCCAAAGTTTAACAAAAGACCACTCCGAAATTCACTAAACCAGTAGCTAATTATGAATTCTTACCTCCCACGAAGCTTCACCTTGAGTTTTCGATCTCACCACTAGATTCCTCATGAAATTCTCTTGAATTTGGACCATTGAATCGCCTAATTTGGTAAAGGAACAAAAGAGAAATCCATGGTTAAAATAAAGAACTATGGTTGAGTTTGAGTTTTTGGTCTTAATTAAAAGACCAGGTAGTTGCTCTTCGCGATCGTGGAGACATGTTTCGCGATCGCGACCCGCTCCCAAATAGACTATCCCAATTGCGAGGGTAAGGTCTCGTGATTGCGAAGACCAACTGGGTCAAACCCCAATCAACTCTTCATCGCGATCGCGACGGTTCCTTTGCAAATGCGATGAAGAAAGCCACCCACACAAATATTAGCTAAAAGCTGAGTTTTCACCAAGTCAAATACTCTGATGGGGTGCTCGAATTTCGTTCGAAATCTTGTGCGCGCAAATAAGATATGCTATCCTATCAAATTCGACATTCCGGACTCAATGGAGCAGTCGAAATTTCCATACGAGATCGTTACGATTGAAAGTAGGTCCCACACTCAAGGGCTATTTTAAGCCAAATTCCACAATGGGCCTCGGGACTAGATCGAAAGCCTCGAGAAGCGAATGAAGGGTCGTTCTAGACCAAACTCGACATTTCGAAATAACCCCACTGTTAGAATTTTTATCCGAGCACGTTTTCTAAGAATATTGACCAAAGTCAACTGCGAGCCAAATCTCAAAGGCAAAAGCACCAAATGGTCCTAAACTCGTATCGATTGCCTCGGTTCTCATGTCGACCATGCCACTAACCTAATTTGGTCACTCTAGAGCTGATGGAACCGTCATAATTCTGTTTTGATGCTATTTTCCTGAAGTTATGACCGAAGTCAACTTTTCAAGTTGTAAAAGCTTCAAAACAGGAAAACGAGCCTAAAATCCAAACGAACGACCAGACGACTGAACAGTCAGTTCAAGCAAGTCATAAATGACTTGGGATCGCTACAGGAATGTTGTAAACAACGAAATGAATGCTTTAATTCAAAAATGACCTGGAGGGTCATTAAATTTAAATAATTAAATTGTAACCAATAGATGACCACCATGTGATTAAAAAAATTATTTAAATTATTTCATTAAAATTTTGTTTAATAAATTTTGATTTATAATTAATTTTAAATAATTAAATTATAACCAATAGATGGACGGCACATGTTTAAAAAACTTATTCAAATTATTTCATATAAAATTCTAAAAATTAATGCCCTAGTCATCCACCTTTAGGTCCAAAAATGACCATTTTTAACATAATTTAAATTAAATAGTTTTTTAAAATACGTGGCGGTCATCTATTGGTTACAATTTAATTATTTAAAATTAATTATAAATCAAATTTTATTTAATCAAATTTTAATTAAATAATTTAAATATTTTTTTAAAATACGTGGTGGTCATCTATTGGTTATAATTTAATTATTTATAAATTAATTATAAATTAAAATTTATTTAACAGAATTTTAATTACGGAAAATGACCTAAAATACCCTCGAACTATTGGAAATGGTACAAAAATGCCCCTCATGCCTTTTTTTCGTTAAAGAAAATGTCATTTTTGGACCTAAAGATGGATGTCAGGGACATTTTAGACCCAAAAGATAGATGAGGGGAATTTTTATACAATTTCCAATAATTTAATGGCATTTCAGGCCTTTTTCAAAAAAAGTTATATAAATGCAATTAACTATTATAGTTTCGTGGAAGCATATACAAATGCTGTAAAGGCATATACAAAAGACAAATATCCTGAAAAGCATATACACTTATTTTATAACATTAATTCAAAGAAATGTACAAGAAGTCGATGAATGAGGTTATAGATTGATATAAAATACACAAATGTATAACTGATACAAAAAGGAAAATTATATTTATACAAATACTTCAAATTGTTCAACTGCATCTTCACCCACCGATCCAAAATCATCATCATTGACATCCTTTGCTTTAGAATCCTTGCTGTTGGATTCAATTTCTTTCACTTTCCTTTTCTTTTTGAAATTTTTGCATCTTTTGAACCATCAGATATGAGAGAATTATTTTGTGTGTTTTAAAATTTTTCCTGAAATGATTCTCGGAGTGGTTGCATCTGATGTGGATTATTACGCTGCTTGGATCTATTCTCTTTCGTCACTATAAACTTAGCAGCTGATACTGTAATTTCTTTGAATACTTGAGTTAGACCTAAAGAAAAAGATGGTGGATCATTAGTGTTTTGAACAAGCATTTATATACCTCGTATATATCTCTTTGATAGAGTTTGTTATGTCATGAACTTGCATAAATTTGTATATTTCTATCAAAGTCAATGGAAAATTAAGAAATCAGATGAACTTAAATAGGTTTAATTATAAAAATATAAAAATACAAATGTATATCTAAGATTTTCAATTGAAAAACGTGAATATGGGTTACCAAAAATTGGGGGACACACGATTTGGGTGGAGATAACAATCTTTAAAATTTTAAATTGAATGTGGATGAGTGAAAATAAGCAAAAAAATCATAGAGTGGAAGAGATGACAGAGAACTGATTTAATGTATAAAAGGAAAGAAAAAACGTGGGAGAGATGAGAGAGGAACTTGATTTTGACACGAATGATACATGTGGAAACCCGCATTAAAAACGTCTATGTTATTAAATTATAGCTGTGAATTGTTTGTTATACCGCATAAATTATTCTTATTTTTCCTTTGTTTGTATTTATACGTTTGAATGTGTACTTTTTACTTCGATCTCAATACTTTCAAAGGTTTCTCTTCTTTTTCAATACCATGAAATTATTGTCAATGGTACCCAATTACTTCTTGTTTCTTTGTATAAAGCTAGAAAAGACGAAAAAGATGGCTAACAAAAATACTTAACACTACGGGTGTATTTGGTAATCCTTCCTTGTAGGTCCTTGTGGATTCGATCTTGACCTCAAAAGTTGAGTTATATTTTGCATATCTATGCCTTGAAAAGGAGACATGGTTGAGCGTTCGCCAGTATACTCATTTTTTGTTTAAATCCTAACAAACAATTTTAAATTGCACCAGTACGGCGATACGTTTTATATTTCTAGGCTAAGGCCTCATTTGTTTACAATTAATGTAGGTATGAGCCTTAATTATTCATATTCATCCCATTAAATGTGTTTGGTTTTAGGATTGAATCTTAATCATTGGAATTTAGTCCATTAAGTTTATTTGTTTCTTTTTTTTAGAAAATCTATTAATGGATCTGAAAAGATCTTATCGAATTAAATCTGTAGGAGAGTCTTAACAATATTCAGACTTATTTAATACCCAAAAAATAATCACGTCGTCCGCCTCTCTCTATGTCTCTCTTTGCGCAACTTTGTCTTTCTACTACAAACTTTCTTCCTCTCTTTTTTTTAACCAAAAGCCATTTTTTTCTCTTGAACTGAAAAGTTTTCATAATTATTACAAGTATTTTGTTTAGAATTTTTTATATTAATTTTTTTGGGAGAGTGTATTAATGTTTGTCAAGAACTCTTGTTACAATAATATTTTTGAGTGTATTTATTTTGTCAAGAACTCAAGGTTTCTGAGTGAAAAAATATTAGCCATGATTAAAAATAACTACTATGTATATACTTGAGGTCTCTTATTAAAATTTTATTTTAGGCCACTGTTTTTATCGAGACTTTTTGACCATCGAACCCGCTTGTGAGATTTCACTAAATTTACTATTGTTGTTGAACTAGGTGGGTCTCTTATTAAAATTTTGAGTTAGTTCACTATGTTTATTGAGACTCTTTTGAGTTAGTTTACTATGTTTATTGAGACTCTTTAATCATCAAACCACTTGTATGATCAAACGCACTTATGAGATTAGACTAGATATATTATTGTTGTTGAATTATATATATATATATATATATATATATATATATATATATATATATACACTTGAGGTCTCTTATAAAAAAAATTATGCCACTAATTTTATTGAAACTCATTGATCATGAAATGGACTTGTGAGATTACACTAGATATATTATTACTGTTGTTCTTGTAATTTAATCTCCCGATACATATTTTTGTTGAAAAGAAATTTTTATAATATTTTATTGATATACTATGTAATTTCATTTCATAGTCAGATATTGAAAACAAACAGTCTTTAATCATTCAGTATTCAGATCCAGACACCACATCTTAATATTTAGATATATTTTCAAATCTATACATCTAGATCTTGATGCACATATTAATATTCAAATACCTATTCAAATTCAGACGTCTTAATCTTAATGAAAAAAAAGTGAAGCCTAAATTTGACACCAATCGTCTAAATCACAGAACCCACTATAAAGTAATCTCTCTAGTCCGTATTATGTGATTACTCAAAATTCAAGAAAATTGTTGAATTTTTTTCATATTTACTTTTCATTTAATGGGATTGTTAACTACTTTATATTTTTTCTTTAAAATAGTTTGGGATAATCAAAATGATAATAATAGAATAGAGCCTTTAATTTATTTTCTTAAGAGTATCATAATATATAGTTCAAGTATACTTTCTATGACTTTTGACTATTTTTTATATAAATAAAATATGACTATATTTTTTATAAACTAATTACTTTATTATATATATTTAAAACTATCCCAATATTTATTTATCCCAACAATTTACTTTCTATGGAGTAGAGGGAGTATTACGTTTTTGAGAGGGATCGGGAAAGCCGGGTGTTTCAAGGCCTTAATAGCGAAAAAGATGAAGCTTTAGGGTGTGTTTGGTATGAAGGAAAATGTTTTTCTTGGAAAACAAGTTGAATTCTAACTTATTTTCTCATTTCTAACTTATTTTCTCATGTTTAGTTGGTGAGTGGTAAATATTTTCCGGAAAATATATTTCTATTGTTTGGTTAGTGAATGAAAATATATTTTAGAAAATATCTTTTATTTTTGGCCAGAGAGTAGAAAATATTTTTAAGAAAATAATTTCTGACATGAAAATCAAACTTATTAATTAACTCGTGATCCGGTCCTGCCCTTTGATTTGGGACTCAACTCGACTTTCAACTCAAGATTTGTCTTTCAAATTTAGACTCAATCCCGACTTTCGAACCGAAATCCGATTACACCCAACTCTAGACCCAACTTTAAAATAATTTAATTTTTTAAAAAAATAATTTTTTAATTTTTTTTGGGAGAGTGGGCGGGGGGTTTAGGGACTGGCACAAGGGTCGGGGTTAGGGGCGGGTGGGGTGGGCTGGGTAAAAAAAATAAAATTTTTAAAATTTGAAATATTTTTAAAAATAAATTTAACATTTTTTTGTGTGTATATGGTGGAGGGGGGGACTGGTGGGGTGGAGGGCTGGTAGGGGGTCAGGGTAGGAATGGATAAAAAAAATAAAAATTAAAATTTGAAATGTTTTTTAAGAATAAATTTTTAATTTTTTTGTGGAGCGGAGGGAGGAGGGCAGTGAGGGTGGGGATGGGAGTTGGTAGTGGGGAGGGGCAGGGTGGGATAGATAAATAAAAATTTTAAATTTTGAAATATTGTTCAACAAAAATATAGTTTTAAAATTTTTTGGGGGTAGGGTGGTTGGGGTAGGAATGGAGTAAAAAAAATGAAATTTTCAAAGTGTGAAATATTTTTCAAAAATAAACTTTTAATTTTTTCTTTAATAAAGAAATTTTAACTTTTTTTTGGGGGGGGGGGGGGGAGGGGGGGTCATGGTAGGGGTGTGGTAAGAAGAAACCATTGTAATTTAAAGTTGGAAGATAGTTTTGGAAAACCTTAATTTTTAGAAAGAAATCATTTTCCTCCAATTTGAGGAAAATAAGTTGATTTGAAAAATATTTTCCAAAACATTTAAGCCAAAAAATATTTTTCTTCATACCAAACACACTTTTAGTATCTAGTGTAATATGGACACCAATTAATAGGTGAAAGTTTCTTCCTTTACAGTGGGAATCAAGCTTGGAACTAAAAACCAACCTGGTACCACAAGAAAATAGCAAATCAAAGAAAAATAACACAGAAACTCTAGCTAGCCTGTTTTCGTCTAATAAATGTGAGGATCAGAGTTAATCAAATGATGATGAAAAGAATATTAACTACAAAAGACAACTGTACAGACCCCCCTCAGGAGAAAGAGAAGAAGAATCAGAACTAGAGCTTCTTTACATTGATGCCAAAAGCCCTCGCATTTCTGAGATGGAAGGGATGGTCTCGGTGGGGTAAACCTTATTTATGAGTTGGACGAAACTCTCATACTTGTCCAGGAACTCCTTCTGCAAGTTTATGAATGTTGTAGCAAAACTTGATCAGAAAATCAACCAAGGGGAAAAATATACGAAAACACAGAATGCTAAAAGCATATCTAGGCACAAAATCAAAATTTTAAGCAACTCCAAAGATTGCTCAAGATTTTAGTGTCAAAAGGACAATGCTTATTAGAAGTTTAAGATTTCTACATCACCATAGGTCGACTAATCACCTACCCGATTTATAACTTTATCAATGTAAAGCATGCTTTCAACGGCGTCAGTCCACCTTTTTCAAGTTGGCTACCTACCACATCAATTATGCTTTATTTTCAAAGAGAATTAGACCACCTATGGCCTAGATGAAACCCTATGAAAAAGGTTGTGTTAAGACGCGTTAGAATTGTAAGAAATTTCAAAGTTTCAATTGGGTATGGCTTCAACTATTCCCGCAGCCCGTGATAACTTTGCATAGGAGAAAAGTTTGAATCTTCTCGAAGGAGTTCCAAGATTTTAAAAACAAAAAAAGAACAAATCTCGAATCACACGTAAGGTTCGAAGGCCATGCCCCACCTTCGCAGTAAGTGTGTGTAGCTTAGGTCCAACTAACACAAAAAAGATATAGTTCACTCAATGAGAATTTAGAGTATATATTGTATGGGGGACAATATTTACGATTTTTCAGGACTCTTTAGCATCCATCGGCCTTAGCGAACACAACCAACTTTTGCCGCATGAAACACGTGACGCATTCCAAATTTATAGAGGTGTAGCTACCTATTGAATTTGCAAAGTAATTGATTTCAATATTCAATCTGCTAGATATACCTTGCATTTATCCCATAGAGAAGGCAACAACTCCTCCGAGGCTAAGTTCTTCTGCAATCTCTTATACATCGTGCTGATGGACTTATCCACCTGTCAAAGAAAAATATATCATTTAAGAAACAAACCAAAATCTCGTAGATCAATTGAGGAAATTGATTGACTTACTCCAGATAAACTGTATTTCACCACCTTCCTAAGATCCGCTTTTGACAATCCAATCTGGAATGGAATCTAATAAAAATGGCATAGTCATTAGCAGAAGATGATTGTCGCAGTGTCATTAAGGCACACTCATATCATTAGCGGAACTCAAAACCTTAAACAAGGAACAAGTCTAACTGGAACATTTGGCATAAGATCGTCTTCTATAAGATATACTGAGTATCCTCCGTAGTTTCATTAAGGCACTCATATATACCTTCACCATTTATTCCTTCTGTGCTTGAACTGAACTTTCACATCAATCAAATGATAGATATACCCATTTTTTTCATTTGATAAGCACTGATAGACTTTACTTGAATTACCAGTTAAAGGCCAGTCGCTTATTCTTTTCTGATCCAAGTTTTCCATCATTTTTTTAGTTTTTATTTAATCAATTGTAACAGAGATATTTAAAATAGCAGAACATCCGTCGTTTTATATCAAATACAACCCAACAAGATTGTTCTGAGACACCAGTTGCATCCAGCTTCAAAGTTCAGTAAGAGAGAATCGCATGAAACAATGAAATAAGAACTATTGAACTACAAGGTTTAACCTGTCTTCCCACCAAAAAGGAAAAGAGAGAAAGACCAAAAAAGAAGACGGAATTCTAAACTGAAAATGAATGTGGTTGCATTATTTCTCACATCCAACTCATCAAAAATGTTCAAATGTCCAAACAAAAATAATATTTTAATCCAGAGTTTTATTTTGGTCATATCTTTTTCAGTTGCTGTACTAGAAGTTCAACACGAAGTGAGATTAATCAAATAAAGATTTAAGACTACACAATTTTTCTTAATTTTGAAAGAAATAATGTACTGGCACAAATTAGCAAGTTATCTAGTATCAGAGCATTGTCAAGACACCATCCTCGTACAAGGAAAATTAAGATACTCTGAGGTGACGGGCAGTCTGCAAATACAAATACCCAGAGGAGTTTAAAAAAAAAAAGAACTAACCTCTTCTGGTGTAATCGTGTACATCAAATCCTCGATTCTTCGAGCAAATTGAAAAAGTCGCTCAAATTGCTGGGAGAAAGTTCAGGTTCTAAGGTATCTCATCAAAGAGAGTAAATAAAGTAATAGGAAGGCAAAAGCATAGTAAGGATTATTACACAATCATGAAGCATGAAATAGGATAACTTACGTAGTAAATAATTGTGTTGATGTGGCGTGTGCAAGCCTGTTCATAAGATTCACTTGCTTGGTGATAGAATTTTGCTAAGGTTGGCACGACATTAGCCAGGTCATATAGACTGCACAACTGTTTCAATCAGCACTAGAAGCAGATTTTGTGGAATACAACAAATACATTTCTGAACCCAAAAGTGAACAATACCTATTCTGAAATGATGCATAGTTTTCTAAAAGCATGATATCTTGATATTTCAGGTCTGTTTGAGCAATTTTGTCCAAAGTAACAAACATTATAGTGACCTGCCAAATAATTTCCAAAACAATCGAGCCACAAAATAAAACATACATAAGGGAACAAATATAACTGACCACCACAAATTAAGAAATTTAACTCATTGCACCTTGAAAGAAAAAGAGTTCTGCAAATATTTCTGAATTCACACTTCAGATTACTTTTATTTTCTACTATTGGATATCTAAACAGTATAAATCATGCTACATTACCTATCACAGTACTCAAATCAGGAAAAAAGGGTAAAACAAGACAAACAGTAACATATATTATGTCATTCTAACATTTTCAACTGTTCATTTCTCAGCTTAATGGTCGCTGTAATGCATTAAGAAACAAGTGTGAGATAAAAGCACTCACAAACTTTGTGTATGCCTGATCAACCAAATCCCTTGATTGTCCTTGAATGTACTGCTCCATACGGGTTGCGAGGGTGGCAAATCTAGATGAAAAATTATACACCCAATGAAATGGTTGACAATAGGCCTAAATGAATAAGTAAAAGCATTCTGAGACAAAATAAGTACAAATTCTGATTTTGAGGCAGAATTACTGAAAGGCTTACTGCCTATAGTTGTAAATAAAGTTATTCAAAGAGTTGTTGAAGGGATTTTTACGAGGCTCGGGCCTACAATAAGTTCACATCACAAAAGCAATGATGAAGCTATAGAACTGTAACAAAGAGGTAACAGGGACAAGGCAGAAAACCCACAACAACAACAACAACAACAAGCCCAGTATAGTCTCACCATGTGTGGTCTGGGGAGGGTAGAGTGTACGCAGACCTAACCCCCACCTTGAAAGGTAGGGCGGCTGTTTTCGAAAGACCCTCGGCTTAAGAGAGAAGAACAAGAGAGGAGAAACAAGGAAAACAAGACATAGGTCAGTAGAGCCAAGCATATCGAAAACAATATAAAAATATGAGAAATGAGAGCGAGAAAGTCAGGGTAGGAAAGACCGGAAAGAAAGGAGCATTAACTACTATAGATAAATAGGATACCAAAAGTAAACCGGACCAACAAATATAAGCAGTAATCAAATGCAGAAATCAAATGTTAATAAACAAATGAGCAAAACTACGACTACTATGGAGAAAAGATAAGCCACCTTGCCCACTATCTTAGTTTGAGTCCTCCACAGCCTCCTATCTAAGATCATGTACTCGGTGAGCTGCAACTGTGTCATATCATGTCTAATCACCTCTTCCCAATACTTCTTCGGCCTCCCTTTGCCCCTCCTGAAACCTTCCATAGCCAACCCCTCGCACCTCCGCACTGGAGCATTTGTGTCTCTCCTCTTCACATGCCCAAACCATCTCAGTCTCGCTTCCCACATCTTGTCCTCCACCGATGCCACTCCCACCTTGTCTCGTATATCTTCATTCCTAATTCTATCCATCCTAGTGTGCCCACACATCCACCGCAGCATTCGCATTTCCGCGACTTTCATCTTCTGAACATGAGTTTCTTGATTGGCCAACACTCCGCCCCGTACAATAGAGTCGGTCTAACCACCACTTTGTAGGACTTGCCTTTGAGTTTTGATGGCACTTTTTGTCACACAGCACTCCGAAGGCGAGCCTCCATTTCATCCACCCTGCACCAATACGGTGTGCAACATCGTCGTCGATATCCCCATCTTCCTGTATAATAGACCCAAGATACTTGAAGCTTCTTTTCTTTTGAATGGCCTGGGTACCAAGCCTCACTTCCCCATCAGTCTCACGTGGCAGGCCACTGAACCTGCACTCCAAGTATTCTGTCTTGGTCCTACTCAATTTAAATCCTTTAGACTCCAACGTCTGTCTCCATCCCTCCAGCTTGTCGTTAACTCCATTGCGAGTCTCGTCAATCAGGACTATGTCATCCGCGAACAACATACACCAAGGCACCTCACCTTGTATTTGTCTTGTCAATTGATCCATCACCAGGGCGAATAGAAACGGGCTAAGAGCCGATCCCTGGTGCAACCCCATCGTGATAGGAAAGTGCTCCGAGTCCCTTCCTACCATTCTTACCTTGGTCTTAGCTCCATCGTACATGTCTTTAATCGCTCTAACGTACGCCACAAGTATACATTTCGCCTCCAAGCATCTCCATAGGACCTCTCTTGGCACTTTGTCATAGGCCTTTTCTAGGTCAATGAATATCATGTGTAAGTCCCTCTTTTGCTCCCTATACTGCTCCACCAATCTCCTTACAATATGAATGGCTTCTGTAGTCGAGCGCCCCGGCATGAATCCGAACTGGTTCTCTGAAATAGACACACTTCTCCTCACCCTCATTTCCACCACCCTTTCCCACACTTTCATAGTGTGACTTAGCAGCTTGATACATCTATAGTTGTTGCAGCTTTGAATGTCTCCCTTGTTCTTGTCTACGGGAATGATTGTACTCCACCTCCATTCTTCCGGCATCTTCGATGTCTTGAAAATGACATTAAACAACGTAGTCAGCCACTCCAATCTTACCCTACCTGCATTCTTCCAAAATTCCCTATGGATCTCGTCAGGTCTGGTCGCTTTTCCCCTGCACATCCTACGAACAGCTCCCTTAACCTCCTCAACCTTTATTCTCCTACAATACCCAAAGTCGCGACGCCTATCCAAGTGCTCCAAGTCTCCCAACACAAATTCTCTGTCTCTTCCTTCGTTCAAGAGTTCGTGAAAGTATGACTGTCATCTCTGTCTAATGCGGGATTCCTGTACTAGTACTTGGCCATCCTCGTCCTTGATGTACTTCACTTGATCCAAGTCGCGTGCCTTCCTCTCTCTCGCCTTGGAAAGCTTAAATAGCTTCTTATCCCCGCCTCTGTCCTCTAGCTCTACATAAAGGTGTTCAAAGGCTGCCGTTTTAGCTGTCGAAACTGCCATCTTCGCCTTCTTATTCGCCATCTTATACTTTTCCCTGTTCGTTCGCTTCTCTTCGTCATCCTTGCTATCTACCAACTTTACATATGTCTGCTTCTTTGCTTCTAACCTTCCCTAGACTTCTCCATTCCACCACCAATCCCCTCGGTGCCCACCATGGCGGCCTCGTGAGACCCCCAGCACCTCTCTAGCTGTTTCCTTAATGCAGCTGGCCGCCCTATCCCAAATACTGCTCGCATCCCCCCTACTATCCCACGCCCCCATAGCCATCAGCTTCTCCCCCATCTCTAGGGCACTAGACGGAGTCAAACGACCCTACCTAATCCTCGATCGGTCATCCACGACCCTCTTCTTCTTCTTCCTTCTTATGTCCAAGTCCATGACCAATAGTTTATGTTGGGTCGTAAGATTCTCACTTGGTATGACCTTGCAGTCCTTACAAAGGCTTTTATCATCTTTTCTAAGGAGCAAAAAGTCTATTTGCGTCGCCGCCCTCGAGCTACGAAAGGTTACCAAGTACTCCTCCTTCTTTGGGAAACTCAAGTTGGCCACCATTAATCCAAAAGCTATTGCGAAATCCAGGAGTGAGGCTCCTCCACCATTCATGCACCCGAAGCCAAATCCTCCATGCACCTCGTCATAGCCCATCGAAACAGACCCAATGTGCCTATTGAAATCTCCTCCTATGAATAGCTTCTCAGTAGGCGGTATACTGACCACCACTTCGTCCAATTCCTCCCAAAAGCGCCTTTTTATCTCCTCGTCCAACCCCACTTGCGGCGCGTAGGCACTAATAATGTTCAAGGTGAGCCCTCCAACGACTAACTTAATCGTCATCATCCTATCATTAATCCTCCTAACCTCTACCACCTGATCTCTAAGCTCGCTATCTACTAAGATCCCTACTCCATTCCTATACCTCGACTTGCCCGAAAACCAAAGTTTGTACCCGTCCACCTCCTTAGCTTTAGGTCCTACCCATTTAGTCTCTTGAACGCAAGCTATATTAATATTCCTCTTCTTAAGGATCTTAACTAACTCTATTGACTTTCCCGATAAAGTCCTAATATTCCAAGACCCTACTCTCAATCTAGAAGCTCCCTCAGCCCCCTTAGCCCCCCCAACCCTGGCCCTCGATCCCAACCGAGAACATGACCCTAGTCTACCATCGCTCACTAAAGCCAGGAAAGCAGATATACGCTACTGAAAGGATACTCTCAGATAAACGAACGAACAATAGTATAGCACAAGTTAGCAATAGTCTAAAAGCAGTGAGATAGGTACTTAATTAGGCGCTGCAAGCAATATTTATAAGGCTAAAATATCGGAAATGGGCTATTGGAGGTACCAACTCCAAGTAAATAAAACTTGTTCACTGCCGGAAACACTGTTCACTGCCGGAAACACTGAATACAAATATATGGTTAGCCTCGGAATGCAGAGGCGACCACACTGGGAGAAAAAACGAAGTCGAAAACTGGCCGGAAACTGCCACACGCGCCGGCGCGTGCTGCGCGTGGCGACGCAGATCTGCGGCTTCCGGCGGCGCGTGGCTGTGCAGATCTCAGAGGAGCTAACTGGGGTTTACTCGCCTGAGTGTTCCGCACCTCGTGGTGTTGTTGGTTTTGGCAGCAAGCGCAGAGAAATTGAAGAGAGTTCAAAAGAGATTCAAGGCAGAAAACCTACATTTCATAAATACTGAGGAAAATTTCAGGCACTATTCAATTGGGGGACATCAAATATAAAATGGTATACTCTTGCTCCCATTTGATAAAGAGAAATCAGCAGAAAATAATAGAAATAACACAGGCAGGCAAACTTTCAACTTCAAATTTGGAGGAACTATTTGCGTTATATGTAAGAGAGCCATAGAAAATCAATCTGCTTTTTATTTCCATACTGGGGGGGGGGGGGGGGGGGAAGAAAATATATCCACATGAAAGAACTTTCAACCTATACCATTCATAGTGAGACTAATCTCCCAATAAAGTAAATATGGGAAAAGGGTTTATACTGTAGCATACTAGCATACTAGATTACACTCGAAATGGGAGGACAGATAAAAGTAGAAAGCTCTTACTTCAGCGGCTGAAGTTTAATTTGACAATCTCGACTTACCTCCATTAACAATAACTATGCACTTCCAGCTCTATCTACATACAAACTTAATTTGAACTATTAACTATGTGGCTGACAGTAAATCTAATCCAAAAAACTATGGAAGTATAACAAAAGCATAACATGAAACCCAGTTTACCTCGGTATAAATGATAGAACTCCCAACTGTCTAACATTTCGCTCATTTCTTTCAATTTGATGGCATGTTTCCTCAACAAACTGCAAAGTATAGGGAAAACTGAGAAAATTTCACCCCTTGTGAACTGCAAAATATAGATGGCTACAAGGGATACAGTAGCTCACACGGCTGAACTGCATTGAAATTCTTGATTCCAAATCATCAAGCAAGATGCGCACAAATCCTGCTGCATCAGCCTTCTGACCAGGAATATAACGCTCTGTGATTCCATGCATTGATATGCAGCACATAGGATCAATCTTGCCTGCCCAATCCACCACAGCAAAGAAGTCTTCCTAAAGCACATAAAAGGGTAAAGATAATATTATCAGTTATATATTTTTTATAGTTTTGTTTCGTCAGAACAATATGAAAGATCTTTAGTTAAGTGGAACAACAACCCAATCAACAATTATGCACATGAAGAAGAACCCGGATATTGTGACAATCATAAATTCACAACCACAATGTATGAGAAAATGAGAGGAGGCTGACAAAAAAGATATGAGATCCAAAAGAACAGATAAAACTTGACAAAAAAAGTCCAGTGCTAACTCCTCACGATAAGGACAAAAAAATAATAAATTATGTCAGACAATGCAACAAAAAGATCAGCGGACTTGGTTTACTCAAAGGCCTGCTTCTCCGTGGCACGTAAGAAGCAGTGGTGCAGCATAAAGGTCCAAAGTCTATCTGCTAAGATCAGGTACAAAGGTATTCACACAAGAAAAGAAAAAAAATGTCAAGCAGTCTGCTTGATGAAGCAAAATCAATATTCTTGCTCCTATTTACAAAAATAATTTTCAGATTCTACAGGACAACTAAGGTAGTAGCATGAAATTGATAGAAACATAGCTATACTCCACCAGATAAATTACCAACGCCACGGTGATGTGAAGATGCAGATATCATAGAATGCATATCCAGAAGAACAATAAAAGAACTAAAGACAGACAAGACTCTGATGTAGGTTTGTATTCAGCATCCATATTAAGTGAAACTTGAGAGTCTTCCTCACTCTATTAACCTAACCTACTGTGTCATTTTCTCTTTTCTGTTTAAATAGCACTGGTGTTTGAGTATACGAAGAATCGGATAAAGTGTATATTAAGCGTCTCAAAAATCAAACTAATTATGCACTAAGGAATGTCCTCTTTGCACCCACAAAGAAAAATCAAACAAGAAAGAATAATCAGCACTTAACAAAAACTATTGTTATTAGAAAACAAGACTATTGTAAGTTAAAACTGTAACATTACTTGGATTCCATCAAGCAAATCATGTAGTGATTCATTTAGTGCCTCTAGATCTGCAGAATTCTGTCCTGCAAAATAGCAAGACGGTGGTCCTTGATAAAGTCCAAGCAGGACAAGGCAAGAGCAGAAACCAGAAAAAATTACCAGCTTTATTGTCATTCTCATCTATATCCATGATGCCTAAATCATCATCCTTATCATCTCCAGCTTTGTTTCCATTGGCAACACCTTCTGGTGGAAGCAGTGTTGGAACTTCAAAGCACATAAAGTGTGCAAAGAAAGAACTCTGGGATTTGGAATTTAAGAAAAAAAAATGATGATAAACTTCGGGTAGAGAAAGCAACATAGACATTCATACGCATATATACCAGGAAAAAAGGAAAAAGAAACTAGAAGAAAACCTCATCAACAAGGAGTGGGATAAATATTGTGAGCATTTTAGCATATGCCTCAGAGGCTGCAGAAGTGTCTGCATTATTCACGCTCTGATTCAAACCTGTCAAACCTTCAAACCATACAATAGGATTTTTGGATGCTTTTGTACTAGAACGAAGCTCATTTGCAAACTCACGAGCCTGAGAAGAATAACAAACATAAGCATCATAAGTTAAACTTGAAAATTTTCTTATTCAAGGATTTACTAAAAACAAAAAAGAGTATTTCTATTAGCTTTACAAGCTAATCCAAGGAGACTCCAACGGCAAATATAATGGTGCCTTGTACCAACAGAAAAGATGAATCAGAAAGGAAAGAGGAAGTAGAGGAAAAATAGGAATGAGATAATTCTATTCTTGCTTGTTTTCTTCCAACCGTGACCCAGAGTTATTTATAGATTGACGAAGCAGTTGTACTCCCCAATCAACTTCCCTTACCATCTTTGGCTTTCATAACAAAACTTGATTTTCAGCTACCTTTTACCACAATTCATACCATTCAAACCCCATGAAGATCGACGTTGTCCTCAAGGTCACTATGGTGTTTGGCTTGACATTGGTTGTTCACTTTTTCTGGAAGGCAGGGTTGAACAACCGTGAAAGAGCCAATCCCGATGACACAAATCCAAATGAGTGAGCTTCTCCATTGAAGCTTTCCCTTGCTGCATACCCTCAATGAAAAAATCTGGCCAACAAGTCATTGAAACATTCTCTGTTCGAGGCATCCAAGTATCTACTTGAATGGAATGAGGAAACAACATGGACCACCAAAGAGAAAGCTGGCAACCTCCACAAGAAAAAAAAAGGAGCAACACAGACACACTGTCTAAGACACCTTTAAGTACAGCCTGCAATAGTGGGGATAAAATGGCATAGTGGTCACGAGTGACATTGGCAAGACAGTCCATGTTTTTTATGTTCCTGCTTCAGGAAGAATACCACAAAATCAACTGGGAAATGACTTTATGCACGTGGCACTAACCTCTGAACTGTCCTGTTCAGCTATTCTTGCTGTATATGGAAAATCCAGTGGTTCTTAAAAGCATCCAACTCACATTTCCCAATTTCATGGACACCAAGATTTTTCTCTTTCTAATTTCCCTTGATGTCACAAGGGCATGATCATAGAGATATTCTTCCAAATCAAGGTTTCTTCCCTCAAGTATGAGTCGAACTCTTGCAGCAACTTTGCAATGTCACTTTCTACCAACTGCACTGATCCAACATTTGACCAACCGCAAGCCTAATGATTTCAATAGCAGTTTGACATCATCTTCAGCAGCCGAAGCATCTGCAAGAAGCTCTCAGAATTGTCTATATCTGACTCGACTACAGCATCAAACTACAACAACAACAAACCCAGTATAATCCCACCATGTGGGGTCTGGGGAGGGTAGAGTGTACGCAGACCTAACCCCCGCCTTGAAAGGTAGGGCGGCTGTTTCCGAAAGACCCTCGGCTCCAGAGAGGAAAACAAGATAAAAGGTCAGATAAGGACAAGCATATCGAAAACAAAATGAAAACAAGGAATAGCAAAAGTGAGAAAGTCATGGTAGAATAGTACGGAAAGAAAGATGAATTAACTACTATAAATAAATAAGATAATCAAAGTACAACGGCCCCATACCTATAAACAGCCATACAATACAGAAATCAAATGGCAATAAACAATGAGCAGAACTACAACTACTATGGTGTAAGGATAAGTCACCTAGCCTTTTATCCTAATCTGAGTCCTCCACAAAAGAAATTATAGTGCGCTAATGCGCCTACTAATAGGGAAGAATAACGAGACTATGTACTAGCCTTCTACCCTAATGTGGGTCCTCCACACCCTCCTATCTAAGGTCATGTCCTCGGTAAGCTGTAACTGCGCCATGTCCAGTCTAATCACCTCTCCCCAATATTTCGTCGGCCTACCCCTACCTCTTCGGAAACCATCCATGGCCAACCTCTCACACCTCCTCACTGGGGCATCTGTGTCTCTCCTCTTCACATGCCCAAACCATCTCAGTCACATTTTCCGCATCTTGTCTTCCACCGAGGCCACTCCTACCTTGTCCTGAATAGCCTCATTTCTAATCCTGTCGCTCTTGGTATGCCCACACATCCATCTCAACATACTCATCTCAGCTACTTTTATCTTTTGAATGTGAGAGACCTTAACTGGCCAACACTCCACCCCATATAACATAGCCGGTCTAACCACCACTTTGTAGAACTTGCCCTTAAGTTGTGGTGGCACCTTCTTGTCACATAGCACATCGGAAGCGAACTTCCATTTCATCCACCCTTCCCCAATACGATGTGTGACATCATCGTCAATCTCCCCGCTGCCTTGCATGATAGACCCAAGGTACTTGAAACTACTTTTCTTTTGGATGGCCTGGTCACCAAGCCTAACTTCCGCGCCAACCTCCTGAGGTGTCTCACTGAACTTGCACTCTAGATACTCTGTCTTGGTCCTACTCAGCTTAAACCCTTTAGACTCCAAGGTATGTCTCCAATCCTCCAGCTTAGCGTTAACTCCGCTACGAATCTCATCGTCAGGACTATGTCGTTCGCAAAAAGCATACACCATGGCACCTCACCTTGAATTTGTCGCGTCAATCCATCCATCACCAAGGCAAATAAAAACGGACTAAGGGCTGATCCTTGATGCAACCCCATCACAAGTGGAAAGTGCTTTGAGTCCCCTCCTACTGTCCTTACCCTGGTTTTGGCACCCTCATACATATCCTTGATCACCCTAATGTACGCCACAGGTACACCTTTAGCCTCCAAACATCTCCATAGTATCTCTCGTGGAACTTTATCGTAAGTCTTTTCTAGATCAATGAATATCATATGCAAATCCCTCTTTCTCTCCCTATACTACTCCACCAGTCTCCTCCCTCGCTATCTTATAAAGTTCCTTATTCGTCCACTTCTCCACCTCATCCTTGCTTTCTATCAGCTTCGCGTACGCTATCTTCTTTGGTTCCACCTTCCCTTGCACTTCTCCATTTCACCACCAGTCCCCTCGATGCCGGCCACGGCTACCTGTCGAGACTCCCAACACTTCCTTTGCTACAACCCTAATACAACATCAAACTGAATGCAACCCTTGCCCCTTTTCCTTCATCTTTTTTAGTTCTGAGAAGAGAATCATCATTTATAGGATGTTTTATATGGACCAACTCAAACTCACCCGACCTTGCAATCCTGTGCAAACATATTTGTGTTACTTCCCCTAAAGATATTGTTAATTCTACCATGCAGACTCCTTCCTTGTTTCCTCTACAGCACCTTCAGTTTCATCTCTCGTCAGTAACTATGGCACCCCTAGTCTCAAGATTGATTCCAAGTTTCACCATTATTTGGGGTAGTAGCAGATGTTACTCATTGAGTATCCAACCCAGTTAATCCATTCCTCTATGTCATCCATAAAAGCTTGCACTGTATATTGCCAGAGAAGACTGACATTGATCCTCCATTCTCTTTGTGCATTCCTCAGATCCTGTCAATCGATTTTTTTCTGCTATGGCTGAAGATGGCTAGGTGCCAAGATCATGCTGTGATACCACTTGTAATGGTCCTTCTAGAACGGACAGGGAAACTATGAGAAAACCTTTTCCATATGTGAATTAAGATTTACTCCTACAGAGGTTAGAGCTAAAAGGGACACAAGGTACTAGAGCACTATAAAGTCTTATTCCTGTGCATGAATTAAATAAAAATGCAAATCTTTGCTTTAGGTCTCACTAGACAATTAACCCTATGCCAAGCCTTAATTTCAGCACCCTGCATGGAGTAAGTTTCAGAAATTTACCCCGTCACTTTGATAGTAAGAGTTATGTGGTCCAATTATCTTTACTTCCTTCAGCGAATTTTCTAGCATGTAAGGCATTACCAAATTTATTTACACTTGAACTACAAGTTGCTTGGCAGCAAAGAACTCTTGCTCTTAAAAAGAACTCTCACACTCCTAGATCATGAAGGAATGTCTTTGAACTGACAACAACAACAACAACCCAGTGTAATCCCACATCGTAGGGTCTGCGGAGGGTAAAGTGTACGCAGACCTGACTCCTATCAATGTAGGACGGCTGTTTCCGAAAAACCCTCGGCTCAATAGAAGCATAAGAAAAAAAGGTCAGACAAGAATATTAAAAGTAGGAAAGTAGATAACGGAAGAGTTCCAAACAATAGTATAATCAAAGCACCAAAAAACAGTAGATATCGTCAAATAATAGCATAAATACCATAAATAACATAAGATAACATAGCATACATAACATAAATAACATAAATCAGAGTACAAGAAATCATAGTGCGTTAATACGCCTATGTACTAGCCTTCTACCCTGATATGTGTCCTCCACACCCTCTTATCTAAGGTCATGTCCTCGGTAAGTCGTAAATGCGCCATGTCCTGTCTGATCACCTCTCCCCAATATTTCTTCGGTCTACCCCTACCTCTTCTGAAACCATCCATGGCCAACCTCTCACATCTCCGCACTGGTGCCTCTGGGACTCTCCTCTTCACATGCCCAAACCATCTCAGTCGCGTTTCACGCATCTTGTCTTCCACCGGGGCCACTCCTACCTTGTCTCGAATAGCCTCATTTCTAATTCTGTCGCTCCTGGTATGCCCACACATCCATCTCAACATTCTCATCTCGGCAACTTTCATCTTTTGCACGTGTGAGACCTTAACTGGCCAACACTCTGCCCCATATAACATAGCTGGTCTAACCACCACTTTGTAGAACTTGTCCTTAAGTCGTGGTGGCACCTTCTTGTCACATAACACACCGGAGGCCAGCCTCCATTTCATCCATCCTGCCCCAATACGATGTGTGACATCCTCGTCGATCTCCCCGCTGCCTTGCATGATAGAACCAAGGTACTTAAAACTACTTCTCTTTTGGATGGCTTGGTCCCCGAGCCTAACTTCCGCGCCAACCTCTTGAGGAGTCTCACTGAACTGGCACTTTAGGTACTCTGTCTTGGTCCTACTCAACTTAAACCCTTTAGACTCCAAGGTGCGTCTCCAATCTTCCAGCCTAGCATTAACTCCGCTATGAGTCTCATCGATGAGGACTATGTCGTCCGCAAAAAGCATACACCATGGCACCTCACCTTGAATTTGTCGCGTCAATACATCCATCACCAAGGCAAATAGAAACGGACTAAGAGCTGATCCTTGATGCAACCCCATCACAACTGGAAAGTGTTCTGAATCCCCTCCTACTGTCCTTACCCTGGTTTTGGCACCCTTGTACATGTCCTTGATCACCCTTATGTACGCTACAGGTACACCTTTAGCCTCCAAACATCTCCATAGTATCTCTCGTGGGACTTTATCGTAGGCCTTTTCTAAATCGATGAATACCATATGCAAGTCTCTCTTCCTCTCCCTGTATTGCTCCATTAGTCTCCTCATAAGATGGATGGCTTCCGTAGTTGAGCGTCCCAGCATAAATCCAAACTGATTCTCTGAAATAGACACGCCTCTCCTCACCCTCATCTCCACCACTCTTTCCCACACTTTCATAGTATGGCTTAGAAGCTTGATACCTCTATAGTTGTCGCAACTCTGGCTATCCCCCTTGTTTTTGTATAGAGGGATCATGATGCTCGACCTCCATTCTATGGGCATCGTTGCCGTCGTAAAGATGACATTAAATAACCTAGTCAGTCATTCCAAACCTACCGAGCCCGCACTCTTCCAAAATTCTCCAGGGATCTCGTCAGGTCCGGTCGCTCTTCCCCAACGCATCCTACGAACGGCCTCTTTAACCTCATCGCCCGTAATACTCCTACAACCTCCAATATCGTGACTACTTCCTGTATGTTCCAGATCTCCCAACACAATTTCTCTGTCCCCTTTGTCATTCAAAAGTTTATAGAAGTATGACTGCCATCTTTGTTTGATAAGGGTCTCCTCTACCAACACTTTTCCGTGTTCGTCTTTAATGCACTTCACTTGATCCACATTTCGTGCCCTTCTCTCCCGGGCCCTGGCTAGCTTGAATAATTTCCTGTCCCCGCCTTTCTCTTCTAGTTCAGCATAAAGGCGTTCAAAAGCTGCCGTTTTTGCCGTTGCAACTGCCGACTTTGCCTCCTTCCTCGCTATCTTATACAGTTCCCCATTCGTCCACTTCTCCACCTCATCCTTGCTCTCCATCAACTTAGCATACGCTACCTTCTTTGCTTCCACTTTCTCTTGTACTTCTCCATTCCACCACCAATCCCCTCGATGTCGACTACGACTACCTGTCGAGACTCCTAACACTTCCGTTGCTACAGCCCTAATACAACTAGCCGTCTTATCCCACATACCGTTCGCATCCCCACTGCTATCCCAGGCCCCCATATCCTTCAATTTCTCTCCCATCTCTAGGGCACTAACCGTTGTCAAACTCCCCCATCTGATCCTAGGTCGTTCTTCCCCGACCCTTCTCGTCCTCGTCATCTTGATCCCTAAATCCATCACTAAGAGCTTATGCCGGGTTGTAAGATTGTCGATCGGGATGACCTTACAGTCTTTGCACAAACTTTTATCATCCTTCCTAAGGAGTAAAAAGTCTATCTGAGTTTTAGCCACTGAACTACGGAAGGTTATCAAGTGGTCCTCCTTCTTTGGGAAACTCGAGTTAGCTATCACCAACCCGAAAGCTCTTGCGAAATCCAAAAGTGAGATTCCTCCTCCATTTCTGTCCCCGAAGCCAAAGCCCCCATGCACATCATCATACCCTCCTGGAATAGACCCGATGTGTCCATTGAAATCCCCTCCCAAGAAAAGCTTCTCAGTAGGTGGTATGCCTCCCACTAACTCGTCCAAATCCTCCCAAAAGCGCCTCTTATCCTCCTCGCGTAAGCCCACTTGCGGCGCATAAGCACTAATAATGTTCAACGTGATCCCTTGAACGACCATTTTAATCGACATCATCCTATCATTAACTCTTCTAACCTCCACCACCTGATCCCTTAAATCACTGTCTATTAAAATGCCTACCCCATTCCTATACTTCGATTTACCAGAGAACCAAAGCTTATACCCGTCTACCTCCTTAGCTTTAGAGCCTACCCATTTTGTCTCCTGGACACAGGCTATATTAATCTTCCTCTTCTTTAGAATCTTAACCAGTTCTATGGATTTACCCGTTAACGTTCCAATGTTCCAAGAACCTATTCTCAGTCTAGACGCTCCTTTAACCCACTTACCCTTCCTTACCCTCGTCCCCGTCCAAGAGCGAGAACATGACCCTAGTCTACCATCACTATCCAAAGCCACGAAAACGCGTATGAACTAATAAATTATTCGGAGGTCTAAAGTCGACAAAATATAACTACAAGTATATGAACAAAGGATAGATATATAAAGATATAAAAACCGGAGGTACCAACTCCGGTATAATTTCTCAGCTGCCTTCCATCTGTTCCCCATTTTTCTTCTTACAAATGCTACTACTCCACTTGAACACCTTTGTGGTCGTTCCTCTCTCTCTCTCTCTCTCTCTCTCTCTCTCTCTCTCTCTCTCTCCCTCCCTCCCTCCCTCCCTCCCTCTCTCTCTCTCTCTCTCTCTCTCTCTCTCCACAGCTACCATTTCTCTACCGCTTGTTATTGTTCAAACAGAACAGCTTGCTCACTGAATTCTTTCTGAGAGGTTACTGCAATGATCTTAATGATTTGGCCAGCTAAATTTCCCAACAAAATGTGCTTCTTAAAGTAGATAAATTCATCTAAGAAGCAGGTTCAACCAGCAACTCTTTGATGGGAAAGCTGCTATAGAAAAACAGGTGATACATCCTTTGGGAGTAGATGAAGAAAACAGATATCTGCCAGCTTAAAAGTGCAAATAACGGCCAGTGAACTTAATGGGGATTTAAGTAACCTACTCAACAGAAAGAAGCAAATGAAGAAATAAAAGGAAAAGAAAGAATTAAGAGACAAATCAATAAAGATAATAGCTTTCTGACCTCCCGGCGCAAAAGCAAGTTGAGGGAGGTACAATAAGCTTTTCTTAAAGGGCCCAAGCAATTCTTGTCAAGACTCTGCAAATGCAAATGATTGAGAGAAAGACACCAGAAAGTATTAAACAATGCTAAAATTCGACAAGTTGAACCAATCTGACCTTCAAATGCTGCAACAGACGAGCATATGTCCTACACTTGTATCGGAGATCAGCATGGTCAGGCCTTTTCAGTTGCCCACGCTGTTAATTCATATTATCAGCAGTCCTCAAGTGACTATTTATAGAAAAATCATGACAATTCGTTCAAGTAAAACTGATCTATATACCTGAGAAAAATAACTCTTATCACTCGTCATAAAATCCACCAAACTGGAAAAATAGTTTCTCAAGAATTCAGATGCTCTTCTAACAAATGTCGTTTTTAACTTGTCAACTTCTGCTCGTTTTTCTTTCACCTGTAAGAGATTCAGGGACAATTTCAAAGCTAAAAGTTGCTGCATCTTTTACAAGCAATATTAATTTTGATATAAGTAACTTTCTGTGTACAAATGCAGAGATGACTCAATGCGGCAATGCCTATGCGACGAGTGTTAGAATAGCAAAGACAGGGCAACTTGGTTTCACTTCATTCAGTAAACAAGCAAATAATTTAATGATAGGACAGTTTAATTTCCACCTTTTCTTGTCCAGTTTAAGTATAGAACATTGGCCCATAAAAAACTTTCAGGAACTTGATTCCAGCACTATCTAGACTCTATGACTGTGTATTTTGCAATAACTCAATCATTTTTATACCAGGCCAGGTCCAACTGTGGATTTCCCAATACTTCAAAACAATTTATTTACTCAAATCACTTCATAGGAACCAGTCATCCAAGCCCTGAACGGGCAAATTTGTACTTACCTTAACATATGCATGCATACCTACATTAACCTTATCTGCGTACTTTACATGCTGAAGCACAATAACAAAAATGAAGAAAAAAGAAAATGACAGAAAGGAATAAACAAGTGAACATACAGCTCTCATGTTTGAGTAGCTAGGATCCAAGTTAGGTGATTCAAGACCACGTAGAGCATTAGTTAGCCACTCACATGCCTCAATGTTCTGAGGCATTCTTGCCTCATCAAATGAACCACCTGTTAAATACGCTGCATACTACAAAACCAAGAATCAAGATGTGAAGAAAATTAATTTATTAGATCTCACCAGGACCTAGCTCCAAGAAAGATAGAGAAACACCTCAGAAGGGATGCGTAGTCTTTCAAGAAGACTATCAAGTTCCTCAATCAATGCCTTGTTGTTTACTGACTGCATTTCTAGCTTGTTGTTGCGGGTTTCTATCTGCATATTGTGAAAGAACCAACATTACATTAGCAAAGGAGGTCTACATTCAAATAATACTTACTTCCTGCATCTTTATGTGGCACCGTTTGACTTGGCACAAAGTCTAAGAAAAAAGGAAGACTTTTGAATGTGGTCTAAAACTGTTGAAATTTGCTTTCAGTTACTGCAGTAATTTATAGCATAATAAGTTACTTAGATTTAAGCTAAATTTGAATTTTGAATTTATGTTAGGTTGTTTTAGTTGTTGAAATTATTTAGCCTTTTAGAATTTTTGTTATGCAGATTTTCTACACATTATATTTTCAAATTGGCTATTTAAATCCCTCCTATGCATAATAAAATTAATGAGACTGTGAGAATTATTGGAGAAGAATATTATTGAATTGTGCTTCTACATTATTACACAGAGACGCTATTTATAGACACTACAATACAATCCTTTACCAAGTAGGTTACGATTTACTATTTCTATTAATATTCATATTTCTATTTCTACTCTAAGTAGGATTGTATATACCTAATTCTATTTTAACACTCCCCCTCAAGCTAGTGCATACAAGTCATATGCAAAGGGAGATTTAACTGAATTTATTTCTCTTGCGACCCCTAGCTTGTTACAAATGTAATTAATATGAGGACCGATGAGGGGCTAGGTGAGATATCTGCAAGTTGATCACTCGACTTCACAAAATTGACAGTCAATCTCAATGTGATTAGTCTTCTCATGAAATATTGCATTTGATGCATATTGTCAGTCAATCTTAATGTGCTTGGCCTTCTCATGAAATACTGGATTTGGGGCATAATATCGATAAAACACAGAGTGATAAATTCCTGAATTGCAGTATTGAACTTCCCAAACCAAGTTTGAGAAGATTGTTCCACACCATAGAGTGACTTACACAATTGACATATGAGGCTACCAGACTCCCCCTGAGCAACAAAATCAGGTGGTTGCTCCATATAGACTTCTTTCTAGAGATCACCGTAGTGAAAAACATTCTTAATGTCCAACTGATTAAAAGGTCAATGGAGAACGACAACTAAAGATAGAAAAAGGCGGGCATATGCTATTTTAGCCACGGGAGAGAAAAATATCACTGTAATCCAACCCAAATATCTGAGTATACCTTCTTCTTCTTCTTTTTTTGGCAAAAGTAAATCTGAAAGAAAAAGAAAACACTACAGGAGAACTCAGATCTCTCAAAAACAATGCAATGGTCACTGGAAATTGCTCAAAATCTGGTATAAAATATACGGAACGTCTCAAAATCAAGAGATGAGTAGATCTTAAACAAGAAAGTCACCGTAAAACTGGTTGGAACATGCTCGTGCACTGGATTATTAGATTTGATGGATGAAAGAGGTCACAATCTGAGAAATAAAATTATATGGATAGGATCGGAATGATGGCATGACCCTACTGAGAAATAGAATGATATGGGTAGGGTTGGAATGACGGCACAACCCTACTGAAAATTTGAAATTATATGTGTAGGGTCGGAATGATGGCATGACCCTACACAAATAAGAAAGTAGTCACCGGAAAGATGGCACGGTGCTACGCAAATCGGATATGAAAAAGTAGTCATCGAAAAGATGGCATGGTGCTACACAAATCGGATATGAGAAAATAGTCACCAAAAAGATGGCACTGTGTTACAAAAATAAGATATAAAAAAGTAGTCACCGGAATGATGCACGGTGCTACATAAATTAGATATGAGAAAGTAGTCCGAAAAAAATGCACAGTACTATGCAAATTAACTATGAAAAAATAGTCACCGAAAAGATACATGGTGCTACGCAAATTAGATATGAGAAAATAGTCACCAAAAAGACACACAGTGACCCTGCATTTTGCTAACATAATCATTGGCCAGACGGGCGGCATATATAGGTAATAGCCGCCCGCCGGTAGCGAAAACTCTTTGATTCTCTATCAAAATCATAGAGGCTCTGATAACATGTGAGAAATAATGGAAAAGGATATTATTGAATTGTGTCTCTATATTATTACACAGAGACCCTATTTATAGACACTACAATAAAATCTTTTACCAAGTAGTATACTATTTACTATTTCTATTCCTATTAATATTCTTATTTCTATTTGATTCTCTATCAAGACCATAGAGGCTCTGATAACATGTGAGAAATAATGGAGAATAATATTATTGAATTGTGTCATTACATTATTACACAGAGACCCTATTTATAGACACTACAATACAATCCTTTACCAAGTAGTATACTATTTACTATTTCTATTCCTATTTTTATTTCTACTCTAAGTAGGATTGTGTATACCTACTCCTATTTTAACAGAGACAATTTCAACCATTTTTTGTTGTTCTATCTTTTGAAAAAAATAAAACAAAAATACTCTTTAACCATTTGTGTGGCTATATATCATTTTATTAAGGGTAAAAGAGGAATTTAAAGTTAAATTGTCTTCAATTATAGAAATGTGACATTCTTTTGGAATGGACTAAAAAGGAAAATATGTCCAGATGGAGTATAATCATGGAATTGACTCGATTATTAGATTATATGTTTATAATCCTAGCTCATTCCCATTATGGGCAGAGCATATCTACTAATTCTTTGATTCCAGTTAGTAAAAGGGATCTTGAACTAAAAAATAGACCATAAAAGCTAAAAAAAATGATGCTTCAAAATTCTTTTTTTAAAAATTGGTAACAATTTATTCAGCGGCATAAAATTTTTTCTGGCATAAACCTAATGGCCTAAGCTTGTTATGTCCAGCATATTGTCATTATTTGACTTGTAGTCTTATCCTATTGATTTGGCTACCACAATATGATATAATATCTATCTACAACACTCTATTCCTTGATTAGTGGCCAATAAAAGCATGCTAAGATTTTGTTTAGATCACATGTGATTACTTGCTATTGTTGTGATGTTTTTATCATTTGGCTGCAGCCGATGAGCTTGGTTTGGCCTCAGTCTATGACCTTGTTTTGGCCTCAGCAGGCATTGAGACTGTAGGGTTCCAGAGTCTACAAATTGATTGTTATACAGTGCCTACGGATCAAGTAGACCTTGCCTACAGGCTGTGTAGACCATGCCTACGGGTCAGGTAGACCGTACCTACGGAACAAGCAGGTTGTACCTACAGGGTAGCACATATTGTACGGCCAGCATATTGTCATTATTTGACTTGTAGTCTTATCCTATTGAATTGGCTACCACAATATGATATAATGTCTATTAACAACACTCTATTCCTTGCTTAGTAGCCTATAAAAGCATGTTATGATTTTGTTTTAGATCAAATGTCATTACTTGCTATTATTGTGATGTTTTTCTTGTTTGGCTGCAGCCTATGAGCTTGTTTTGGCCTCAGCAGACACTGAGACTGTAGGGTTTCGGAGACTACAGATTGATTGTTATACAGTACTCACAGTCGAGTAGACCATGCCTACAAGCTGGGTAGACCATGCCTACGGGACTAGGTAGATTGTACCTATGGGACGGGGAAGTTGTAACTACGGGGTGGCACATACATTGCACCACAGAGCCTATGATTCGCATTGATTAACGGCACATGTACATTCGGACAATTCAGATCAGAGAATCATTGGGATCCACGTAGGGGGGGAATGTGGGTATTTAGCAACTGCTTGTGCTTGTTAAAACTTATAGTGATTGTGTGATGTTTGTACCTGTCGGGATTATGGAGGCTAGGTCAGGTTAGTTATGTGTCTATATTGTCTTGTTGTAGGGAGGTAAGGTATTATACTTGTGTTTCATCTCTGCCCTTTTTTGTTGAGTTACGTAGCTTTCAGTTTGTCTTACATGCTCGTTACATTATTTTGTACTGATGCCCCTTGTCTGGGGCTACTGCATTCATGCTTGCAGGTCCTGAGCAACGATCAGACACACCTACCGAGTAGCACAGCCGCCTATCCAGCTGATTGGTTAACTCCTTTCTTTCAGGGGTTTCTAGAGTCCTAGATGTTTGCTTGCTTTGTTGTTTACAGATTTTGGGTAGGTCAGGTCCTGTCCCATCCGAGTAGTGTATTCATAGAGGCTTGCAAACTAGTGTGTTGGGTTGTATTGCCATGTTATTGGCCATGTTGACCTTGTTTGTTGGTTGGCCGATGTTTGATGTATTGTATGGATATTCAAATGCTTTCAACTTTTGTATAGAGATCATGGCGGCTTTGACGGCCAATATAGCGTTTATGTTTTCCTAGATACCATGGTGGCCTCGACATCCCAAACAGGACTTGTGTGCTAGCTAGTTATAGCTTTTTATGAACTGTTGGGAGTAGTTGTTTTCTTTCTAGAGCTGTTGAGAGGGGCCTTGCCAGCCGAGGGCTTATTTTTAAGCCGAGATAGACTTGTTTGTTTTCTTGACTATGTGTTGCTTTCATGCTCCATTAGCAAGTGGTTCAGCAGGGTCGGCTCAAGCCTAAGTTTTGGCATTAGGTGTTAGTTGCGCCCCTTGAGTTTGGGGCATTACATATGTATTGTGAAAAACTTGGTCTTGTTGCAATTACAAGCTATTCAGATGCATATAAAGAAAGATCAACCCCATCCTATTTGTAATAATATACAAAAAGGTCACACACTTCTGCATATCCAAACTCGGTTTGAATCAGGAAGGGATTCATATTCCTTTTTGATTAAGTAGTTACTACAGTGTTGAAATCCATGAATTCTGGAAAGGAACTACAAACAAATTTTTTTGGTGGATGCACAAAGAAGAGAAAGAACTACGATTCAATTAACTAGAAAAAGAAAAATAAACATTGCTGGTAAGATTAAACAGAAGCGCTATGCAGAAATTCTTACTGATTCAATGTCTTCTCTCATGTGTCTAAGTTTTACATTAAAGATGCCCAACCATTCATCCATATCTTCAACACAGTTGGTGGCCGATTCAAGCCCATGCAAGACCTGGTAGGACCAAAAATTTAGGCACAGAAGCATACGTTTATCTTCATTAGAAAAATGGAACGATCGCCTCATCTTACGAAAGGCAAAATATGGAATGGTCACCTCATCTTACCAAAGGCAAGATATAAATGTTATACATAATCAAGTATGAGAGCGTACATATCGGGGAAATGTTAGTAAGTTGAATCTAAGGAACAGAGAACAAGACAAACTTTCCCTGCTATTGCTCTTGGCAGAGAAGAAGTTCATAACGAACGAGCCGAAAGTCTTATCAAAGTACATGGTTATCAATTGTCATAAAGAGGAAAACTGTAGCAACTCCTGAAAATAGAAACCAAATTCTTCTCTGACACTGGCATCAAAGCAATAAGAACTCTTCACAAAAACAAATGGGTCACCTCATCTATTAATGGCTCATTCTCCAAAATGGCATGCACATTAGCAGCTTCCAAAGCTTGAAGCTCTCGCTTCAGCCGCTCAGAGAATGCCTCAGCTTCACCAATACCCATTACATAACTGTAGAATTTGAAAGCAAGAATCAGGAAATGAATCAAAATAGTGCTAGGGTGAAACAAAGGGTTGTTGATTAAGAACCCGTTTGTATGGCTTTTACAACTTTGAAGTGCTGAAAGTTATTTTTATAAATAAGCAGTTAAGTGTTTGAATAAAAGTGATTAAATAAGAAAAATGATAGTGAATTTTAGGGTTAAAAGAATAAAAAGGGTAGTTTGGAAATTTAATTAAAATATAAGGAATATAAAAGTAATTTCCATGGTCAAAAATATGACTTTAAGCACTTAGAAAAAAAAAGTTAGGAATCCTAACTTTTTATTTTTGACTGACTTTAAGAACTTCATAACTTAAAGTTAGCATTAGGCAAACACGTCCAAAAACTAAAAAGGAGTTTTAAGTTGGTTTTGACCAACTTAAAGCCCATCCAATCGGGCTCTAAAAATAGCAACACAACTTAATAGGAAACTTTAAAATCAGGGAGTAAACAGTACAAACTAAAGGCTCGTTTGGGTAAGGATAAATATAAATAGTCTTGGGATAAAAATACAATTCAGGAATACAATTCTGGTGTCTTGTTTGGTTGGCAAGTTTGGGATAACTTATCCAACCATTTATAGCATAGTGATGGGATAAGTTATCCCATATATATGATGATATAAGTTATCTCACCTTATCCTAAAATAACTAATACCAGAATAATTAATCTTGAGATAACTTGTTCTCAACTAAACGACCCCTATGTGTTTGGCATGAAGGAAAACATTTTTCAGGATATTTTTTTTCAATTTTCGTATAGTTGGTTGGTCAAAATATTTTCTCTAAAAAAACTTACTTAAAAATATGAAAAATGACTTCCTCAATCAAAATAGAGAAAACAAGTTATACAAATGACATTGCAAGTTCATTATCTCTTCCCCTCCCACCCACGCAACACCCCCACCCCTTCCCTCCCCTTAACCATCCCAACTCCCGCCACCCCCAAACCTCCACTCTCCACCACATCTCACCCCATATTGTTTTGCTAGATAACATATAAATACTTTTGAGATATTATTTTTTTCTTACCTACCAAACATTACAAATTAAGATAGAAACTCACTTAGGCATGTTTGGAAAGCCACTTTGGTAAATGGATTTGGTGTAATTACATTGTCTGGCATTATAGTTGGCCATATAATTACTTGGTCAATAGGTAATTTGGTGTAACTGTCAGGGTATAATTACACTCTCTAATTCACAGGGGGGTTGTGAATTGCTGGTAATTACATGGTGTAATTACAAGCTGATTACTTTTTAATTTATTCCCTTTATTTCTATTTTTATTTTTTCATTTTAATTTATTTTTTTGTTTTTACTTTTTTAATTCTTTTTTATTTTTATTATTCAAATGTTTTCTAAAAATATAATTTTTTTATTTTATGTTATTTATATTTTATTTCCTTCTTATTCTCGATCTTTACTTGATGTGATTCCATGCAAATTTTAGTATTATCTATTTTTTTATCCTTATTTCTTCCATTAGCATAATTTTGTTACTATTCTAGTTTTTAAATGAAAGTAGAATTCATTGTTGAATAAGGTTATAGACTTATGTTTTTCTTTTCTTTTAAATCATATTTATGTATGTTGACACCCAACTTTGACCCTCCACAACGTTAATTAGTTATCGAGTTTCTTCAATTTTCAAACAATTTGAAATAATTACTTTAAAAAATCAAAATATTTTCAAGTTAATTTTAAAATAATTTTTTCATTTTTATAATTTTTGAATGATGTATATATTTTTATATAATTATTTATCTAATATTACCTCTTATGATTATTCGAAAGTCATCTTAAAAGGATTTTGTTTTTAACTAAATTTTTTGTTAATTAGTTTGGCTTAATCAATAGATTTATATTTTTTAGTTAATTAGTTTAAAATTAAGTTAATTATTTTACTTTGTCAAGATTAAGAAGCTCATTAATCAATTAATATTAATTCGTCCTATTTAAATTTTAGCTGAATTTCCTAATTAAACTTAATTTGGCCAATTTCTTAACTCAATGTGCCTAATTTTTTAATCCAATTGGCTATAATTGAAATTCATATGATCATTTGTTAAATTACAATCCTAGACAATTTTAAACCACATTCCCATCGACCCTTCCCATAACCCTAATATCAAGCCAACACCTTGTAATGACCCTCTAGGTCATTTTTGAATTAAAGCATTCATTCCATCATTTAGAGTGTTCCTGTAGTGACCCCAAGTCATTGATGACTTGCTGGCACTAACTGTTCGGTCGTCTGGTCGTTCGTTTGGGTTTTAGGCGCATTTTCCTATTTTGGAGCTTTTATAACTTGAAAAGTTGACTTCAGCCATATCTTCATGTAAACGATCTCAGAACGGAATTCTAATAATTCCATCAGCTCCGAAATGGCCAAATTAGGCTAGTAGCATGGTCGGCATGAGTACCGAGGCAATCGGTACGAGTTTGGGGCCATTTGGCGCTTTTGCCTTTGAAACTTGACCTATGGTTTGACTTGGTCAACAGTCTTGAAAAACAAGCTCAGATTAAAATAAAAGCAGATGAATCATTGTCTGAGCTCAGAACCTACACAACTGTAGTTAGCAAAGAGTGAGTACCAACAGCATGGTACCCAACAAGTAAACAATTAAGACTAAGCAAAGCTAGTAAAATACACGTAATCTTGCTACACCATCCAACCCCTAGACTACAACCTGTACAGAAATCAACCCAGTCTAAAGTTCTAACAGCACAATATTCATATACCTCAACAACAGTACAATTCAATTCACAAGTAAATCAGCATAATCAATAATACAAATTAGGGGAATATCAGAGGTAAAACCATCCACAATGGCAAAAGATGTATAATGCAACAAAATGCAATGTAATGTCACATATCGTGATGCATGTCTTCCCTAATGATACACATCCACTGATCACCTCAGACCAGAATCCATGGGGGCCTCACATAGACTATGTATTTGTCGGAAGAGAACTCACTATAACATCCACCGGAAAAGACCTCGGTCATAATATTCGCTGGAAAAGATCTCGGCCGCCGAAAAAGATCTCGGCAAATCACATCGATCGATAAAAATCTTGATCCTAATATCTAGTATCTCACTCATATCACTTTCTCAATCATCACAGATAAGTGTATGCACAAGTAATGAGTGAAAACAGAATGGATATTCACATATAATGCCATATAGTCCACAATCACCCAATTAATCAATATCATATCAACAACATATAAATATATCCAAATATTCACAACAAGCCAAAGGTTCTATCACATCGAACACCACATGTCATCTCATCTCAATTTTTCCATTTATTACCCCACTCTTTATCATCCAGTTCATTTGAATATCAATAGTTCTTAACACCACTTTCTATCAATACTCAACACATAAGACACGAATACATGATCCTACACGCTTTAGATAGGTTTAGAAATTCACTTGCCTCCACGCAAGTATACTTGACAGAACTTTTTCCACCCATAAGCTTATCATTTCAATGTCAATCCACTCCTTTTGGCTCATAACGAACTCACCAATCCCCAATTAGATCCTCAAAATACATGTCACCATTCAAATACATTAATTCCCCACCAAAGATCCACCATTATAATTTTCCTTATAAACCATGTCTAACTCCAACATTTGTAGTAACAACTAGCTGATTTCTCAAATGTAAATGCAACATCAAACTTCATTGCCCGAGTAGGTGAAACAACTGATAACATCTCAATAGCTAGTATTCACGCTTGCTAATCGATGTCTCTGTTACCATATATCACTAGTACCATACCATGAGATCCCGACAGATCCACTACTAAAGTACATCATATCCACCAAAGAGATTATTCCTAGATGGTCTACATCTTTCTATCCATTACGTAACCGCCATATATTACCAAAATATTTCAGTCTCCAGCCAAAAATGATATGCACCTTTTCGTAGGCTAGGTCGATAGCAAAAGCAACATAGCCCATAATCTCACCCAAGTAAAGATCGGTATCGCAGCTATAGACTTATCATAACCCTTCCTTATATACACCCACGCTATAAAATCGCCGTAAAAGTTTTGATTTTAGTTGGCACTACATTATCATCATAATACAATAAGCAAAATATTCCTTTGTGACGAATTTCATAGTCTGTAGTCCTCAAAGTCACAGTGCTCACCGCATACTCATTCCCCTAATTATATCATTCTTCATTGTCAAACCACTTCAGATGTCGAATAATCCACACCAAAGCTATTTTTCGTTGCTGAATAACTAACCAAACAGGTTGAGATGTTCATGAAGTCTCTTAATAATTATTCATCTTTCAATGTCATAACCTCGAAATATATCGTTGAACCACAACCCTATTGATCCCTTTTGAGTCGCAGAGCATTCCAAGTCTGACTACACATTCTTTCCATAATTATATCACTTCCGCCTTAATGCTAGATCTAACACTAACACCAAGCGATGACACCTTAATTGCTTACACGTAGTACCAAGCACAAATCATCGCTATAAGAGAGAGGATATAGTGAAACGATAGGAATTCGATCGGATCAAGGATGCACGATAAAGAATCAAGAAGTGAAAGTACTTTCTAACAGTCTTCATAACATCTCGAAGATAAGTACAAATGTCTCTGTACCAATCCTTGAGACTCTACTTAGACTTGGCTTATATACGTGAGACCTATAAACTTGGGCTCTAATATCAATTTAAATTTGGAGTTGAAATCAGCCCTTAAACCCCAATTTTATCAAAATCCATATTTTTGAGAAAATTCCCAATATTCGGATCTGAAACCCCGGCTTAAATCTGAAATACTTCTTAAAAAATATCTTACCAATGTTTAGGAAATTTTAAATATAAAATTTCATCAAAAATGGAGTTAAAATCAACCTTGAAATCCTCAATTTAGAAATCTTTAACTTTATGGGGAAAATCCAAATTATACGCAATTAATATAATGAAAAAAGTATATTTAGGATCCTTGTATTATGGTAGCCTCATTTTGGCATAAATTTGTTGATTCAATGTTGTAATGACCCTCTAGGTCATGTTTGAATTAAAGCATTCATTCTATCATTTAGATAGTTCCTATAGCGACCCCAAGTTATTGATGACTTATTGACATTGACTGTTCGGTCACCTGGTCATTCATTTGGATTTTATGCTCGTTTCCCTATTTTGGAGCTTTTATAACTTGATAAATTGACTTCAGTCATAACTTTAGGTAAACGACCTGAGAACAAAATTCTGAAGATTCTATCAGCTCCAAAATGGCTAAATTAGGCTAGTAGCATGATTGGTACGAGTACCGAGGTAATCGGTACAAGTTTGGGGCCATTTAGCACTTTTGCCTTTGAAACTTAACCTATGGTTGACTTTGGTCAATATTCTTAAAAAACATGCTTGAATAAAAATTCTGACAGCACGGTTAGCTCCGAAATGTTGAGTTTGGCCTAGAATGTCCCTTTGTTTGCTTTCCGAGTCTTTTGGTCTAATCCCGAGGCCTGTTGTGGAATTAGTCTTAAAATAGCACTAGGTGTGGGACCTACTTCTCATTAAAATGACCTCATACAGAAATTTTGAATGCGTCATTGAGTCTGAAACATTGAATTTGGTGGGGTAGCATATCTCGTTTGCTCGCACGAGGTTTTGAACGAATCATGAGCATCCGTCTGAGAATTTGACATGCTAAGTTCAGTTTTGCACAAGTTGGGTCTGGTGCCATCGCTAAAGAGACTCTTGGTCACTAAAGTGGCCAGGAATTCTAAAATGACCAGCCTTCTTGGGCGGGTGTCTCTTAAGCGACCTGGTGTCGCTAAAGCGATGCTCGTCTCTTTGAGGTGGTTGCTTAAGCGACCAGCGGGTGTTCACTTTTGCGACACCTAAGGCCCGTTAACTCCAAAATTCCAACATTTATTCTTAGCACTTTGAACTACAAATTTTCTTTCAATTCTTGGGAGATTTGGAGATTCAAAAGGCTAAGTTGCGTGGATTTTCTAGGGGAACTCAGTGGTGTGTTCAGAATTAAGATTTGAGGCTTCTCTTGAGGTAAGTTTCCCTTTTTCCCTGTGTTTCTAGTGTTCTTAGGCTATGAAGTTGATCATGAATGCAATGAATTGTGTTTCGTTTTTGAACACAAGCTCAAGTTAGCGTATGAAACCTCTTCTCGAAGTCAATTTCATAATTTATGGAGCGAGTCCCACAACTCCCAGCTTTTGACTCTATAATTGGTCAGTCTTTGAATTTGATAATTTTAGTGTCATAGCGACTATTTTAGCGTTGTGATTCTATTATTGATAGCGTGGTAGTATTCGAAGGTCATTCGGAAGGGAAAAGCTCCAATTCCGTAAGTTAGAGCATACGTGGTCAGCCTACAGGTAGGCTACGATTTTACCTTCTCTAGACTGAGCATGTTTAGACATTTGTATACTGAATTGTATAAGTTTGGAGGGGTTTAGGTATCGATCATGCTAAATTCATAGAATTCATGTCCTTGGCATTATTTTTGGGAAATTGTCGGACTGTTAAAGCATGACTCCTGTTATTGTTGGTTATCCCTACCCTTAGGTATGTGCTGTACCTTTGGTTATATATTTGGAAGTATGTTTGACCTTAGTCTAGGATTAGAGTAGTGTATCCTTAGACTTGCGCGATTTTGGTGTTGTTGGGCCTTAGAACTTCTCCGACGTCATTTTGGACAGATTAGCTCCCTGTAGATTGATATAGCAGACTCAAGTCTGATAGTCTAATTTTTACCTATGCAGTAACACAACTTTAGGAACCTTACCTCCATAATGCCCTATTCTCTTATCGATCTTGAATTGCTTGGCTCTTGATTTTGGAAGTCTTTTCGACGATTCTGGTTGGATGTGGTTCAGGCTGGAGTGATTCATTGATGGAGCTCATTTTGAGGGTACCTCCCTATGATGCTCGATTGGCTGTTGATCCTAACTCGGCCCGACTTACCTCAATTCGTGGTTCAAGTCCCCATTTCACTCCACCAGTAGGGTTCACACCCCTGCCTTGTTATTATAGCCTCGGTTCAAGTTTGTCACTCCTCACTTAGCCGTGGTTCGATCCCACCACCTTATTATCATCTCGGTTTAAGTTCGTCACTCTTTACTTAGCCGTGGTTCGAGCCCACCGCCTTTATACAACCTCAGTTCAAGTCCGTCGCTCCTCACTTAGCCGTGGTTTGATCCCACCGCCTTTATACAACCTCGGTTCAAATCTGTCGCTCCTTACTCACTTTGGTTAGACTTCTTAGCTACAGTCACCCAATTCAATTCTGTGGTCTAGCTTACACATGGTTCAAATCCACGATTATATGTCACCTAATTCAAGTTCGTAGTTGCTTTCAAATCTCGGTTCGGATCCCTGATCCTTTGATGAATCATCGGTTCAAGTCCTTACCTACTCTTATCTTTGGGTTAAGATTTCAGGCTTTTAGAATGCTTTGGTTCAATTCTAGAAAATTGGTGACATTTTTGGAACTTTATCAGATCCGTTCATTTTACTCCACTATCCTTGCTCCTGTAGGGCTTATGGGAGTCCGCTTAGGTTGCTACTGTTAGACTTGTGCACGAGCATACCCATCGGGTTTATAAGATCCCGGAGGATTTAGCTAGTTTTTTTTTCTTGGGTGTTGAGTACACTCGTGTATATACCTACATTTACTTCTTGCCCCATCTTTGGTTGTGGTTATTTTCTCACATTTCAGTTTACTTTTTCTTATCTTGCTCAGTCGACCTATGATGCCTGCTGGGTACCGTTGTTTTGGTACTCATACTACACTCTGGATTTGTTTTCCTGATGCAAGTCTGAGTACTAGCTATCGATGTTGATTCGAGCCAGCTACTGTCGTGATCGGAGGCGAGGGTGAGCATATAGCGTTCTAGATTTATCCGTCTCCCTCTATATATATTTTTTCTGTCTTTTGCTTTTTGAGATAACCCTATTTCTATGGTCCACTTTTGAGACTTGTACTCTTTTGTATTAACTCTGTACTTTTGACTTTCAAGTTTTGGAAGGGATTTTTTTTTATTTGTATATATTTAGTTTTTCTTCCGCCCGTTCATTTATGTTCATATTATCTCATTATTGTTTTTAGATTGAAATCGTTGCTCTTCTACCCTGATATTTCATTACTCGTATTTTCAGGATATGGGTCAGCTAGCCTACGGATGGATCATAGTAGGCGCTATCATGACCTGATAAATCAGATTGTGACACACCTACAGCAACCGAACTAAACACATCCATCAACAACTACAACAAAAATCCAACACCTATACACTACAATTTTCTACACCTCTACACTTATACAACTAACCGGCCCCCCCTCCACCCCCCTTTTTTTTCCATTCTACAACTTACAACACACATAACACACCATTGTCCACATTGATACGTACTATATACTCCATCAGTAGCCCACCACCCTAAAGCCCAATGCCAATACCCAATTCCCTAACTTAATTCCAGCATACATACCCCTATACGTGTATAGCTATGTACCCCAATTCATGCATACGCATCTTCTTCCTTACACACGCCCAAAGACAAACGCAGCGTACAACACCAACAACTCTTTCCCCACAAAATCCCTCAAAATCCACCGGATTTCAAGGTCATCCATCTCCCTCAAATCAATCTGGGAGCAGGTAACCCATCCCTTTGTCAGCCTTTTTCTCGTACTTCTCTTAATCCGTGGAATTTTGAATTCAAACAAGATCTTGAAGAAGATTTTTCTCTCTCTCAAATGGCTCTTTTGAAATTCAAGCACTATTTTTGGCTATAAATTGTTCACTTGTTTCCATTGACAAAGTGAGAAGGAAAAAGAGAATTCTCTGCTCTTATTATTTTTTTATTTACTCGCACTCGAAATTGGTGTGGAAATTGATCTTCTCAACTCGCTGTCGCAAGTTCGCTGCTCATAAGGAGGTAATTTTCATCCTATCTCCGTTTTTTTCTAGTTCCGTTTCTTACAATTTATTTTAGTGCTTATGTTTATTTTCATTTCTGTTTATTTTGTTGGTTTTGTTTCTTTACTTCTCTTATCATGCTTAAATTTTGTTTAGCTTCTTTGAGATAGTTAGATGTCTAGCTATTAATATGCGCATGACTATAACATTAATCTTCTAGTTTCTTGAGATTAAATGTTCAACAGGTTCTTCTTTACATATTGCTTTGTCTTAATTATTTTATGTAAGTCATGTTGATTTGGGGTTGAACTCTTGGTTTCAATATGGCTTTCCATAGTTAAAATAAGTTCCCTTCATGTGTGCTTTAGTTGTCGTTTCTGATTAGTTTGGACGGACTAGTATAGATTAAGGACGTGATTTGTTCGTAGTCTAATCTTCATGCTAACTCAATTTGCTTTCTTTTTGTTATCCCTATTTTAGCTGAGTTCATAAATCTGGAACACATGCTCTTAACCCGTTTAATGTATTATCGTCACATACCTTTGAAATTCATGGTATAGAATTGTTGGTTTCCTTCTCACTGCCTTCTTTAGATGCACATAACTAGAGATACAACTCATGTATCCTTCCATGTTGAATGTTTAGTCTGAAAATACTATGTCGAGTTTGTTGGTTCTAAAGTTCTCACCTGCTGTATTGTAAAGGTCTGCCTTTGTTTCGCCTTATGTTCGAATAACCAGTCAAGCAATAGCCCTGGTTAGCTAAACTTTGCTCTCTGATTGTTTTTTCCTTTCCACTATGCTCGAGATATCATTATTTAAGCTGCTCGAATTTAATGAGCCTTTTTATCCCGTAATCCTCTCCATTTTGTTTTCTGTGAATTTCAACATATTAGAATCTATTTATTCGTTTGCATTCTCATGTATTATAGGGTATTTTTCTATAATAAGTATACAATTCTCTTGATCTAACGTAGCGTTTTGATCTATTAAGTTGATCTTTAAACTTCCTAATATTATAAGATTGAATCAGATTTACATGGCACTAAGATGAATTTAAAAGTATGTAATTGAACTTGGCTAGCTTTATTAATTTAAGAGTATCATATGACCTTAGTTTTAAGTCTCAGAAATGCCTTTCTTCCCAGATCAGTATGGTTATGCTTACATTGGTTAAATTCCTCTTGTCGAATTTGTTCCAGTTATCAGTTTTGGGTCAACTTCTTGATCAAGTATTGAACTGCTATAGAATTACTTTAATTCAGGTCATTATTTCATATGGTTTGAGTCAGTTTCATGAGAACTAGTTTAACCTATTTTCTCTCTTCTTCTTTGATCTGATGACTCCCCCTGAGTGTTTGATTACTCTAGTTTGTTTAAGTAAACATTCGATGTTTTTTTGATATTTCTTAGTTCGCCGTATTGTTATTAGACTCATGCCAATGCTCATCTTTTTCTTTCCTTTACATTAACTCTCACGTTCGAGTCCAATTGGATTCACTATCTCCGTCGTGTCTGGCTTGACTCTCATTCCCAGCATTATTTCCTTTCCGAGTCAACCCTTTCTGACCAAAAGAAGCAGATTGGAGGGAAAGCTTAAGTTTAATCCCTCAAAATTTCACAACCATAAAAAATGTGCTTACTGCCCCCATATCAGTCCAGTGCGGCAATCAGGAACGAGCAGGAAATAGGCTTGAAACCCAATGTAATTTTGCAGCTGCTACAAAGACTTCAGTCCGGACTAGACCCAATCTGAGCAGCAAGTTTCAAATTTGTTACTTTATGTTGCTTTCTGTTTAAATTATATATAGATGATTACTAACATTTAATCTTAACTTAGATGAATTCTTGAGAGATTTTTTAATGGTCTTTCTTTCACTATTTTGTTGCTCATTTACTTTAAGTATTTAATTTTTAAAATCTATTTAAATTAGGCAATTTAAGCTTCGAGACTAACTTGAGAATTATTCATATTCTTTCATAGTTAGTAATTAGCTTGAAATTCACGTTTATGAGTTTGAGCTAATCATTTAGTTCAAAATCTTGACTTAGACAAATTGTTAAGCTAGAAATATTTTGACACTAATATTTGAATTATTTCATTTCTTGAAATAGTATGAATGTGTAAGTATCAACTAATTTCTAGTTACTTTTAAATAAAGATTTTCACAATTAATTCAACAAGTCTCTTTCACAATTAGCCAAACTTTTTAATCCGCCTGTCAATCGCATGTTAGCAGATCAGGATCATTTGAACCCTTACCCGAACTCTGGTTTATTAAAGGTTTTATTTAAAAATTACCTTTTAATATATTTTTTCTTGTTTTTTTCTAAAATTAAGTGACGAACTCTCTTTTCTTTATTTTTAAAATAATAAATAGCCAAGTTATGGAACGTTTTTACCTAGTTTAAAAACGGGTCGTAACAATGTACGTTTTGTTGAAATTTGATATAAGAGTATTAAGTTAAATTTTTTGTTTTGAATTTAGAACTTATGTTATATTTTCAGTTTATTTCACATTGCAACCTATTTCTTTTAGTTAGACTTGATAGATTATCTTTTTATAAAATGTTAAAATAATTTTATGACATTATATTTATAATATTATTCTTTTTGTCAAACATGCATTTCATGATGTTCATAGAAATTTTGTATTTTCAATTTTTATGATTAATTTAATTAAAATATATTAATTTAAAAAATATAAATCAATTATTTTTTATAATATTAGTTAAGAACCTATGTTTTTAAATTAATATATTTTCAAAAGGAAATATATATCTTAAATATTTAATTTAATATATTTTATAAAAGCCCTTATTTGTCTAATATAAATTTTTAATTTTAGACAATTAATTTTTATAAATTTAATATAATTTTATGATTATACTTGTGCAACCAAACAGTACACTCGTAACTACACTGTAATTTCATTTTGGCAAACAAACAGATCATCGTAATTACTAGGTTGTGTAATTACTCGACTGATAATTACCATCTTAGTAATTACACCAATTTCAATTACCAGGTGACTTTCCAAACAAACTCTTATTTTCCAATAAAACATTTTCCGCCATACCAAACAAGTGTCTGCTAATAGTGTTATCTACAGCAACTTAGATTCTCCAACTAAGAAAAACAACGATAGCCAACATGGTTATTTAGAATAGTATTAGATGACTAATCAAGGTTGAAAAAAAAGCCAAACTAGACTTGAAGTATATGGTCTTGATAGATGAAGAGGTATTTAAAATACGGAAAAGGGTTTGATATACCCCTCAACTTTGTCATTTAGAGCTAAGATGTAAGACTTCAAAAATTTGGGAAGTCCTAAAAACAAGGAACAAAGAATGAAATCTCAGAAAAATGCATAAAGCTGGCACCAGTGATGACCACGGAAGGCCATCACGTGCTGTGGTAAGCACCATGCCTCGTGGTGAGCGACCGTGGTGGTAATTCAGAGACTCAGACCTAGAAGGAAAGGACCACGCCGAGGGACCATGGACCGTGGTGAGTACCACGGGCCGTAGTGCCCTCTCTGGTGACTCCTCCCCTACAGCCTTAGAAAACACTCCAAGAAAAGGACCACGGACGACCACCACGGGCCTTGGAGCTCTTCACTAACCATGGTTTGTTTTCATGATGGTCACTTTATAGGCCTCTTACAGGACCTGAACCACGACCACGTTTCACAGGTTGTGATGCCCTCCATGGATCGTGAAGATCTCCGTGGAGGAAGTTTAGAGACTTTTGCTGCAACCCCAATATTTTTCCCTCTAAGTCAATCATCACGGGACACCACCATGGACCGTGGTGAGCACCATGGGCTGTGAAGGGTTTCCATGAAGCCCTTTTCGACAAGATTTAAAAGGGGCATTTGGGTCTTTTTCTGTGTTTTAATATTGAAGTGTGGTCGTTTTAGTGACTGAATTGACCCTATCTAAAGATCTTAAACCTTCTGAAGTCCTCATTTCTCACACTTAGACTCAAACACAAAATTCCCTTCCTCTCAGGTCCTCCCAAGGGTTTCAAGAAAAGATAGGGTTCCAAGGTTCTTCAAGTCTCCATTACTTTCAAGCTTGCATTAGGGTTTCATTCCCCAAGGTATGTGGGTCTTATTCATGGGTTCTTCTACCCATGGAGCCCAAGTTATTTCTAAACTTAATAGTTCAATTTCAAATGGTGAAATCTCATGGATTTCTATATTATGATTCCAAATGCATGGATTGTTGTTTATTTAAAGTTTATTTATCTATCTTAGTCTATGTTGACTCTTAATTGCATGAAGTTGATGATTTTATTAAAGGTCCTTATATGAAGGCATGAAAAAGGGGTTTCAAGGTGTTTTCGGTGGGTTGTTTCCAAGATATATAAATTGATGCATCTCATTCCTCTCATGCATGCTAACATTGTTTTAAATCATTTAAAGGTTGAAATGAATAGAACCCACCCAGTTTTACTATGTTCTCAATGAAGTTGAATTGAAAGACTTGACTCCAAAATGAAAGTTCATGAAAGTAAATGTTTATGATTAAAGGGAGTCTTATGAAATGAAAGAATGATGAAATGATCATGAAATGATATATTCCACTTGTGAAAGGCCAATTCTCACTTATGTGAATCACATGAAAGGTTCTAATGACCTATTCTACCGAATGATGTTTTGATGATCTAAACTAGGTAAATGACTATGTTCTTATTATATGAACTATTTCGTGGGATTGACTTAGCATCGAATGAGGTATTGAGGTGAGATTCGGTAAGAGAATCCTAGTAGCAACCCCTTGTCTCATTAACTATGCGCCAACTTAGGAGCCCTTGTAGGATTAGGCTAGTGGATCCACAAATAGACCATAAAGTTAAAGTTAAAGAAATGAATAAAGTTGACGGAGCTCTCCCCGACAAGTAGTCTCCCCATGCCAACGTAGGGGTTCATATTGGATTCTATGTAATAGATCGCATGGTCTTAAATGTCGGTTACGGTCATCTTCCCAGAAAATGAATGTTTAAAGGTTATTAATACGATTGATTATGCCTGCATTGCACTATGTTTCATACTACATAAATGCTCTAATATTTCTTTAATGTTTATGCATGCCTACATATTTAATACATTCAAAGTACTAATGCATAATCTATTGCCTACATGATATTACCATGTAGGGACCGACGTTGATCCACACTCACCTCCACGTGACTAGTTGACTACGTTGAAGGCTACTATTTTGGTGAGTTCCCATATTTCGGGAACAACACCCTTTTTCTTTTCTGGTTCATGTTATGTAAAGACCTTTAGATTTCCTTTTTGGTACTTTTGACACTCATTATGAGGGTGAGCTAGGGACATGTCTAAGTCCGCACCCCCAAGTCTATGATGTAGAGGTATAGTTGGACATGTAAAAGTAAAGTTGGACTATTTTGGTTCCCATTTGAATGTTCCCCTTAGTCCTGTTTTCCCCTTCTTATTTCCGTTGTTATTGAATGTCATTACCTGTGAAAAGCTAGATGACTGCTAAGAGACTTGGATGAGATACCTCTGGTGTCTATTTGTCGTGTCACGTCTAGGCCCTAGGCTTGGGTTGAGATATAATATATCTATCGTCACAAAAGTGGCTCACATATACCCCTATTATTATTAAAAAGGCTAACATATACCTCTATTGACAAAAGTGTCTCAAATATACCATTTTTATCCAACGACAAATGAAAATGAAAATTTTATTTTGAATTTTATTTTTTGATTTTTTTTTTGAAAAATCATATAGGGGCATATATGATACTTTTCATAGCTGTTTTTTTAATTTCTTTGACTATCATTATTTGAGTTTCTTATTCTTATTTTTTATTCTATTTGTTAGTGTAAAAATATGAGAAATAAAAAGAAAGAAGTGTGAATGTAAAAGGAGAAAAAGTAAGAAAAAAATTCAAAACTAATTTTTTCCAATTATATTGCAATTTTTCTTTATAAGAAAAAATTCAAAACTAATTTTTTCCAATCATATTGTAATTTTTCTTTATCTGTAAAAAAAACTTGGGGCATATATGATAAATTTTACAAAAAGATTAGTGAAAAAATAAATTTGACCATCAAAATAATAAATTTAAATTAATTGTTGAATCAAAGAAACTAAAAAAATGCATGTGAGAAGGATCAAATATACCCCTACATTAATATTTATTTTATATAATAGTTTTTAAAAAATATATTTTTTTTCACTTCCGTTAGAGAATGTGAGTCATTTGTGTAACACAAGGGTATGTATGAGCCACTTTTAGGGGTGTTTGGTATGAAGGAAAAATATTTTCCAATTTTCTCATGATTGATTGATTTGAATGTTTTAGAAAATAATTTTCAAATCAACTTATTTTCTTCAAATTTTAGGAAAATGACTTATCTTCAAAAAATAAGGAAAACATTTTACAAAACTCTCTTCCAACCTCAAATTACAATTTTTTTCTTATCTCACCCCATACCCCGACCCTCCCCTTGTACACCCAAACCAGCAGCTCCCCTCCCCCCCCAAAATTAAAATTATGAAAGCTTGTTTTTGAAAAATCTTTCAAATTTAATTTTTTTTATTTTTTACCCCACCCCGACTCCCCTACATCCCCTACCCACCCACCCACCTGCAAAATAAAAATTAAAAGAAATTATTTTTTAAAAAAGTTTCAAATCCTGATTTGAAAGTCAATTCTCGAGGCGGGTCCAATCAGGGTCCCAATTCGAAAGCCAGAGTCGAGTCTCAATTTGAATGTCGAATGTTGGGTCAGAAGTCGAGTTGGGTTCTGGTTCAAAAGTTGGGTTCCGCATCGGATATTAGGGTCGAGTCCCATTCAAGTGTCGGGGTCAGATCTTGGATTGGTCGATGGTGTTCATGTTCGGGTGCCGGGGTTGGGTCTGGTCTCAGGGTCGGATTTTGAATTGGCTATCGAGGTCTTGTCTTGGTTCGAGTGTCGGCATCTGGTGTCGGGTGTCGGGGTCAACTCCCAGGTCAGGAATTGGGGTCGAATTTCGGATGATTCATCAGGGTCGGATCTTGAATCTGTCCTAGGAGTCAGGTCCTGGTTCGGGTGTCGAGATCAGGTCCGGAATCGGTTATTGGAGTTTATTTACATGTCAGAAACTATTTTCCTAAAATGTATATTTCTACACTTTAGCCAAAAATATAAGATATTTTCTGAAAAATATTTTTCATTCACCGACCAAGCAATAGAAAATATTTTCCACTCAACAACCAAACATGAGAAAGTAAATTAGAAACAAATTTGTTTTTCAAGAATACATTTTTTAGAAAAACATTTTCCTTCGTAACAAACACTCTGACAAAATTAAGGGGTATATCAGATCCTTTTCCCTTTTAAAAATATAAAAGTACATGATTCTTCAATTTTTCATAGCATGGAGAGTGCAAGGCATTGCGAGGTAATTTCTATCAGCAACTAGCTTGACTGATGCAAGATAAGTTCAGCAGTAAAGCAGTTTGCAGGTTAAATCAACCAAAATGTAGGTTCTCTGTAGACACAAAATTCAGAAATTGTATTGGCATATATTACTACATTCTTTTGTAAATTGAGCAAGAAGTTAAGGTTGCCAGACCAATTGTAACCAAAAATTTACACACTTATTTTACAACTCTCAAGTCTTGCATTCATAGACATATGCACATTTTGTAACCAAAACTTCAGCTATTTGTACTCGTATCCGCTCTTCAGGAATTGTTTCCTAATTATTTCAAGACAAAACTGAATCCACCATAAACTTTAAGTCTACCAATTAATACATTGATTAGACATGGGACCACTGCTTGTACACCATTAGAAATAAAACACTAAAGAGACTGGAGGGCGCTAGACACAAAACAAGGTAGATAGTTATTTATATTCAGAGTACTTTAAGATAGGTTTCTCAATCGTTATTCCACTTAAAAATTTATGTTCTGTAAATCTACTCATCTAAAAGAAAGGAATCTGTCTTTTGAAGTAGGTAACACTCCTACCTACAGCCCGTAGTTCTATAATGCATGAGAATACTTTCTTTTCTAAGAAAAAATAAGTCATAATACTAGCCAGTTCCCTCCATGACATGATAAAGTCGTGGCAAGAGGTCAACTTAAGGGAAGCAGACATAAGCATTTTCGATTTTGAGCAAAAATCGGCACAATGAAACGTCAAGAGAAGTGGGAAAGAGGTTACATACGTGCCTAACAGAGCCTCCATGTCCTCTTCCTCTGCTTGAGATACGAGTTCTCTTTCAACAGTTACTGTCATCTCACCTTCTTCTGCTACAGCAGTGACCGGCCCATCTTGAGGATTAGCCTGTTGCTTGGTAATTGCTGGAGTATTTTCCTATATAAATTAGAATTACATAAAATACATCAAGCAATAGCTTTTATTTTAGTTCCTGTTTAGAAACATATCATGTTGCACAGACTTGCGTGCGGGTGTCCGATACCGGTGCGGATCCTCTATGACCTAAATTTTATGATTCGAGGATATGGATTCATGTGTGGATATGAGTGTGGGAATTCGCCTAAAAGGAGAGTTAATAAAACCTAAGTTATGAGATATCAGGTGGAAAGCTCGAGGAAAAAATAATGATCAAGAGGAGAATCTTGAAAGGAGATAAAGGGAAAGGGAGTGCAATAGAAATTTATATATACAAGGTATTCCATTTTCTTCAATTTCACCTTACGTTTTGTTTTGATTACATAAATCATTGAATTTGTCCAAAATTTCTCCCTCGAATTTGGTCAAAGTATCCAAAACCCATTGATCAGATCCGGTACAGATCCCACACCCACGTCGTGTTGACACAGGTGCAGCACCAAATGTGAAGAGTCCGATTAGCAAATAACTATTTCTAATGTAAAAAAAAAAGGAAAGTGTTTATCTTCAATTAAATAGTGAATATGCATATGACCTTCAAAGACATTCTAACTGGAGGAACAAGTGACAACACTTCATTTATAATAACGAATGACTGTTTGTTTTACCACTAGTTTCCTTCTTTAACTAGTAGAGAGTTTCCAACTGCGAATTTTATAAGAAAACATTCATAAACGACTCTGGATACTTAAGCGAGATTAATAGAGAGTTTCTTGCATTTAAGACTACTAACAGATAATAATTGTAACATTAGAACTTTAAAGGGTACAACAGGCAAAAGGTTGTTCCAGGTGTAGTGACCTTCCGTAAAGATTTCCCCATGCATTTCACCTTTAAAAGAACTTTTTCTTTAGATAAGAATCTCAACTTTAACAAACACATTTGTGATCTTCCTTCTACAGGTATAAGGCACAAGAACAAAAGCTAACTAGCTCTACCAAATATGCAACTGATAATATAGTTCAGAAGAAGAAAAATTGACACTAATAGAGTCCATCTTCAGCAGCTAGACAATACATTTTTATGCTTTATAAGATAATGGGGAGGTTCAACACTAAATTAACAAAAGCGGAAACATTTGGGATATTAACAGGAAGACAAGAGGCAAGAAGTTGATCAAGGCCACCACTTAGGCTTCTCTAGTTCATGGACAAAACGGGATTGAAGTTTCAGTCATATAATCATGGCATTGGGAATAAATAAAAATATTGGTATCTCAAGTTTTGTATATGCAGAATTGAAGGTGGGATTAAATTTTTATGGAAAATATATACTTTTTGAGGTAAAGGTAACTGTGCACTCACAACAGAATTCATCATCGAACAAATGATGAGCATAGGCCACTTACAATCTCATCAGAGCATAACAAAAACTACCCTACGGGAGATTACAAATTTTCCATGAAATCAACAAAAAGTTCTATATCCCTACCATATCTTGTTTACACCAAAAATAAAGCCTGAGACAATTTATTTTAACATTCTGAATGTAGTTTCTCTTATCTTCGAAAGCATCTTGCATTTCTTTCTTTTCACAAAGCCCACCAAATGCATGTTGGGATTAAGAGCATGTTTGGATTGACTTAAAAGTTGGTCAAATTAGATTTAAATTATTTTTTAACTTTTAAAAGTGTTTGACAAATAAAAAAATAATTAAGATAAGTAAAAATTTATAAAAAGAAGTCAAAAGTTGTCCCCCTCCCTCCACATACTTTTTTTTTTTTGCTTAAAAGTAATTTATATTTGACCAATAATTTTACCTTTTGTATCCCTATAATTTATATATTATTTTCCTCCTACTTTTTCTTTGCTATTTTTCTTCTTTTTCTTGGACTTTCTTTCTTTTGTTTTCCCCCTTTTTTGCTTTCTTTTCTTCAGCTTTTTTCCTCTTTTTTTTTTTTTGGCTCTTTCTTTTCTTCAATTTTTTTCTTCTTCTTACTCTTCTTTATAATTTTTTCTTCTAAATTATTTTGTCCTTTTTTGTTTTTTCTCTTTATAAATTATGTGGTAAAGAAGAAATATAGTCTAATATTTATAAATATAATTAAAAAAGTATCTTTACTTTATAATAATTAACATTTTATAATGTTTAACAACTTTAAGGGTATTTCAAACATTTTAATAAAAAAAATGTTTAACAACACTTATTCACCAAACACATCATTTTTTTTTTTAGTTACAATACTTTTATTCAAATACATAACTATTTATTTTTAAAATATATTTCAACATTTTAAAAAGTTACTTTTTAAAAGCCATTTTTTAGTATCCAAATAGGCTCTTAATTCCCACCAGTCTCTCCAAAGTCTTTTCTTCCTATCTCCTTCCAGCTATTCAACGTCTTTGTGGTCTTCGGTACTACCTAGCACACACCAAGAATACATAAGAACATGTTTCACATCTTTGCAGTTGTTTTGAAATGAAGTAACAGATGCCTATTGAATTATGCATCTTGTTCACACATGAAACACCTTGTTGAAAGAAGTTCGTGTGATGATATTTCTTCTCCTCTCAGTTCATTCATACCATTCCACTGGCACTCCTTTAATTCTCTCGATGTCAAAAGACTTAAAACCTATCGCAAAGTAGATATATACCTCCATTAGAGTGGAGGAAGGTTTAGGACAGAGAAGGTTGGAGATGGAGATTTTCGGTGATCAGGACCCCAAAAAGGAGAGATTTGGGTGGATCTATGTCAATTCGTGGGAACTTCCATAATCTCATCGGTTTTTTACTTCGCAATAACTCGGGATTTAATTCCATAGAGATGATAAATCTTTGGCCTGTAAATTCAATGAATGAATATTACCTCTCGATGATCTTGAATCAGATCAATATCATGAATAACAATATCTGAACTATCAAATCAATTCGTCGTCGAGAATTGAATAGTATAACATAAGAAGTTTTTTAGCATGTATTATATATTGCATAACAATTAATTCCAAAATAATTTACATCATAAGGAAATTATGCTTAGGCAGAAAACAATTTTCTAATATACCAAATTAGGCTTTCGTACAGAATATCACATATATACTCTTTATATGAAAAAGAGTCATTATGTGTAGATTAAGATGGAATCCAGCTAGTAGTTGCCCTTTCCATGTCATGAAAAAGATGGAATAAATTCCCCATGGGCATTTTTAATCAACTGTGTTCTACCCAAAGAAACGATTTCCTTGCATTTTTTATGCTTTCTTATCAGTCATTAGTTACTTATATTTGTTCCTTTTTCGTTTGCAAAGAATAAGCAGCAAGAACAGGACTTGTCAACTGATATTTCCGATTCTTATTTGAAGCTATCACAGATAGCCAATATTTTCAATAACAAAGCTAATTACCACTTGGCAGATTTCTTCTCTTCTCTTCTCTTCTTTGCAGGTTTTCCTTGTTGGTGCCCTGAAGGTGTTTGACAAAATTCCTCAACGAAATACTGCTTCATTAAATGCAATTATTTTTGGATTTTGGCCTAAGGATTTGTTCAACCCAAGATCTGCTATCCACACAACCCAAAGGTCGTTGTGAACAACACCTTGACAACCAGGTTCATTTCAACTGGAGTTGGTACCTCCGGTTTCCATATCTTTCCCTATCTATTCCTTACTCATACAATTGTAGTTACATTTTGCTGACTTTAAACCTTTGAATAATTTATTAGGTCATACGCATTTTCGTGGCTTTGGATAGTGATGGTAGACTAGGGTCATGTTCTCGCTCAGGGACGGGGACAGAGATGAGGGTTAGTAGGGGTAAGTGGGTTAAAGGAGTGTCTAGACTGAGAGTAGGTTCTTGGAACATTGGGACTTTGACAGGAAAATCCATAAAGCTAGTTAAAATTCTAAAAAAGAGGAAAATTAATATAGCTTGTGTACAAGAGACCAAATGGATAGGTTCTAAAGCTAAGGAGGTAGACGGGTATAAGCTTCGGTTCTCTGGTAGATCGAAGTATAAGAATGTGGTAGGCATTTTAGTAGACAGTAATTTAAGGGATCAGGTGGTGGAGGTTAGGAGAGTCACTGTTAGGATGATGTCGATTAAGGTGGTCGTTGAAGGAACCACGTTGAACATTATTAGTGCTTATGCGCCGCAAGCAGTCTTAAAAGAGGAGGATAAGAGGCGCTTTTGGGAGAATTTGGACGAGTTAGTAGGAGGCATACCACCTACTGAGAAGCTTTTTGTGGGAGGGGATTTCAATGGGCACATCGGGTCTATTTCGAGAGGATATGATGATGTGCATAGAGGCTTCGGCTTCGGTGACAGAAATGGAGGAGGAGTCTCACTTTTGGATTTCGCTAGAGCTTTTGGGTTGGTGATAGCCAATTCGAGTTTCCCAAAAAAGGAAGACCACTTAGTAACCTTCCGAACTGCGGTGGCTAAGACCCAGATAGATTTTCTACTCCTTAGAAAGGATGATAAAGGCCTGTGCAAAGACTGTAAGGTCATTCCGATCGACAATCTTACGACCCGACATAAGCTCTTGGTGATGAATTTAGGGATCAAGATGACGAGAAAGAAGATGGTAGGGGATGACCGACCTAGGATCAGATGGGGGAGCTTGATTACGAGTAGCGCCCTGGAGATGAGAGAGAAATTGAAGGATATAGGGCCTGGGATAGTAGTGGGAATGTGAATACTATATGTGATAGGACGGCTAGTTGTATTAGGGTTGTAGCAAGAAAAGTGTTGGGAGTCTCGACAAGTAGCCGTGGCCGGCATCGAAGGGACTAGTGGTGGAATGGAGAAGTGCAAGGGAAGGTGGAAGCAAAGAAGATAGCGTATGCAAAGCTGATAGAAAGCAAGGATGAGGTGGAGAAGTAGACAAATACAGAACTTTATAAGATAGCCAGGAAGGAGGTGAAGTCGGCAGTTTCGACGACAAAAATGACAGCTTTTGAATGCCTTTATGCTGAACTGAAGAGAATGGAGGGGATAGAAAATTGTTCAAGCTAGCCAGGGTGCGGGAGCGAAGGGCACGCGATGTGGATCAAGTGAAGTGCATTAAGGACGAGCATGGAAAAGTATTGGTAGAGGAGACTCTCATTAAATAGAGATGGCAGTCGTACTTCCATAAACTCTTGAACGAAGAAGGAGACAGAGAGATTGTGGTGGGAGATTTGGAACATACAGGAAGGCTTCACGATGGTGAGTGTTGCAGGAGTATTTTGGTCGAAGAGGTTAAGGGTGCTGTGCGTAGGATGCGTTGGGGAAGAGCGACCGGACCTGACGAGATTCCTGGTGAGTTTTGGAAGAGCGCGAGCCCGATAGATTTGGAGTGGCTGACTAAGTTATTTAATGTCATTTTTAGGACAACAACAATGCCCGAGGAATGGAGGTCGAGCATAATAATCCCTCTATACAAAAACAAAGGGGATATCCAGAGCTGTAACAACTATAGAGGTATCAAGCTTCTAAGCCATACTATGAAAGTGTGGGAAAGAGTGGTGGAGATGAGGGTTCGGAGAGGTGTGTCTATTTCAGAAAATCAGTTTGGATTTATGCCAAGACGCTCAACTACAGAAGCCATCCATCTTATGAGGAGACTGGTGGAGCAGTATAGGGAGAGAAAGAGGGACTTGCATACGGTATTCATCGATCTAGAAAAGGCTTACGATAAAGTTCCACGAGAGATACTATGGAGATGTTTGGAGGCTAAAGGTGTACCTGTGGCATACATTAGAGTGATCAAGGATATCTATGAGGGTGCCAAAACCAGGGTGAGGACAGTAGGAGGGGACTCAGAGCACTTCCCAGTTGTGATGGGGTTGCATCAAGGATCAACCCTTAGTCCATTTTTATTTGCCTTGGTGATGGATATATTGACGCGACAAATTCAAGGTGAGGTGCCGTGGTGTATGCTTTTTGCGGACGACATAGTCCTGGTCGATGAGACTCGTAGTGGAGTTAACGCTAAACTGAGGATTGGAGACACACCCTGAAGTATAAAGGGTTTAAGCTGAGTAGGACCAAAATAGAATACTTAGAGTGCAAGTTCAGTGAGACACCTCAGGAGGTTGGCGCGTAAGTTAGGCTTGGTGACCAGGCCATCCAAAAGAAAAGTAGTTTCAAGTACCTTCGGTCTATCATGCAAGGCAGCGGAGAGATTGACGACGATGTCACACATCGTATTGGGGCAGGGTGGATAAAATGGAGGATTGCTTCCGGTGTGCTTTATGACAAGAAGGTGCCACCACAACTTAAGAGCAAGTTCTACAAAGTAGTGGTTAGACCGGCTATGTTATATGGGGCAGAGTGTTGACCAGTTAAGGTCTTCCACGTTCAAAAGATGAAAGTTGCTGAGATGAAAATGTTGAGATGGATGTGTGGGCATACCAGGAGCGACAAGATTAGAAATGAGGCTATTCGGGATGAGGTAGGAGTGGTCTCGGTAGAAGACAAGATGTGGGAAATGCGACTGAAATGGTTTGGGCATGTGAAGAGGAGAGACACAGATGCCCCAGTGAGGAGGTGTGAGAGGTTGGCCATGGATGGTTTCAGAAGAGGCAGGGGTAGGCCGAAGAAATATTAGGAAGAGATGATTAGAAAGGACATGACGCAATTACAGCTTACCGAGGACATGACCTTAGATAGGAGGGTGTGGAGCACCCACATTAGGGTAGAAGGCTAGTACATAGTCTCGTTATTCTGCCCTATTAGTAGGAGCATTAGCGCACTATAATTTTCTGTGTGGAGGACTGAGATTAGGATAAAAGGCTAGATGACTCATCCTTTACACGATAGTAGTTGTAGTTCTGCTCATTAATTTTTGCCATTTGATTTCTGCATTGTATTGTTGTCTATAGTTGTGGCGTCGTTGTGCTTTGATTATCTTATCTTATTTATTTATAGTAGTTAATGCCTCTTTCTTTTCGTACCATTCTACCATGACTTTCTCAGTTTTGCTATTTCTTGTTTCCATCTTGTTTTTGATATGATTGTCCTTATCTGACCTTTTATTTTGTTTTCCTTTTGTTTTCCTCTCTTGAAGCCGAGGGTCTTTCGGAAACAGCCGCCCTACCTTTCAAGATGGGGGTTAGGTCTGCGTACACTCTACCCTCCCCAGACCCCACATTGTGGGATTATACTGGGTTTGTTGTTGTTGTTGTTATGTGTAGATTAAGGGTGAGTTTGGTATGGAGGAAAATATTTTTTCAATTCTCTCATGTTTGTTAATCAAAATTTTCGAAAAAAACACTTTCTTTAGAAAAACAAGTTCCTTAAAATTGAGGAGAATGACCTTCCCGTAGAAGTAGGGAAAACAAATTTCATAAGTTGGAAGAAGGAAAAACAAATTTCATAAGTGACATTCATAGTAATTGTCCTTCCCCACCCTCACCCCTCCACCCCCATAGCCCCACCACCACCAGCCCCTCATCCATATCCCATATCACCACTTGCCTAGATTATATATAAATGCTTTTGGTTGTTTATTTACCGCCCAAAATAAGCAAAAAGAAAACTACTTGTTTATGAGGAAAATATTTTCTTCATATCAAACACACCCTAACTGGATGGAAAATAAATAATTCGGCAAATGTGCAAAAGCACACATTTCTCGAATTGGATAACTTTTATCAGATCTCATCCTATGAAGATGAGATGTGATGCTCCACAATCCAATCTAACGTTCCAAAACAAAACTATTGATGAACTTTTCCAACCATTTCAATTCTATTGGGCATTTTTGAGATGTACTTTCCAAGAACATCTGATAAAAGAGTCATCATATGACATAATTAAATTAAACAAGCAAACTTTCAAGCCTAGACTATAATATGTTGGAAGATACTGGGTGGAACTTTTATATGTACCTTTGCCCAAAGAGCCATCTCTACCACATCTATGCCAACAACCTTGGGGAGACGACCAAGGACATCCTTACAGATGTTTAGGATGCAAAGCAAAAGGCGGTTCCTACAATAGTTAAAGAAAAGGTCATGGATGAAAGTGCTTATACGAGAAAAAAATCTCAGATATTTACACACTCATTATTAAACAAATACCTATCGTCAACGTTACGCATTGTCCACTGAGGTGGAGTAACACTTTGACTTCTGAGATTATCGAAACCCTGTATGAAAAATATCATCAAGAATAAGCTTTATATATTAGCTGCATGTGCAATTGCAAACTAATTTTGCTGAGAGTATTACCAGCATGAATGTACACCCACTTGGATCATTAGTTACCAGCTCAACCTTTGAAAGATGCTTAAGCTTGTACAACTTTGCAGGCTGCATGTGCAAGCATAACATTGTTGTCAGCTTAAACGAGGTACTTAGCACAACTTTCCTTTTCTCTAAAGGAAAGTCACCACCCCAAAATGAAGATTTTAGGAGATGCAGTTCGATTTCATGACTCTATCTATGACGGTAAGTAAAATAATCCTTCTTAACAGTTTTATGGGCAAGTTTAGAGATATACAGTTTCCTTATACACAACCAAATAAATATTTGAAAAAGTATGTGTCATGTAACATTTGAGCACTATCCACAACATAATTAGGACACAGATTCATGTTAGTAGACAAGCTAAACTAACTTATGAAATTATTATCTTCATCCTCTAAATAATCTGGAGTACTGAAAAAGTATATGAATAGAAGAAGAAAGTTTTAGTATTAAAAAGGTAGATTAGAAGTATTTACCTCAAGGACTCCTCCATTAGAATATTTTAAGACACGAAGAAAAGCTTTAGTGCGTTGGCCTTTAGCTTTTGCTGCACAAACCACATTTTATGAAGTAATGGCCTATTGTAGTTGACAACACAAGTATGCATAGGAGAAAACTCTGAAATTACTGTAGTACATCTAAATTTTCAAAGTTGACTCCTCCTCCCAGAAAGAATGCACGCACCTGTTTAAGTTATGAGTCTAGGTATCCAAAATAAAAATAAATTTGTGATTATTTTTTTGAATAAGTAGTTGATGCTTTTGTTCAGAATAAGCTATAAAGGAACTTGTACCACAACATCAATAATTAATAAAAAAGTAATTTGGTCAAATGAAACGGGATGGAACAATACAATTAATCAATTTGTAACACTGGGATAGAGGGAGTATTATTGTACACCATTCACTAAATAAAATGTTATACTATTTTTACACTAGAGTCAGCAATTAAAAAAGGAACCATCAATAATAAACTACGCCTTATTTCTTCCAATCAAAATTAGTTGAGTCAGTTACATAGATAATCCATTAGAGATTGTTGATTCATTATAATTACTAGTGTCAGCAGTAACAAAGAAACAGTCAATTGGTGAAATATATGAATAATCTAAATTCTTCAAAACTTGTATGATTATTTTTACAGAACATATATAAAATTAATGATATATTACGTACTGGAGATTGCGAGAACTCTGGGTTTAGCCATGGCACCACGACTCAATTTTCCGGAAATGCCTATAATCCCACTGGTTTTGGCAACACGGATTGACATTATAACTTGTTGTTTTGTGCCTTCAATAGCCGCCTCGCAAGCTCTTCGTAGCTCCTCATCATCGGCACTCGATTTCGCCATATTTAATAATCTCTCTCCGACTACACACGAGAATGATTAACACAAATAACAACTTCTCTGCAAAAAAGGTTTCAAGGAAAAAAATCTCTAAATAAATTCTTTTAGTATAGACTTCTTCAAACTATGAAGAGAGAAATGTGGACAAGTTTGTTACAACAAATTTAACAAAATATTTTTAACCATTTCAAATTAATGTTCTACATCCCACTTATTTACTTCCAAAAAGTTTTCAAATCTTTTACATGTTTTTATGTTACTGGTTTAGTGTACGCGCAATGTGTAAAATTTATTCTTAGAAAATACATAAATAGTAGATTAAAAAATACATTTAAATCATAACGTAAAAGAATAAGTTTTTAAAAATAATGAATATTGATCCTATAAAGCTAACTCAATAAAAGGAGAAATTGCTTCAAAGAAGTCCTCATTATAGATGAAGCCCATTCACGTAGTATACGATAATAAGATCAGTGAAGAGACAACAAAGGTACTAACTTAGATTTTTAACTTATTACCCACTTTTTTGGTTAAAGAATGTATTTTCTTATTAGCCTCAGTAGTAGGGATCCCAGTTCAGCTAGACTTGGCCACGATCAATAGACTAGGCCAAGTTGTACTCAAGCAAAGGTAATGGTTGATCTTAAAGGAAATTTCCCTAAAGTTGTGTAGATGAATATTGAAAATGAAGCTACGGGTGATATCCAAACAAAAACGATCCATATCAAGTATGACTATCTCCCTAAATGTTGTGGTGATCGCAAAATGCTAGGGCACGACATGAAGGGTTGTCTATAACTAAAGCAGCAAAAGGTGAAGGAAAATATTAACAATCAGATAAATGCAATTTCGATACCTAGGGTACATCATTTTCAAAAAGGAAAGGCAAAAATTTAATCAAGTGGCAACGTAATATGTGATCTGGGAAAATGGAATGTGGTAATGAACAAGAAGAACTATACGGGCAACAGGCAAAGCACCGACAGGCATGAAATGTTACCAACAATGGAAAACAAATTTAATGCTATTAGTGAGGATATCGCAACAATCACACAAGAGGTTAACACAACATATAACTCTTTAAACAATGACGATAAGGAGCAGCTAACAGAAAAGAAGGTAGAGACAGAGAGGGATGACAAGAAGAAAATGGGGCAGGAGAATCAAATTACAACAAAAGATTTGATCAATAAATCTTTTGAAAAATTAGTTCAAGGAGATAAAGCTTCCATGATTGATCATAATCCTTCTAAAACAATTGCTCCTTCACTAGAAAAGAATCAGTTGGCAAGTGGAGGTGTAAGGTGGAAGAGTACAACGCTAATCACCCAGGGTCAGGGGGCAATATTAATTAATCTATGACTGGAGAGGATATAAAGGAGAGTGAGGATATAAAGAAGGCTAACAACATCATTAATCACCTTTCACATGAGATGACAATATATGCATCTGAAGAGTTTATTTCTCATACAGATGGTATTTCTTATTTTGATCAACTTCTTACTATTATGGAGATTCCCATAATGATTCAGACAAATGATTCAAGAGCTATAATTGTGAATTCTGAATCTTCTAATAGAGTTCTACATGATATTATCACCCACAAGTTGGGAGTGTTGACGCCAAATTTTGATTCTCCACAATATGTATTAATTATCGAGCTTCTTCAATATCAAACAAATTGAAATAATTAGCTTTTATTAAAACTTGAAATATTTTCAAGTAATTTTGTCATTTTCACAAGTTTTAATGATATATATAGTTCTATATAATTATTTATATAATTATTAGCTTTTATAAATATTTAAAAATGATCTAAAAAATATTTTGTTTTAATTAATTAAATATTTCATAAATTAGTAGTTTATATTAACTACAAGAAACTCAACTTTTAATGACCAATTCTTAATGAAGGGATATGAATCCGGTGGTTAAAAGTGTATTTATAACGACACAATTTTTTTTCTGTCGTTAAAGGTCAATTTTTAATTTAATATTAGTGATAATATAATATCCATATATTAAAAGAATTTATATCCGGTTGTTAATATACTAAAAAGGTGCATAAATTTTAATCCCATTCCCTCTTTTATTTTCTCACCACATACGTCTGTCCATGCTTCCCACTCCTCCATAAAGAAAATAGACTCTCCATTTTTCTCATTCCCATCCTCTTCTATTAGAAGTTAGAACTCGGGGACCTAAATTTTCTCAGCAATTAGAGTGAATCGAGCGATGGTTAGAGATAATTCAGCCATGGTTGGAGAAAATTATGCAAGCACTCTTCTCTCCCATTTTTGTTAGAGTAAGCTAAGAAGAGATACAATTCGGTGCGTCTCTCCCAGGTTTGCTTGAGGAAAATTAGTATATACAAATACACACGTTTCTCTGTTACAACTTATCAAAAGGTGATCTGGGTCTCTCTTGTTTGATTCCAGGACTACGAAATCAACATTTTCTTCTTACGACTTGTTGTGACTTTGCTTCAATTGACATTATTGAGATGCTATCTTGGTGTTTTCATCTCTTCAAGGTAATTATTATAAATATGAATTGCTTTGTGGAATGCTTGATTTTGTCCAATTCTAGGTTTTTCCCATTTCTAGGGTTTTCCTAATTTTGGGTTTCATCTAAGTTTTTTTCCTTCTTTGTTCTTGCACTTATATATATTAGTCGTATTGAATGAGAGCCTTGGAGTAATTGGTAAAGTTGCTGCCATGTGATCAGGAGGTCACGGATCAAGCCTTGGAAATAGCCTCTGGCAGAAATGCAAGGTAAGGCTGCGTACAATAGACCCTTATAGTGGAAGCTTTAGTGCACCGAGCTGTCCTTTTATTGATATTTTCACCATCCTAATTTGTTTTGTGTACTGATTTGATCATTTATTCTAGACCTTATTGAATAAGCTATTAATCTGATAATTCCATTGCAAAATCCTTATGGTTTTGTGTGAACTGCATGTCACAACTCGATTTTTTAGGTCATGATGACGCCTACTATGATCCACCGGTTGGCAAGCAAACCCATATCTAAGAACTGCGAGTAATCGGATGTCAAGGTAGAAGAGTAGGAATTCAATCAAAAAAAGTAAAGAAATAACAGAAGCATACATGAATGGACAAAAATAACTAAATATATATAAACAAAAAGATCCCTCCCAGAACCTGGAAGTCACATGTACAGAGCTACTAGTAAAAAGAGTACAAGTCCCAAAAGTGGACCACGAAAACAGAGTTGTCTCAAAAAGCAAAAGACAGGCAAAATGTTTATACATAGGGAGACGTGTAAATACAGGATGGAATATGCTCACCCTCATCTACGATCAAGACCGCAGGTGGCTTGAATCAATGCCAGTAGCTAGTACTTGGACCCGCATCACGAAAACAGATGCAGAGTGTAGTATGAGTACCAAAATAATATGTACTCAGTAGGTATCATAAGCTGACTGAGCAAGATAAGCAAAAGTAAACTAAAGTGAGAGTAAATGATCACAACCAAAGATAAGGCAAGAAATAAATATAGGTATGTACATGAGCGTACTCAACAAATAAAGAGAAGGAATCTAGCTAAATCCGCTGAGTTCCTATAAACTCGATGGGAATGCTCGTGCACAAGTCTAAGGTAACCACCTGACAGACTCCCATTAGCCCAATAGGAGCAAGGATAGTTGAAGTAAAATGAACGGAGACAAAAGCATTCCAATAATACCACCAATTCCCCGAACTTGAATAGAACCATCCCCAAAGCCTAAAACTTTAACCTAAAGCTGAGAGTAGATAAAGACTTGAACTGAAGATTCATCAGAGAATAAGGAACCTGAACCAAGATTTTGAAAGAAACCATGGACTTGAACCGGGTGATAGTTAATCGTGGATTTGAGCCATGTGTAAGCTAGACCATGGGCTTGAATCGGGTATTGTAGCTTAGGAGTCGATCACTAGTAAGCTGGACCATAGAATCAACCCGAGTAACTGTAGGTAAGGAGTTGAACACGAGTAAGTTGGACCACAGACTTGAACCAGGTAACTGTAGCTAAATAGTCGATTATAAGTAAGCTGGACCATAGGCTTGAACCCGGTAACTGTAGCTAAGGAGTCGATCACAAGTAAGCTGGACCACGGGCTCGAACCGGGTAACTATAGCTAAGAAGTCGATCACAAGTAAGCTAGACCACAAACTTGAATCTGGTAACTATAGCTAAGGGATCGAACCGAAATAGAATCAGCGACCGATCGAGCGGCATGGGGAGTACCCCCAAACCAAGTGCAATCAATATTCACTCCAAATCGAACCATATACAACTAGAATCATCGTGAAAACTTCTAGAATCAAGAACCAAGCAATACAGGACCGTTAGGGGAATATAGCATTATGGAGGTAAGGTCACAAGCTATGTTACTGCCTAGCTAAAGCTCAGACTATCAGACTCAAGTCTGCTATACCGGTCTACAAAGAGCTAACCATCCAAAATGATGTCGAAGACGTTCTAAGGCCCATTGGTACCAAAATCACGTAAGTCTAAGGCAACACTAGTCTAAGCTTAGACTAAGGCAAAACTTGCTTCCAAATATTTAACTTAAGGCACAACACATACCACAGGGTGGGAATAACCAACAACAATAGAAATCATGCTTAAGCAATCCAAAAATTTCCCAAAGTAATGCCTAGGACATTGACTCTAGGAATTTAGCATGCTCGACACCCAAGACCTCTCCAAACTCATACAATTCAATATACAAATGCCTAAACATACTTAGTCTAAAGAGGAAAAAATCGTAGCCTACCTGTAGGCCGACTGCGCGTGCTCCAACTCACAAAATTAGAGCTTTTCCCTTTCGAGCGGCCTCCAAATGCTACCACGCTATCAATAATAGAATCACAATATTGGTACGGCCATTATGACACTAAAATTATCAAATTTGGAAATAGGCCAATTTTGGAGTCAAAAATTGAAAATTGTAGGAACCGCTCTATAACTCACGGAATTGACTCCGAGAATAGACTCCAACTACTACCCCCAGCTCATGTTCCACAAGGAAACACAATTTACATGCCAAAAGAGACCCAAACCTAACATGCATATATGATCAACTTCAAGGCCGAAGAACTTAGAAACGCAGGAGAAGAAGGGAATTTTACCTCAAAGGAAGCCTCAAATCCTAATTATGAACACACCACTGGGTTCCCCTCTAAAATCTACACAATCTAGCTAGAGCTGTATAGAAGTAGGCCTTGGACCCTCTACCCCATGCATCGATTCTGCCTCCTGACCTGCCTCTCTAGGGACCTCCCCGCACACCTTGATGACCACCCCTATGGTCTTGGCCCTGGCCTTTACCTCTAACTGGTAGTGCTATGCTGGCGTAAGTTTAGCTGCCTGTAGAGCTAGTAAGGCTAGCCTATGGTAAGAGCACTCGCGGGACCAATAATTTATCTCTCCGCACTTATAGCACCCCTGTGAATATCAGATAAAAGATGGAGGTCGGCCACCTCGTCCTGAAAAACCCATCTATAAAATACCTCGACCTTGACTCAGACCGGCACTAAATCCAACCTAATGGTGCTGATCACCCTTTGAAGTCTGAAGAGAGGCCAAAAAGGGGTGACTGGACTTACCCGACTGAAATCCCTTGCGAGATCTATCATAGGACTCCCTGGGTCTAAAGCGATGCTTATCATGGATATCCTCTTGACTAGCTCTCTTGTTGCTGCCCCCTTGGACCTCGTGATGGATCTTCTCTAGCGTGCGAACATGGTCTACCACTAAGACTAAAGACTGAGTCTTGATCTGCAATAGGAGACTCAATCCTCTAATGAATCACTAAACCCTCTCCTCCTCTGTAGGTAAGATCACGGTGGCATGTCTAGAGAGCTCGTGGAATTAGGCCTTGTACTCTGTTACAGTCATGGAACCCTACTATAATCGTGAAAACTTATCTTAGAACTGATCAATGAACCTCTGGGAATAAATTGGGGTAAGAAGGCCTCTGAAAACTCAGTCCACATCACTGGTAGGGACCCAAATGGCCTGGTCACTAAGTATGTACGCCACCACTATTAGGCGAGACCGTCTAGCTAATAAGAAATAAAGTCGGCTCTTCTCGACTTTACTAGACCCAAGGTCTGCAGCTTCTCTCAGTAAGTGAGTAGAAACTTGTGGGCATCCTCATTTGTAGCCCCAGAAAACCTCAACGGTGATAGTCTAAGGAACACCCTGAGCATCATCTTTTGACGCCCTCTAATTCATCCAACTGAGTGGCAGGTCCTATGGCTGCTGAATAACGGGTGCCTCTAGTGTAGGCAGGTCCTACGATACTGGAGCGATTGGAGCTGGGGCCTACTGCATACCCCCAATGGCAGCCAAAATTTAGGCAAACATCGCCTGTAAGTCTAGAATTGCGACTGGCTCAGGCGGTGACTGGGCTGGTCCCAAGTCCACCAGCTGTAGGTGTACTGGAGCTACTGGTGGCTCCACATATGGATCCGGAGTTTATTCTCGGTCCCGGGTTGGTGCTGTAGCCCTAGCACAACCTTGAGGTCGGCCTCTACCTCTAGTGTGCATGGGAGGCATCTTGTAAAAGAGTGGAACATGTGAGATTTCTAGAAACCAATAAGACACATTGCACGATAATGATACAAAAGATATACATTCCTAAAGACATCCCGTAGCCTTTTGAAGATAAGTCATGGATTTCTCCGCGATGATCTGTAGGACTCTACTATTTATTTGCTCTATACAAGTGAGATCGGTGAACGTGAGCTCTGATACCAACTTGTCACGACTTGATTTCTCAGGTAATGATGACGCCTACTACGATCAGTAGTCAAGCCAACCCATATCCCAAAGCTGCAAGCAATGAGGTGTTAGGGTACAAGACTAGTAATACAATCTAAAATAGTAAAAAAATAATAAGAGCAAACATGAACGGGTGGAATCAACTAAATATATAAAAACCAAAAAGATCTCTCATAGTACCTAGAAGTTACATGTACAGAGCTACTAGTAAAAAGAGTACAAGTACCAAAAGTGGACCATAAAAATAGAGTTGTCGCAAAAAGCAAAAGACAGGCAAAATATAGATATAGAGGGAGACGGGTAATTCCAGGACGCAATGTGTTATACCCCATACTTTTGTACCTTGAAAGACTTTTGTACCTTGAGAGGTTTTTGAGTTTCTGGAAAGGTTCTTAATCTTCTTAAGCTTCTTAAGTCTCTTGAAAGGCTCTTAAGTTCCTTGTAAGGATAGTAAGCCTCTTAAGTTTCTTAAGGTTTCTTAAAGTTTCTTAAAGATTCTTAAGATCTCTTAAGCTCTTAAGGGCTACCATGTGAGCCGGATAATCTATAACGCTACCAAACAACTCTAAGAAAAGGAGAATGCGATACCCCATAGTAGAGAAGATTAGAAATAGAGTTATAAGAATCTGAAAGAAGTCGGAGACCAAATAATGAGTCATAGGACTTGAATTATTTATGTAAGCTACCAACTTGGAAATCTTATATACTTAAGCTACTTGAATATATACCAAGCTTACGTAGCAAGGATTACATAGATTCGTAAAGTAAGATGAGATTACAAACCCACGAGGGGGAAAAGAGAGTGCCACGTGGTAGCATGAGAGAGTGCCACATGGCAGCATTAGAGAGTAAAATGTGGAAGAAGTTGTAGCAAGGGGGTGGGCCCTACATGATATGTGGTAGCCCATGATTGGAGAAAAGGGTGTGTTAGCCCAATGAGGGCTTGACACGTGTCACCACTTAGAGCTTGACATATGTTACCACTTAGGGATTGACATGTGTTACCACCTTAGATTGCCTATATATACATATTTTACAAGTCATTCTTATCTCCTAAAAGTCATTTCTATCAAGAAACTTCAAGAACCTTGAAGAGAAGAAACTCTAGAACTAGAGAGAGAGTAGGTTTGGCCAAGGAGAAAGAAAAGGTAAGTCTCCGATTTTATTTCATGAATTAATTATCTAGGATATACCATGATGTTATTAAGGTGTTAGTAATGAAAATGTATGGTTTGGAGCAGCACCAAAATGTTAGCAAACAACCACGAAGTTTTTGCTGCGCTAAAAGAACTTCCAAGGTGAGTTTTGGCGAATTTCGAGCAAGGTAAGGTTTTCTCTTTCAAATTGGAGTTTATGATGTTTTTATGAGGTATATTACATGTCTTAAATGAGGTTGGAAGTAGAAATAATTGCACAAGGATGCTTGACGTTAACAATAAACTAAATTAAAGTCGTTATAGTTAAATCAAAGTCGAGTAGTGTGTTGTGATTGTGGTGCTATGGTTGCGTGTTGTAGGGCTGTAAGGTGTTTTAAAAAGGGTGTGGGTGCTTCTGGTTGCAGACACATGACCCTACGTTTTATATTGTTAAAGATTTTATGAAATAAAGGTTAAAAACTCTATTTTGATATCGTAGTTTTAAGTTAGTTGTTTGGAGTTTGTATTGTGTAAAGTTGAAGTGATTTACTTGTAAATATGCTGTTGGTTGTTGTTGATGGTATGGTTGTTGATATTTTGTCCAAGTTGAAATTTCGGGAATGTTGAAGTTATAGAGGAGATGCTGCCCAATTTTTGGTAACTTTAGAGCTAGTAATAAGCTAGTCAAGGGAAATGGATAAGGAAATGATTCCTATAGATACGTGGTTGTAGAGTTGGAAACTGGAAAGTGAAAGGTCATTAACCTTAGTATTACTTTCATGTTAAATAGGTTCAAGAGACGACGAGGAGAATGTGTTAAGAGCAATTTGTAAGAGGTATGTGAAGCTATCTTCTTTCTTTTGACATATTTTTGGCATATGTAAAGATGCCCTTCTTTCCTTTTGACATGTCTCAACATAAGTATATGATGATATATGTATATGATGACTTGATGAGGGAAAGTAGAGAGTATATAAAGCCTATCCTTTCTCTTCTTTTTGTATGTCCTAGATGTACGTAAAAGATGATACAATCTCAGAGGTGACTCCATTCATAAGTGTTTCTTACTCATCCTCTAATGTTGGAACTCTTACAATAATTGAGCTATTGCTTCTCAAGTTTTTCTATACATTGGGAAGCAGTAAGTATGTAAAGCTAATCTTCCTTTCTTTTTGGCACGATCTTTATGAAACAAATAGATGAAGTGTATACGATTCCAAGAAAGTTCCTCTTTTTAAAGCCACTAGGATAGCCAACTTCTTGATTCCCAAAAGATATTTGATGATGACTTGATATGGGAATATGATTCCAAAAGTTCCATTTGGACCTAATCCATAGTGGCAATCAAAAGGTACTTGATATGACTCTTGTCGTGGTTTTTGAATGATCAAATATTTTGAGTATTCTATCGAGTTTCAAAAATGATCTAAAATGAATATGGTTACTCACTACTCTACTCGTGTATATGGTAACCCTTCTATCACTAGAGGGCCAGCTATGTTATCATGCGTAGTTCACTGTATTATCTTTTGAGTCCCTCACTAAAGTGCCGGGTACTATATATGATGATTATGACACCGAGTCCCATAAAGGGCTGGGTAAGGTATATGATGATTATGACACCGAGTCCCATAAAGGGCCGTGTACGATATATGATGATATGATAACACCGAGTCCCATAAAGGGCCAGGTAAAGTATATGATAATATGATGACACCAAGTCCCATGAAGGTCCGGGTACAACATATGTATGCAATGATATAATATGACGATGTGGTGTTGAGGTATAATATACGATTATGGCCCCAAGCCCCATAATGGGCTGGGTGTGATATATGTGTCACGAACCAACCATGTAGGCCACGACTTGGGTCTGACCTGGACCCCTGTATACATACCTATCATTTATAGTCAAGTTGAACTCTGAATAATGTGATGCTACACAGAAAAACCCCAATAGGTCAAAATCTTTTCATGTACATGTAGCCCTTGCATTCGCATCATATCATGAAAGGGCACGTAAGCCGACAAGGTTGTCATACATACAAACATTCATAATGCGCCGTATAGGCATAACTGAAACAAACTTATAAACAACCCACATACATATGTCTATAGACCTCTAAGAATAGTAACAGTAATATAAGGCGGGACAGGTATAATATTTAGTAAATCACTACACCTGCATTTTATAAAATGAGGGCATATATGTCATCCTTCTATACCGTACCCAACTAGCTGTAAGACTCGATGTTATCATATCATCGTATACGGCATTATACCATTGTATACGATGTTATCTCATATGTTACAAATACATTATTATATTTTTATATACATGCCTATATATACTGTATTCGACCCTTTAGTGAGGGACTCAATAAACAATAATCCTATCATAATAATCATACCATCATATATCGTACCCGGCCCTTTAAGAGACTCGGTCGTACCTATCCCTTTATGGGACTCGGTGAATGCTCATATCATTAAATATCATACTCGGACCTTTATGGGATTCAGTGAATGCCCATATCATCATCTATCATACCCGGCCCTTTATGGGAATCGATCATACCCGGCCCCTCAGGGGACTCGGTGAATAATCATGTCATCATATATCGTACCGACCCTTTATAGGACTCGGTCATACCTGGCCCTTCATAGGACTCGGTGGAAAATGTATTAACAGCATGCACCAGTAGAGTAGTGAGTCAGCATATGCAATTAGCTCATAATCTGAGACTCGGTATAACAATTGTCATGAACTATCATTTGAGGATCAAAATGATCACCATCTCAAGTTTCCTCTAAATGCCATTAGGAGCCATATCAACGGAGTCTCGGGAATCATAGACTTTTATTAAGATAATGCTACACAACTTATGCAATCAGAGATATTTATCATCACAGAGTCTTTAGAAATAAGAGCTTATGTACTTAGTCACTACTTAACATATAGAAGGCTCGAGGGTAGTAGTTCAACTACTTTAGAACTTCTAGCTTTCAGGAGTGAACACGAATCATGAGTTATGTCCGAAACTTATGAATGGAACTCCCTCCAAACTCATATCATATATCAATTCACTTACATTTAAGACATTCCAAAATAAAGGAGAGAGGCTTTACGTATACTACCCTTCATCATAGAGAAGCCTTAAAAGGAAATAACTCAGCTATTATAGGAGTTCTAATACCACGAAGTGGGTAAGAATTTCGAGTCATTCCTGGAGTTTTATGAATGGCATTATCCCCCTATTTCGTATAATAACCACTTATGGCTAAGATATGCCAAGACCAAAGAAGGATAGCTTCACCTACTCATCACTTCCTAACGTATGGAAGGCTTGAGAAGCCCTAGTTCAATTACCGTAAAAGTGCTTTCATCAAGAAGTAAGTAAGGACCGTGAATTATGCTTGGCATTTATGAGTGGATTTACCCTCAAGCTCATATCATTCATTACTTAAATTGAAGACATTCCAAAAGAAGGAAGAGATAAGCTTTACATACATAACACTTACATCTAAGACATGCCAAAAGAGAAGAAGGGATAGCCTTACATACCTTTTATAGAGTAATCGTAACCACTCTTGCCTCGTCGCCTTATGAACCTATTTAACATGAAGGTAGTACTAACATTAATAATCTTTAACTTTCCAGCTTCTAAATATACAACTAAGCACCCATAGGAATCAATTCCTTATTCACCTTTCTTGACTAGTCTCGACTAGTCTATTAGTTAGTAAAGAAGATAACGGAATTCGGGTAGCATCTCCTCTATAACTTGCCCTATCCGAACTTCCAATTACATTTTCAATTAGTACAGCCAACCAAAAAAAATGACCATCATCCAATACACAATTATACTACATCAACATCACACCAAACAAGTCCCAAACAACCCGCTCAAAACTACGACTCCAAAATACGGTTTTCAATCTTTATTTCATAAAATCTTAACGACACAGAATGGGGTGTCATGTGTCTGAAACCAGCAGACCTTATACCCATATTTAGACATGTTTCCATCCCTTCAACACTACAAAACAATTCCCAATAGGACACTACAATAACAACGATACTAGTTACATTTTAAAACACTAGAATTCAAAACAGTCCCTACACGACCTGCAATTTCCTTCAGCTGTAACATCCATAATTTCACATCTCCAACTCATGTTTACACACCCATAACATTCTTAAACCTTTAACAAAACGTAGGAGAAGAGAATCAAGCCATACCTTAACAAACGGCTTCCCAAACTTGCTAAAAATTGGCTTTGGAAGTTCCTTAACGTGCTAAAACTTTAGCGGACTGTTTGTATCCTTTTGGTAATTCTCCAACCATAAATTTACATTAATAACACCTTCATTTCATCTTGGTATACCTTAGATAATTAATTCACGGAATAAAAGTCAGAGGCTTACCTCAAATTGGCTAAATCCGTGGCTTCCCTCTGTTATTCCTCAATGTTTGTCTCTTCTTTTTCCAAGGATAAACATGCTAAAAATGAATTATATTTTAGCATAATTTACATATATACACCTCCTTAGGAGGTGACATGTGGCAGCCTCCTAGGGCACCACCTCATGCCATGCCTCCAATCTTTGGCTGCCATATGGCAGCATGGGGTCCACCCAAGTAGATGAGTCACCTACTTGCTTCCAAGTAGGTTCTATGCCTCCTTCCGCCTCTTCCGTGGGTTTGTAATCTCATCTCACTTTAAGAACCTATGTAATCCTTTCTACGTAAGCTCAACATGTACTCCAGTAGCTTAAGTACGTAACACATCCAAGTTGGTAGCTTATATAAGTAAGTCGAGTCCCACAACTTGTTATTTTGGCCCCCAACTTGTTTCAAATCCTTATAACCCTATCTCAAACCTTCCCACTTATGGCGCATTAAATCCTCCCTTTCTTAGAGTTATTTGATAACATTAAAGATAATCTTGGTCACGTGGCAACCTTTAAGAAGTTTAATAAAGCTTTTCAAAGTACAAAAGTACGGGTATAACATCCTTTCCCATTTTAGAACATTCATCCTCGAATGTTAACTAGTCTCATAAAATCTTGCGAGGACTTTAGGAATTCTTTGTCATAGTTGTCATCCATAGTCCTTTTATTCATCAACTCAACTAATCTAGGAGTTTAGACTTCCTGTAGACATAGGGAACCTGTGTTCCCAATCCCTTCCAAAATAATCTCCAGAGGTTAGCTGTAAATTGAACTTCCCTATCTGAGATAATAAATGTGGGAACTTCGTGAAATCTTACTGTTTGCTTAATATATCATCTCGTATAACCCATAGCTGAATATGTCTTCCTAACTGGAAGAAAATGGGTGGATTCTGTCGGCCTATCTACCATAACCCATCTGAACTCATGCTTTCGTAGATTGCAAGGTCAGCCTGTACTATAATCCATATTAACTTCTTTTCATTTCCATGTTGGGATTTCCATTTCCTGTAATAGGCTACCAGGCTTCTGATGCCCAATTTTGTTTATGTTGTCATACAATTTCTCTTACCCTAACTTGCAACACTCCATGCATATTCTACTGTGCCTTTACTGAGCTCTTTTTTCTTGTTCTCTTACCCCACATCATATTGCAATCTTTACACGAACCTGAGTAAGTACTTAGATCAGCCTAGCAAATGCCTTAGCATTGCCCCACTAGTGTTCATGTAGGCTCCTTCGGTTGATGTCAGGTCTTACTATGGCTTTTGCCCTTAATACTAGTCATGTCTCAATAGTTTTGCCTCAAACCATCTTATACTTCCCTTTGGTGTATCCAAAATATTGCAATCACCCTGTTGTTATTGAATTCTTATTATTTTTATCAAGTAACCACTTGATTTTACCCTTAACATACCAACATTCATAGGTTGCATAACTATTCTTGTACAATTTGTACCAAGTGCGTTCCATTTTAGTCATAGCCTTTCCTGCTTTTGGCTTACTCTGCTCCACATATTTTATTGTACTGACATGCAGTTGCAGTCTATTTTGTCATACTTGTTTCGCTTCCTTTACTTACTCTTAAGTTTTCTCATACCAATATTGACCTCCTCATTACCATTATTATCACTTTAGTAATTAACTTACATCTCGAGGTCAGCCATACTCGTAGTTTAGTCAAATCTCATTCTTATTACGGACAAGGCATACTACAACCATGTATCTCATTCTCCTTTTATTCTAGGAAAATTTGGGTAGAGTTTCCTTTGTATTTCTCCCTATCTCAATACCTGCACGCAGAAAATGCCAACAATACCTCACAAGGCCAACATATATATTCATATCATGTCATATCGCAGTCATACAGGGTGCCCAATATCAATAATAGTATAATATGATGGACTTACCTCGTATGTCCAACTCAACTGCACCTGTTACACTTTCCTGTCTACCTTTCCTTTCAATTTAAACTTTACATTTCAAGCTCACTTTAATACTTTACCTAACATATATCCTTCATGCCGTTGCTTACCTGTGTGCTTGGCAACTTCAATTATCGTCAATCATTTGGTGAAGTCAAAGGTTAGTATAAGGAATTTCATTCCCTACGACTCGGCTCTATCGCACGATCTTAGATATTAAAGAAAGGTAACATCCTAAATGTCCTGTAGCCTTCTGTTTATAGATGTGGTGCACAACACATCAATAAATAAGACTCTACTAGACACAGTCTGTAGACACTCTAAGGATGAACTGCTCTAATACCACTTCTGTCATGACCCAATCCCGTAGGCCGCGAATGGGGTCCGACCTGGACCCCCGTATACATACCTATCAGCTATAGTCAAGTTAAACTCTGAATAATGTGATGCTACACAAAAAACCCCAATGGGTCAAAATCTTTTCATGTACATGTAGCCCCTTGAATTAGCATCATATCATGAAAGGGCACACAAGCCGACAAGGTTTTCATACATACAAACATTCATAATGCGCCGTATAGGCATAACTAAAACAAACTTATAAATAACCCACATACATATATCTATAGACCTCTAAGAATAGTAACGGTAATATAAGATAGGACAGGGCCCCCTCCGTACCCCTTAGTAAACAAATATATACATAGGAGGACTAGTACCCAAAGGCTAGGCTCTAGAATAGTGGAGCACTTCCAACATAGCTGAGCGGAAATCCTAAGCTGGCGGATCTTCAAAATGAACATCTGTACCTGCGGACATGAAATGCAGTCCCCCCAAAAAAGGGGGTCAGTACGATACATGTACTGAGTATATAAAGCATAACACAGTATAAGTGAGATTACAGCAGAATTAGGGGCGCAGGAAACAAGTATAACATTTAGTAAATCACTATACCTGCATCTTATAAAATGAGGGCATATATGTCATCCTCCCATACCGTACTTGGCCTGCTGTGGGGCTTGGTGTTATCATATCATCATATACGATATCATACCATCGTATACAGTGTCATCTCATATGTTACAAATACATCATCATATTTTCATATGCATGCCTATATACTGTATTCGGCCCTTTAGTGAGGGACTCAGTAAACTATCATACTATTATAATAATCATACCCGACCCTTTATGGGACTCGATCGTACCTGGCCTTTTATGGGACTCGGTGAATGCTCATATCATCAAATATCGTACCCGGCCTTTTATGGGACTCGGTGAATGCCCATATCATCATATATCGTATCCGGCCCTTTATGGGACTCGATCATACCCGACCTCTTAGGGGACTTGGTGAATAATCATGTCATCATATATTGTACCGACCCTTTATAGGACTCGGTCATACCTGGCCCTTCATAGGACTCGGGGGAAGATGTATTAACAACATGCACTAGTAGAGTAGTGAGTCAGCATATGCAATTAGCTCATAATCTGAGACTCGGTATAACAATTGTCATGAACTATCATTTGAGGATCAAAATGATCACCATCTCAAGTATCCTCTAAATGCCATTAGGGGCCATATCAACGGAGTATCAGGAATCATAGACTTTTATTAAGATAATTCTACACAACTTATGCAATCAGAGATATTTATCATCACAGAGTCTTTAGAAATAAGAGCTTATGTACTCAGTCACTACTCAACATATAAAAGGCTCGAGGGTAGTAGTTCAACTACTTTAGGACTTCTAGCATTTAGGAGTGAACACGAATCATGAGTTATGTCTGAAACTTATGAATGGAACTCTCTCCAAACTTATATCATATATCAATTCACTTACATTTAAGACATTCCAAAATAAAGGAGAGATAGGCTTTACGTATACTACCCTTCATCATAGAGCAGCCTTAAAAGGCAATAACTCAGCTATTATAGGAGTTCTAATACCACGAAGTGGGTAAGAATTACGAGTCATTCCTGGAGTTTTATGAATGGCATTATCCCCATATTTCATATACAAACCACTTATGGCTAAGACATGCTAATAGAAAAGAAGGATAGCTTCACCTACTCATCACTTTCTAACGTATGGAAGGCTTGAGAAGCCCTAGTTTAATTACCGTAAAAGTTCTTTCATCAAGAAGTAAGGACCATGAATTATGCTTGGAATTTATGAGTAGATTTACCCTCAAGCTCATATCATTTATTAATTAAATTGAAGACATGCCAAAAGAAAGGAAGAGATAAGCTTTACATACATAACACTTACATCTAAGACATGCCAAAAGAGAAGAAGGGCTATAGCCTTACATACCTTTTATAGAGTAATCGTAACCACTCTTGCCTCATCGCCTTCTGAACCTATTTAATATGAAGGTAGTACTAACATTAATAATCTTTAACTTTCCAGCTTCTAAATCCACAACTAAGCACCCATAGGAATTAATTCCTTATTCGCCTTTCTTGACTAGTCTCGACTAGTCTATTAGTTAGTTAAGAAGTTAACGGAATTCGGGCAGCATCTCCTCTATAACTTGCCCTATCCGAACTTCCAATTATATTTTCAATTATTACAGCCAACCAACAAAAATGACCAGCAGCCAATACACAATTATACCACCTTAACATCACACCAAACAAGTCCCAAACAGCCCGCTCAAAACTACGACTCCAAAATACAGTTTTCAATCTTTATTTCTTAAAATCTTAACGACACAAAACGGGGTGTCATGTGGTTGCAACTAGAAGACCTTATAACCATATTTAGACATGTTTCCATCCCTTCAACACTACAAATCAATTCCCAATGCTTAGAATACGTCAAAATAGTCCCTACACGACCTGTAACTTTCTTCAGCCATAACGTCCATATTTTCACATCTCCAACTCATGTTTACACACCCATAACATGCTTAAACCTTTACCAAAACATGGGAGAAAAGAACCAAGCCATACCTTAACAAATGGCTTTCCAAACTTGCTAAAAATTGGCTTTGGAAGTTCCTTAACATGCTGAAACTTTAGCGGACTGTTTGTATCCTTTTGGTGCTTCTCCAACCATAAATTTACATTACTAACACCTTTATTTCATCTTGGTATACCTTAGATAATTAATTCACGGAATAAAAGTTAGAGGCTTACCTCAAATTGGCTAAATCCGTGGCTGCCCTCTCTTATTCCTCAATGTTTGTCTCTTCTTTTTCCAAGGATAAACATGCTGAAAATGAATTATATTTTAGCATAATGTACATATATACACCTCCTTAGGAGGTGACATATGGCAACCCCTTATAGGTGATACATGGCAGCCCCCTTGGGCACCACCTCACGCCATGCCTCCATCCTTAGCTACCACATGGCAGTGTGGGGTCCACCCAAGTAGATGAGTCACCTACTTGGTCCAAGTAGGTGCATCACCTACTTAGTCCAAGTAGGTGCATCACCTACTTGCTTCCAAGTAGGTGCTACACCTCCTTCCGCCTCTTTCGTGGGTTTGTAATCTCATCTCACTTTAAGAACCTATGTAATCCTTGCTATGTAAGCTCAATATGTACTTCAGTAGCTTAAGTACGTAAGACATCAAATTTTGTAGCTTATACAAGTAAGTCGAGTCCCACGACTTGTTATTTTGGCCCCCAACTTGTTTCAAATCCTTATAACCCGATCTCTAACCTTCCCACTTATGGCGCATCATATCCTTCCTTCCTTAGAGTTATTTAATAACATTATAGATAATCTTGGTCATGTGGTAACCTTTAAGAAGTTTAAGAAAGATTTTCTAAGTACAAAAGTACGGGGCATAATAATATGATAACGATGTGCATAATTTGTCTCGTTGGACACAAGTACAGTGCCTTATTGAGTATCATATTATTTCCTGGATCTCTACTTCAGATGTGACTTCGTTTGTGAAATGTTATGCTTTATATACTCAGTATATATATCGTACTAACCCCCCTTTCTTGAGGGGCTGTGTTTCATGTCTGTAGGTCTAGGTACTTATTTTGAAGATCCATCGGCTTAGGCTTTCCGCTTAGCTATTTTGGAAGGGCTTCATTTTCCCAGAGCCTAGACTTTTGGGTAAAGATCTAGTGATATATGTATTTATCCAAGGGTATGACGGGTCCCTATCCCGTCATATATTACTATTGATATTTTTAGAAGTCTGTAGACATGTGTGTGGGTGTGTGTAAATGTGATCCAGCCATATATGGTTCAGCTATACTAGTGCGACTTATGTTTTGGAACGTCCCCTTCCCAACGGCAGCTTTGTCGGCTTGCATGTCCTTGCATAATATGATGCAAATGAAAGAGGCTATATGCAGATAAATTTGCTACCACCCTTTGGATTCTTGTGTATAATTCTTATAGTTGATAATTTTGTATACTTTGGGGGTCTAGGTCGAACCCCAGTCACGGCCTAAGGAGTTGGGTTATGACAGAAGTGGTATCAGAGCGGTCCTTCCTTGGAATGTCTACAGACCGTGTCTAGTAAAGTTTTATTTATTGGTGTGTTATATACCACATATATAAATAATAGGCTACAGGACATTTAGGATGTTATCTTTTTTTCTATCTTAGATCTGCGATAGAGCTATGTTCTTAGGATGACCTTTCACTAACCTACCATTATGTTTGTAGTAATGTCTCCAAGGAAAGCAACAACCGCCCAGAAGGGCAAGTCGGCGGCAGGGGAAACTAGTCAGGCCCTGAGAGTTACTAGGGCTCATGCCCAATCTATGCCGAGGATTATGCTCTAGTCCGCAAGCCTTACTATGCCGCCACCTCTAAAGGAGCTTAGGGAAACAACAGCTGCAAATCCAGAAACCCCAGTACCAGAGCCTCCAACCCCACAGCTAGGGGTGGAAGATAGGACTATGAGAGATGCAGTGCAACTGCTAACCAAATTAATAGCAGGGCAGACTTGGAGACATGGGTTGAATAGTGCCAATAGGCAAGATAGTCAGAGGGTTCGTGACTTCCTGGTTTGTAACCCCCCAGAGTTTTATAGGTTGATACCTATAGATGACCCATAGGAGTTTATTCGGCAGATACAATGTATATTAAGAGTAATTAGGGCCTCAGAAATTAAGTTTGTTGAATTGGCGTCATATCGGCTGCGTGATATAGCCGTTAATTGGTATGAGTCTTGGGAATTATTGAGGGGCGAGGGTGCTCTTCTGGCAGAATGGAACGAGTTTGTAGAAGCCTTTCTTGTCCACTTCCTACCTCTGGAAATGAGATGGGCCAAAATTGATAAATTCTTACAGCTAAGGCAGAATAGTAGGAGCATTAGAGATTACAGCCTTGAGTTTGACTCGTTAGCGAGGCATGCGCCCACTATAGTAGCTGATATGGCTGATAGAGTGTATCACTATGTGATGGGGCTAGACCATTACTTAATTGATAGTTGTATGTCCATGGCTTCTCAGCCAGACATGGATATTGTTCGAGTACAAGCGTATACACAAGGGGTGGAATATCAGCATCGGGGGCGTCAACCTAATAAAGATTATAATGGAAGCTAGCGGAAGAAAACTAAATCAGCTGGGTATTATGGCTAGATCTGAGGCGAGCAGTCTCGAAAGTATAGCAGATATCCTCCTCAGTCGGCCCAGAGTTCACCCCCGCAGTTTCTAGGTAGAAGATTTGGCAGCACAAGGTATTCAGGAGCCGGTCAGAGCTCCAAAGTTTCAAGCTCACAGACAAATAGGGGTTCATGTTAATTGAGGTTATCTTTACCTCGGTGTTCTTATTATGGTAGGTTTTATTTTGTGGAATGCCATTTTGCCACTAACGCTTGCTTTGCTTGTGGCCGTCAAGGCCATGTTATGAGAGAATGCCCATCCAGGGGCAGTCTAGGAGGTGCAATTCAGCCTACCAGATTAGTTGTCGGTCCTTTTTCTTCTGTGGCTATGCACTATCTAGGGCGAGGTATGCAGGCACCAACAGGCTGTGGTAGAGGCCGGGGCAGAGCTTCCAGTTTTAGCGATCCTTTGAATCGCATATATGCCTTGTTTGGTAGATAGGGCCAAAAGGTGCTATCAAGCACAGTTACGGGTATATTATTAATCTTCTCCCAAGATGTGTATGCATTGATAGATCCAGGCCCCACACTATTATATATATATATATATCTCCTTTTGTTATTGATATTTGACGCTCTGTGTGGCTGTGATAGACTATGATATGCATATATGTATTGGCCCTATGAGGCATTATTAGTATTTCCTGCGTGCAGGTTTTGAGATAGGAAGGAATATAAAGGAAACTCTATCGAAATTTTCCTAAGAAGTAAAAAGATAATGAAATATAGGGTTGTAATATATCTTGAAAAGGTCGTATTCATAATAATGGTAATTAGAGAATCGATACTGAGATGGTAAGAAAAATTCAAACGGATATGAATGCCTTAGGACAACTGGTGGAATATGTAAAACGGAATAAACCAGGAGATGAAAAAATCATGTCTACCTTATACAGGTTGTACTAAGGGACTAGAATATTTTGGATACGTTCCAAAGAGATATCAAAATGGGTTAGACCAAACTACTGAGATGGGGTGAGTACTAAGGGAAAAATAGGACCTAGCCATGGTGGAACCAAAGATCTACCCTGATATTGATTGTAAGAGAGAAGCGTAAAGGGCAAGGTGCATCATGACGACTAGAGAAACGACGTTGAGGTAATTCTTAGGCTAAGTTGAGCCTTCACACATTATTACAAGGATGGCAATGTAACGTGTGAAAGAAAAATTGGAACCAAATCTGAGGAAAAGAACCATGGAAGAATCTGAACTAACGATGAAGCAACCTATCGCCATCCTGGATCGACAGATTAGAAGATCGCGGACTAAGGACGTAACTTTCGTCAAAGTGTTGTGTCAAAATAAGAAGCGCAAAAAGATGACTTGGGAAGCTAAAAGAGAGGGTGAAATATAAATTTCCGCACCTATTCCTTACTTCTAATCCCAACCTTTGGAACTCTGATATTGATTGCTCGATGAAAGTATATGTTATGGCAATGGAACAAAGAAACTCTCCATATGGTTTGTATAAGATCTTGAGGAGATTTTGGTTCACATTCGAGGACGAATGTTCTAAAGGGGGGAAGAATGTTATACTCTATACTTTTGTACCTTGAAAGACTTTTGTACCTTGAGAGGTTTTTGAGTTTCTGGAAAGATTCTTAAGCTTCTTAAGTCTCTTGAAAGGCTCTTAAGTTCCTTGTAAGGATCGTCAGCCTCTTACATTTCTTAAGGTTTCTTAAAGCTTCTTAAGAACTCTTAAGCTCTTAAGGGATACTACGTGATCCATATAATCTATAACTCTACCAAAAAACTCTAAGGAAAGGAGAATACGATACCCCATAGTAGAGAAAATTGGAAATAGAGTTATAAAAATCTAGAAGAAGTCAGAGACCAAATAATGAGTCAAAGGACTCAACTTATTTATGTAAGGTACCAACTTGGAAATCTTACATCCTTAAGCTACTTGAGTACATACCAAGATTATGTACCAAGGATTATGTAGGTTCATAAAGTAAGACGAGATTAGGAACCTACGAGGGGGAAAAGAGAGTGCCATGTGGCAGCAAGAGAGAGTTCCATATGGCAGCAGCTGGAGCAAGGGTGGTGGACCCCAAATACCATATGGCAGCCCGTGATTGGAGAAAAGGGGTGTGTTGGCCCAATGAGGGCTTGACACGTGTCACCACTTAGGGCTTGACATATGTTCCCACTTAGAGATTGACACGTGTCACCCCCTTAGCTGGCCTATATATACATATTGTATAAGTCATTCTTATCTCCTAAAAGTCATTTCTATCAAGAAACTTCAAGAACCTTGAAGAGAAAAAACTCTAGAATTAGAGAGAGAGTAGGTTCGGCCAAGGAGAAAGAAAAGGTAATTCTCTAATTTCGTTCCGTGAATTAATTATATAGGGTATGCCACGATGTTAGGAAGGTGTTAGTAATGAAAATTTATGGTTTGAAGCAGCACCAAAATGTTAGAAAACAGCCACGAAGTTTTAGCCGCTCTAAAAGAACTTCCGAGGTGAGTTTTGGTGAATTTCAGGCAAGGTAAGATTTTATCTTTCAAATTGGAGTTTATGATGTTGTTATGAGGTATATTACATGTCTTAAATTAGGTTGAAAGTGGAAAAAATTGTACAAGGATGCTTGACGTTAACAACAAACTAAATTAAAGTCGTTATAGTTAAATCGAAGTCGAGTAGTGTGGTGTGATTGTGGTGCTATGGTTGCAGCTGGTTTGGTTGCATATTGCAGGGATGGAAGGTGTTTTAAAAAGGCATGGGGGCTAATTGTTTCAGTCATACGACCCTCCATTTCATATTGTTAAAGATTTTACAAAATAAAGGTTAAAAGCTCTATTTTGGTATCATAGTTTTAAGCAAGTTGTTTGGAGTTTGTATTGTGTAAAGTTGAAGTGATTTACTTGTAAATATGCTTCTGGTTTTTGTTGATGGTATGGTTGTTGATATTTTGTCCGAGTTGAAATATCGAGGATGTTGAAGTTATAGGGGATGTTATATCCCATACTTTTGTACCTTGGAAGGTTCTCAAGTTTCTTAAGCTTCTCAAGCTTCTTAAGTTTCTTGAAAGGCTCTTAAGCTTCTTAGAAGTCACCATATGAGCCGGATAATCCATGACATCATCAAATAACTCCAAGGAATGTAGAATGAGATACCCTATAATAGAGAAGATTGGAAATAGGGTCGTAGGAATTCGGAAAGAGTTGGAGACCAAATAATGAGTCGTAGGACTCGACTTACTTACTTAAGCTACCAACTTGGAAATCTTACGTACTTAAACTAATTGAGTACATACCAAGCTTACGTAGCAAGGGTTACATAGGTTCATAAAGCAAGACAAGATTACGAACCCACGAGGAGAGGAAGAGAGCGACACATGGCAGCATGGGAGAATGCCATATGGCAGCAGATGAAGGTGCCACATGGAAGCATCTGCAGCAGGGGGTGGCCCCCAACATGCCACGTGGCAGCCCCTAACTGGAGGAGGTGGTGCATTGGCCCTATGATGGCTTGACACATGTCACTACTTGGGGCTTGACACGTGTTACCTCCTAAAGTGTCCTATATATATAATTTATGACTATTATGGTCATCTTTATCCTATAAGTTTCATTCTTATCTCCAAAAGTAAAGAAAATTCTAGAGAAAAAAAAGGAGAAGAGGAACTTAAGCTAGAGAGAAGAAAGAGCTATGGTTTTGGAAGGAGAAAAAGGTAAGTTTTCCGATTTCGTTTCGTGAATTAATTATATGGGGTATACCAAGAAGGTATGAAAGTGTTAGTAATGTAAGTTTATGGTTTGGGTCAGCACCAAAAGGATATCAAACAGCCACAAAGTTCTAGTCGCGCTAAAGGAACTTCCGAGGCGAGTTTTGGCGAGTTTTGGGCAAGGTAAGGTTTTTCCTTTCAAATTGGAGTTTATGATGTTTTTATGCAGTATATTACATGTATTAAATGATTTTGGAAGTGGAAAAATTATATAAGGATGCTTGATGTTAGAAACAAACTAAATTGAAGTTGTTATAGTCAAATCGAAGTCGAGTAGTATGTTGTGATTCTGGCGCTGCGGTTGCAGCTGATTGGATTGCGTGTTGCAGGGATGAAAAGTGTTCTAAAAGGGGTGTGGGTACTGTGGTTTCAGCCACATGACCCTCCATTTCATATGGTTAAAGGTTTTACGAAATAAAGGCTAAAAAACTCTATTTTGGTATCGTAGTTTTGAGCTAGTGTTTGGAGTTGTATTGAGTAATGTTGAGGTGATCTGATTGTATATATAGCTGCTGGTTATTTTTGTTAATGTGTCTGCTAAGATTAGCATTTGGATAGGGCAAGTTGTTGGGGAGATGCTTCCCAATTTTTGGTAACTTCGGAATTAGTGAGGGACTCGGTGAGTCATTCATGTCATTGCATTATCATTTCCTCATACCGCCTTATGTTACTATTCTTACTCTTAGAGGTCTGTGGACATTTATGTGGGTTGTGTATACGTGAATGTGGATTGTATATTTATGTATATGCAATGGTGCCTATAAGGAAAATATTTAGGGACGTCCTCTTTGTCATGACAGCCTTGTCAGCTTGCATGGGATTTTATTATGGGAGGACCTTATATATTATGATAGCCTCGTAGGATAATATGTTATCATGCCTATTGATACATTATAACTCAAATAGGGCACAAATTTACTTATAATTTGCAGGGGTATATGCGAGTGTCCAGTCGGGCACCCATCATGGCCTATGGAGTTGGGTCATGACAGAAGTGGTATCAGAGTGGTCCTTTCTTGGAATGTCCATAGACCGTGTCTAGTAGAGTCTTGTTTATCGGTGTGTGGTGCACCATATATATAAATAGGAGGCTACAGGATATTTAGGATATTACCTTTCTTTCTTGTCTTAGATCGTGCTATAGAGTTGTCTATCAGTAAAATCCCTCCCTAACAGATTACTATGTGTGCGGCCATACCTATAAAAGAAGCCTATTTTTAGCCTCCTTCCTTGTAGGTGGGTACAGACTGTGGTGGAAAATGAAGAGACCAGCTCTAGACAGTAGAGAGGGTATAGAGAAGGCCCCCAGGGTTTATATGGGACCTCATGCTCTAGGACCATGCAGGAGGAGCTCCAGTTATTTGATTGAGACTGATCCCTTCGGAGACCCTGATTATTTTATGGAGACCGGTCCCTCAGAAGGCCCAACAACAGGTTCTCCAAAGCAGGTTATAACAGGGAAGTGGTTCCAGAAGTCACGCCAGCGGTTCTTATGACAGAGCACTATGTCAGGCCGGCTCCTATGGTAAGTGTTACGGCATATTCGAGTACTTTATCTTGGTCGTTGGTGAATCAAGAATTACCTGGCTATCAATGTCTTTTGGATTCAAGTGAGGAAGATGATGAGAGACAGACAAGCAAATAGCAACCAGATAATGACGGGGAGCATACTTTACCTCTTAGGTCTCCGGGTCGAACTGGGGATTGATTGGTCACAGGTATAGAGGAGTGATAAGTATAGTTTTTGCTGGCTATATAGGGAAAGTTGTCATTTTTATTTCGGCCTAATGTAGGAAGCCTTGTGTGGCTGGGATATGAGATACTATAAACGTATGTATATATTGGCCCTGTGAGGCATTGTAGATATGATATGATATGATGTGGATGTATATATACATTGGCCTTGCATGACATTGTTGGTATTTTCTGAGGGCAGGTTTGGGATAGTGAGGAATATAGAGGAAATTCTACCGAAATTTTCTAGAATAAAAAGGGGAAATGAACTATAAGTTTATCATACGGCTTGGAAGTTGATACCGAATACCCCTATTATGATGAGCTAAAGCTGTAAGGGTACCCTCCGTGTTGTTGGTAAGGAGGCCCCAGGTTTACTTAGCAAGTTTTATGTCGGAGGAAAACTCCTTTTGGAGGGCAAGGTGTCCAGAAATTGGGTCCCACTTTGGTAGGGAGAGTATAGAACCCTCAAACATTAGTGGTGAACGAGATAAGTTGTTCACGACTCAAGAATGAACCTAGAGGGAAACCATACGAGTTAGGCACTAAATAGTATTGTGGTGCTTATTGGATATTAATTTTCCATCTGGTAGTGGTTAGATGATGCTTTATGGTAACCTTTTATTGGGTATTAAGAGACCAAAATAACTTGTGGATGGAAGACATGAACTTATGGACTATCCAGAATTATGTGCTTCATATATTGGATAACATACTAAAAGGATACAGAAGGGTCGGTGATACCAAAGAATGATTTTCGCAAGGGATATAGGGGTAACATGAAACTCCTCGGGCAGAAAAATGGCCATGGACTGGAAGAATAGAAGAACTACTACAGGGAGCACTCAAGATAGATGTGATCAATTAAGTATGAGTATCGAACGAAAAGGGAATAGATAGATACAAACTGAAGGTGTATTATGAAAAGGCGAGAACATAAGACCAGTATTAAAGTAAAATTGACATAAAACTGAGGAGAATTGGAAGTTAACCTCAGGTACCCGACAAGGATAAAAGCTTATGAGATATAAAGAAGTATTGGGGATATGTGATTCCACCGTGGAAAATATAAAGACCCCTCAAGGATGAGGGAGGTAGCTCTGCAAAACCATTGATGCATTGCGAGTCCCTTAAGAAGAACAAGTGGTATCCACTGGAATGAAGATAGTGATATAGCAGGGCTAGAAACATGGGTCACTGGAGTACAAGTACTTCTGAATGGAGAAGTTGAAACGATCATGAGCGCTAGCTAAGAACTGGTGGGGAAGAAAGGAATATGGCCCTAGATAAACTGCTAGATTAATTATATAACTTTAGTACCAGTACTTGGACTAGATTGGGTGCTAGTTATCAAGAATTCTAAGTACCCCATGGTTGTATTAAGCATTCTTGCAGGGGCAACCTAAAGTATAAGTGATCTAATAGAAGGTGTAGATATGGTGCGGTATGTCAAATATGCTGGAACAGAATCATATGCGTATGAATAGTTGAAAATAAATAAAGGATGACATAGGTACACCTAAAAGGGAGGAAGTGGACAAGAAAAATACAAGTATGAGATGAAGTCAACTGACACTATCACATGTTAATGGGAACGCTTAAATTTCAAGTGAGATCCCATGCTGGCACGAGTTAGCAAAGACTAAAGGCCAGCAATAAATGGATAGAAGCCATGATATCTGAGATAGTGCAAAGAACTATTAGCAGAGACCCCGATGGATGGGTGCATACAAAAAAGTAGTGAATACAATCAGAAGGTAAGACTGAGCGATCTAAGGACCGTGTAAAGGGTAGTAAGGCCATATTTGAGTAAAGATTAAAATATGGCAACAGATTTGTTGGCCGTTGAGATGTGACATACAAGTAACAAGGAGAAAGAATAGAAAACCTCCTACGGTAAGGAAATGAGAAGACCAAGGAGTACCCAAAGGGAAAAAAAGAGAAAAGGGGTAGGACAGAATAATGTTAGCACGAGCAAGTTCTAGTATGAAGGTGATATGTAAAGCAAGATGGACCAGGAAATGAAAAGACTGCGTCTACCTCATATCGGTTATATAAAAGTAGTTGTGCAACCTACGAATATATATACAACATAAGACCAAGCAGAGGAGTACATGAGGAAAAGGAGGTTATGATATTTTAGACACGTTACAAAGATATACAAAGAGAAGTTAAATCAAATGACCAAAAAGGATATGGTCATGGTTGAACTAAAGATCTACCCCAATACCGGTTGTAAGATAGAATAGGAGAGGGCAAGGCGGAACCTGAAGACTAGCGAGATGATGCTAAGGTAAATCTTGGGCGAAGTTGAGTGCCTTCGCACATTATTTCAAGAATTGCAATGTATCGTGTTACAGAAAAAGTGGAGCCAAATCTGAGGAAAAAGACCATGGAAGAATATGAACTAACAATGAAGCAACGACACGAGATTATGTACCTAAAGTGTTATAAGTAGGGTTAAGGGAGTTGTAAAAGAGGTTTAAGCCAAATGAACAGGAGTATCTGGTTACTAACAAATGGCGCACTGTATGCTAAAGTTCTATAACACTATACTAGTAAAGATAGACAAAGCACAAAATGGCTAAGAAGGTTATTATGTGAGGAAACTTCAGTATCACTCGATAGCCAACTCTAATGGGCAAAAAGCAAAATCCAAAAGGTAAGGGTACTAGTTGATGTCGTCTAAGGAATGTCACGACCCAACCCCGTAGGCCGCAACTGGGTTCTGACCTGGACCCTCTCATGCGTATTTATCAACTACACTTAAGTTGAACCGTGTGTGATGTGATACAATATACAAAAACACCCAATAGTTTAAAACTTTTTTATGTACATGTAGCCTCTTTCATTTGTTTCATATCATGAAAGGGCACGCGAGCCGACAAGGCTGCTATAACAAAAACATTCACAACATATCAAATAGGCAACATCGAAACTAACTCACAAACAACCCACATATACATATGTCTACAGACCTCTAAGAATAGTAACAGCAACATATGGCGGGACAAGGCCCCCGCCGTACCCCTGAATGTACAAATATATATATTAAGTGACCAGCATCAAAATTTAGGCTCCAGAACAGTGAAGCACTTCCGACACAACTGAGAGGAACTCCTATGCTGATAGATCTCCAGAATAAACATCTGTACCTGCGGGCATGAAATGCAGCCCCCCCCTCCGAGAAAAAGAGGGTTAGTACGATATATGTACTGAGTGTGTAAAGCATAACACATCGTAACTAAGATCATAACTGAAATAGGGATGCAGGGGATAAGTACAACAATTAACAATTTACTGTACCTGCACCTTAGGACACGTGATCCTATACACCATCATATACTGTGCCCGGCCATCTAGTGAACTCAGCGTCATTATCATTACTTCATAATCACAAATCATCATGTCATAATGTATTTCATTTCATCATATCATCGTATACAGTATCATACCATCGTATACGGTATCATCTTATCATGTATATCATCGTATTATACCCGGTTCACTACGGGGCTCAGGGTCACAATGTATTGCTTTAATCTCATATGCATGCCTACATAAAGTATTCGGCCCTTTAGTGAGGGACTCGGTGAATGGAGTGGTGTACGTCTATAGCGTACCATTATAATATACATATGTACCCGGCCCTCTAAGGAGGGACTCGGTGTTCCTTCCTTATTTCACCACATATACTATCATATTACAGCCGGTCTGGGACTCGGTGAATAATCGTATCGTCATAACATATAACATATATCACACCTCACGTACGGCATCATCTCCTCGTGCATGGAACTATACACATCCGGCCCGGGATGCGGTGAAAGAAGTAGTAACACTGTGCATGATAACATATCCCAGCCCATCATGGGACTCGAGGAAGGATGGGTTACAGTATGCACGAGTAGAGTAGTGAGAAACCATATGCAACTAAGTCATTATCTAAGATTTGATGAAACAGTCAAGTGAACCGTCACCTGAAGACTGGGGGAGTAATTATCCGAGGTATCCCTTTAGATGTCATTAGGGCTTATATCAGTTGGGGCTTCAGGGATCACAAACATGCATCAAAATAATGCCACATAATTCATGTAATCAGAAATATAGTCTATGCAATCAGAAACACAATTTATCTAGTCAAAGACTCAACTCATGCAATCAACGGCATTTATCATTTCAGATCCTCTAAAAAGAGGAGCTGGTACCTCTACTTTCTATTCATTATATAGCAGGCTCGAGAATAGTAGTTTGACTACTTTTAGACTATTGATGTTCAGGAGTGACTACAAGTCACGAGTTACAATCAGAGCTCCTAAATGGAATTGCCTCTAAACCTATACCATATACCATTTAACTCAAAATTAAGCCATTCTAAAGGAAATAAGAAATAGGCTTTACATATACTAATTTTCATCGCATAGAAGACTAAAAGGCAATGACTCAGCTATTACAGAAGTTCTAATATCAAGAAGTAAACAAGAGTCTCGACTCATACTCAGGGCTTTACGAATGGATTGAATCCCAAATATCATGTACATATCATTCATAACTTATATCTAAGACATGCCAAAAGAAAAGAAGAATAGTTCGACATACTTATACCAAAACATGCCCAAAAGAACGCTTCACATACCTTGTATGGACTTCTCTTAATCACGTTCACATCGTTGTCCTCGAAACCTATTTAACATGGAAGTAATGTAAGTATTAACAACCTTGGACTTTTCAGCAACTTAGACTACCCACGAGTATTCATAACATTCATCCCTTCGCTCGCCTTCTCGGCTAGTTCCTTAACTAGTTAGGATGTTAACGAAAATCGGGCAGCACCTCCCCTATAATGTGCCCTATCCGAATTCCCAACCATGTCATTAGCACCTGCAGACAACCAACAATGCAACCAGCATCCCATACATATACATATTACGACCAAAATTACACAATATAAACCCCCAACAATTCACTCGAAACTAAGATACCAAAACTAGAGTTTTTTAATCTTTCTTTCGCGAATTCTTTAATTGCAAAGCGGAGGGTCATATGGCTGCAACCATCAGCTCCCACACATCATTTAGATAAATTTTATACCCTGCAACACGCCACAACACAACCAGCAGCAGCCCCTACGCGTACAACACCTTATTTTGACAACAACTTAACTATAGCGATTCCAAATTCGTTTATTCCGAACGCTGAACTTTTCAAACCTTTTACCCAACTTCCATCAGCTCCTAAGGTGTGTAATACACCATAATTTAACATCATAAACTTCAAATTAGAGGGTAAGAACTTACCTTTCCCAAAATTGGCTAGAACTCGCCGAAATCGCGCCTCGGAATTGTTTTCACGTGCTGAATCGTTGTGGCAGCTTGCTGTCCGATTTTTTTCTGCACCAAATCCTAATTTTGTACTACTAATACTTCCATATCATCGTAGTATATGCTAATTAATTAATTTACGGAACAAAAATGGGACTTACCTATTTGTTTCTCCCAAGCCGTCGAAATTTTCTCCTTAGCTCTTAGGGTTTGTTTTCTCACGTTGCTGCTGGAAATTTGTTAATGAACTGAAGTAATTAGGATACATATCAACTTATATAGGTGGTACCAAGGGGTGACACATGTCAGCCCCTAAGGATGACACATGTCAAGCCATGATTGGCCACCGTGTCATGCTGCCAATTAGGGGCTACCACGTGGCAGCGGGGTCCACCTCCCCCAAGCAGCTGCATCACCTACTTGACCCTAAGTAGGTGCATCACTTGCTTGCTTGAGGTGCTGCCATGTGTCGCTCCTCCATTGGCTGCCACGCATCATCTTTTTCCCTTCCTCGCGGGTTCGTAATCTCGTCTTACTTTAAGAGCTCATGTGATCCGCACTACGTAAGCTTGGTATATCCTTAAGCAACTTAAGTGTATAAGACTCTTAACTTAGTGTCTTACGTAGGTAAATCGAGTCCTACGACTCATTTCTTAGCCTCCAACTCTTTCCGTATTCTTATGACTCTATCTCCAACCTCCCTTCTCGCGAGGTATCACAATCTTCTTTCCTAAGAGTTGTTTGATAGTGTCGTAGCTTATCCAGATCACATGATAGTGTCTAAGGAACTTAAGAAGACGTTCCGAGCTCAAGAGTGCGGGGTGTAACAAGGAAGCAAGAAGTAATACATGAGGTCGAAGATTCCACAACACGACCTTGGCTATAAGATTCATTTTGCACTCCATGGACGGATAATGGTATATGGAATATCATCCGCAGACTAATAATATCATCCAGTGTTCCTTCAATCAAGGACTACCTATTCAGCCGAGATTGTGTGAAATTATAGATCAAGAGAATGGTGAGATTTTGCGGAGTTCCCATAGCTATTGTCTCAGACGAAGGATCCCGAGTTATAGTTAACTACTGAAGATCATCCCACAAAGAGATTGGGGAGATAGATAGGTCTTCGTACACCTTTGTACCCTCAGACTGATGGACAGACTAAGCTTACTAGCTAAATGCTAGAAGATATGTTTGTGGGCCTATATGGTTAACTCCAAAGGTAGCTCGGATGGCCCCGTATAAGACTTTGTATGACAAAAAGTGTAGGTCACCATTGGTTAGTCTGATGTTGGCGAAACACGACTAATAGGCCCAGACATGGTCCAACAGGCTATGGAGAAGGTAAAGATTATTCAGGAGAGATTATTAGCTGCCCAAAGTCGATATAAGCTATATGCAGACAATCGACGTCGATCTTTGGAATTTCTAGTGAGCGATTTGGTATTCCTGAAGGTGTCGCCTATGAAAGGAGTAATGAGGTTTGTCAGGAAAGGGAAGCTGAGTCCGAAATATATTGGCCCTTACCAGATCATTCGCCGAATAGGCAAGGTTGCCTATGGGCTAGACTTACTAGCGGATCTAGAAGCAGTGCATCCAGTCTTCCATGTATCCATGATTCACAAGTGTGTTGGTGATCCATTCCGGGTATATCCCGTAGATGATATCCAGGTCACAAAGGAGTTATCCTATGAAGAACAACCTATCACCATCCTGGATTGATAGATTAAAAGATTGTGGACTAAGGATGTAGCGTCCGTCAAGGTGTGGTGGCGAAATGAGAATCGCAAAGAAATGGCCTGGGAAGCTGAAGAGGAAATGAAACACAAGTATCCGTACCTATTCCCTATGTCTATAGGCAATTCCAACTTCTGAAACTCTTAAGGTGATGAAAGTATGTGTTATTGCAATAGAAGGGAATTTTCCCTATAGTCTGCGTAGGATTTCGAAGAAGGTTTGTTTAACATTCGAGGATAAATATTCTAAAGGGGGGAATGATGTTATACCCCTTACTTTTGTACCTTGGAAGGTTCTCAAGTTTCTTAAGCTTCTCAAGCTTCTTAAGTTTCTTGAAAGGCTCTTAAGCTTCTTAGAAGTCACCATATGAGCTGGATAATCCATGACGTCATCAAATAACTCCAAGGAAGGGAGAACGAGATACCCTATAATAGAGAAGATTAGAAATAGGGTCGTAAGAATCTAAAAGGATTTGGAGACCAAATAATGAGTCGTAGGACTCGACTTACTTACTTAAGCTACCAACTTAGAAATATTACGTACTTAAACTACTTGAGTACATACCAAGCTTACATAGCAAGGATTACATACATTCATAAAGCAAGATGAGATTACGAACCCACGAGGGGGAAATAGAGTTCCACGTGGCAGCATGAGAGAGTGCCACATGGTAGCATGAGAGAGTGAAATGTGGCAAAAGCTGCAGCAAAGGGGTGGGCCCCATATGCCACATGGCAGCCCCTAAGTGGAGGAGGTGGTGTGTTGTTCCTATGAGGGCTTGATACATGTCACCACTTGGGGCTTGACACATGTCACTTTCTAAAGTGGCCTATATATATATATAATTTATGACTTTTATGGTCATCTTTATCCTATAAGTTTCATTCTTATCTCCAAAATTCAAGAAAATTCTAGAGAAAAAAAGAGAAGAGGAACTTAAGCTAGAGAAAAGAAAGAGCTACGGTTTTGGGAGGAGAAAAAGGTAAGTTCTCCAATTCTATTTTGTGAATTAATTATATGGGATATACCAATAAGGTATGAAGGTGTTAGTAATGTAAGTTTATGGTTTGGGGCAGCACCAAAAGGATATCAAACAGCCATAAAGTTCTAATTGTGCTAAAGGAACTTCCGAGGCAAGTTTTGGCGAGTTTTGGGCAAGGTAAGGTTTTACCTTTCAAATTAGAGTTTATGATGTTTTTATGCAGTATATTACATATCTTAAATAAGGTTGGAAGTGGAAAAATCGTATAAATATGTTTGATGTTAGCAACAAACTAAATTGAAGTTGTTGTAGTCAAATCAAAGTCGAGTAGTGTGTTGTGATTGTGGTGCTGCGGTTGCAGCTAGTTGGATTGCATGTTGCAGAGACGGAAAGAGTTCTAAAATGGGTGTGTTTACTTTTGGTTGCGGCCACATGACCCTCCGTTTTGTATGGTTAAAGGTTTTACGAAATAAAGGCTGAAAAACTCTATTTTGATATCGTAGTTTTGAGCTAGTGTTTAGAGTTGTATTGAGTGATGTTGAGGTGATTTGATTGTATATATAGCTTCTGGTTATTGTTGGTAATATGACTGCTAAGATTAGCAGTTGGATAGGGCAAGTTATAGGGGTGATGCTGCCCGATGTTCGGTAACTTCAGAACTAGTAATAAACTAGTCAAGGGAAAGGGATAAGGGAATGGTTCCTATGAATACTTGGGTGTAGAGTTGGAAATTGGAAAATGAAAGGTTATTAATCTTAGTATTACTTTCATGTTAAATAGGTTAAGGAGATATCGAGGAAAACTGGGTTACGATTAATCCCTAAAGAGGTATGTGAAGATACCTTCTTTCTCTTGGCATGTTTTTTTCATAAGTATGTAAAGTGTTATACCCCATACTTTTGTATCTTGAAGGACTTTTGTACCTTGAGAGGTTTTTGAATTTCTTGAAAGGTTTTTAAAGCTTATTAAGACTTCTTAGAACTCTTAAGCTTCTTAAGACTTACCATGTGAGCCGGGTAATCTATAACGCTATCAAATAACTCTAAGGAAAGGAGAATGCAATACCCCATAGTAGAGAATATTGGAAATAAAGTTATAAGAATCCGAAAGAAGTTGGAGACCGAATAATGAGTCGTAGGACTCGACTTATTTATGTAAGCTACCAACTTGGAAATCTTACATACTTAAGTTACTTGAGTACATACAAAACTTACGTAGCAAGGATTACATAGGTTCATAAAGTAAGATGAGATTACGAACCCATGAGAGGAAAAAGAGAGTGCCACGTAGTAATATGAGAGACTGCCATGTGGCAGCAGATGGAGCAAGGGTGGTGGACCCCACATGCCATATGGCAGCTCATGATTGGAGGAAGGGATGTGTTGGCCCAATGAGGGCTTGACATGTGTCACCACTTAGGGGATGACATGTGTCCCCTCCAAAAGTGGCCTATATATATATAATTTATGACTTTAAGTTCATCTTTATCCTATAAGTCATCTTATCTCTAAGAAAGTTCTAGACAAAAAGAAGAAAAGAGAAACTTAAGCTAGAAAGAAGAAAGAGCTACGATTTTGGGAGGAGAAAAAGGTAAGTTCTTAGATTCCATTCTATGAATTAATTATATGGGATATAATACGAAGGTATGAAGGTGTTATTAATATAAATTTATGGTTTGTAACATCCCCAAAGGGACAACAAACAGCCACGAAGTTTCAGTCGCGCTAGAAGAGCTTCTGAGGTGAGTTTTGGCGAGTTTCGGGAAAGGTAAGGCTTTTCCTTTCAAATTGAAGTTTATGATGTTTTTATGGGGTATATTATATGTATTAAGTGAGTATGGAAGTGGAAAAAGTATATAAGGATGCTTGACGTTATAAACAAACTAAATTGAAGTCGTAGTAGGTAAACCGAAGTTGAGTAGTGTGTTGTTGTTGTGGTGCTGCAGGTTGGGGGTGGTTTAATCACGTGTTGGAGGGCTGTAAAGTACTCAAAAAGGGGTGTGGGTGCTTCTGATTACAGCCACACGACTCTCCATTTTGTATGGTAAAAGATTTTATGAAATAAAGGCTAAGAACTCTATTTTGGTATCGTAGTTCGGAGCTAGTTGTTTGGAGTTGTATTGGATAATGTTGAAGTGATTTATTTATATATATGCTGCTAGTTTTTGTTGTTGGTTTGGTTGTTGATATTTTGGCCAAGTTGAAATCTCGGGGATGTTGAAGTTATAGGGGAGATGCTGCCCAATTTTCGGTAACTTAGGAACTAATAATGAACTAGTCGAGGGAAATGGATAAGGAAATGACCTCTATGAAGACTTTGTTGTAGAGTTGGAATTGAAAAGTGAAAGGTAATTAACCATAGTATTACTTTCATGTTAAATAGGTTCAAGAGACGACGAGGTAAACGTATTAGGAGTAATCTGTAAGAGGTATGTAAATCTAACCGTTCCTTCTTTTGGAATGTCTTTGGCATAAGTATGTAAAGCTAACCGTTACTTCTTTTGGCATGTCTTTGGCATAAGTATGTAAAACTAACTATTCTTTCTCTTGTCATGTTTTGACATAAGTATATAAAGCTAATCTTCCTTTTTGGCATGGTTTTTATGAAACAAGTATATGACTTTTATATGATCCTAAGGAAGTTCCTATTCGTAGAGCCGCTAGGATGGCCAACTTCTTGATTTTCCAAAGGATATTTTATCGTGCCTAGATATGTGTATATGATTCCAAAAGTTCTATTTGGATATAACTCGTAGTGATATTCAAAAGGTACTTGATATGACTCTTGTCTTGATTTTTGAATAATAACTCATTTTGTAAATTCCATCGAGTCTCAAAAATGATTTAAAGTGTATTTAGTTTCTCACTACTCCATTCGTACATGCCTCAATGCTTCTTTCCCCGAGCCTGGGTCAAGTTTTATTATCGTGCGTACTTCTCTACATTATTCGTCGTTCCCCGACGTGAGGGGGCAGGTACGCCCTGTATATGGGTTTGATTTATGGAGTTATGATGTGCCATGTACACATATGATATGATATGATCTGATATAATTTGTTACAGAGATATTCCCTACTCTGGAGTTATGATGTGCTGTGGCGCCAGTGACGGGGCGATGACCATGATTTATTTACCGAGTCCCATAATGGGGCCGGATATGGCATATGTTTTTCTGCATACATTATCTGTGGTTATGAAAAGGATTTTGATATTCTAGATATTTTGTTCATTTTTTCACCTTTTGTTCTGGTAATAGCTTTACCTATTACAGTCCATGCTTTACATACTCGGTACATTGTCCGTACTGACCCCCTTTATTCGGGGGCTGCCCTACATGCCCGCAGGTACAGATGCTTGGTTTGCTGATCCGCTCGCTTAAGACATCCACCCTATTGGTTGGCAGTGCTCCTTTGTCCGGAGCTCTATTTTGGTACTAACTTTTCTGTTGTATATTTGTACATGTTGGTTAAGGGTACGATGGGGTCCTATCCCATCATATGACTAGGCTGTCATTCTGTAGAGGTCTGTAGACTTATAATGTGGGCTATGTATATATTACGTTGGATGTGTTACATACGTAAGCTACCAACTTAGAAATTTTACATACTTAAGCTACTTGAGTATGTATCAAGTTTACGTAGCAAGGATTACATAGATTCATAAAAGAAGACGAGATTATGAACCCACAAGGGGGAAAACAAAGTGCCATGTGGCAGCATGAGAGAGTGACACGTGGAAGCAGCTGGAGCAAGGGTGGTGGACCCTACATTTCACGTGACAACCCGTGATTGGAGGAAGGGATGTGTTGGCCCAATGAGGGCTTGAAACGTGTCACCACTTAGGGCTTGACATGTGTTACCACTTAGGAGATGACATGTGTCCCCTCCTAAAGTGGCTATCTATATATATATATATATATATATATATAATTTATGACTTTAAGTTCATCTTTATCCTATGATTCATCTTATCTCCAAGAAAGTTCTAGACAAAAGAAGAGAAGAGAAACTTAAGCTAGAGAGAAGAAAGAGCTACGGGTTTAGGATGAGAAGGTGTTATTAATATAAATTTATTGTTTGTAGCATCCCCAAAATGTTAACAAACAGCCTTGAAGTTTCAGCTGCGCTAAAGGAAATTCCGAGGTGAGTTCCAACGTGTTTTGGCGAGTTTTGGGCAAGGTAAGACTTTCCCTTTCAAATTGAAGTTTATGATGTTGTTATGGGGTATATTACATGTATTAAGTGAGGCTGGAAGTGGAAAAAGTGTATAAGGATGCTTGACGTTAGAAACAAACTAAATTGAAGTCGTAGTAGGTAAGTCGAAGTCGAGTAGTGTGTTGTTGTTGTGGTGCTGCAGGTTGGGGTTGGTTTAATTGCATGTTTCAGGTATGGAAATTACTCAAAACGGAGTGTGGGTACTTCTGGTTTTAGCCACACGACCCTCTATTTCGTATGATAAAAGAATTTATGAAATAAAGGCTAAGAACTCTATTTTGGTATCGTAGTTCGGAGCTAGTTGTTTGGAGTTGTATTGGGTAATGTTGAAGTGATTTATTTATATATATGCTTCTGGTTGTTTTTGTTGGTATGGTTCTTTATATTTTGTCCAAGTTGAAATCTAGGGGATGTTGAAGTTATAGGGGAGATGCTGCCCAATTTTTGGTAACTCCGGAGCTAGTAATAGGCTAGTTAATAGAAATGGATAAGGAAATAATTCCTATGGATACGTGGATGTAGAGTTGGAAATTGGAAAGTGGAAGTTTATTAATCTTAGTATTACTCTCATGTTAAATAGGTTCAAAAGACGACAAGGCGAACATGGGTGAGAGTAATCCATAAGAGGTATGTGAAGCTACCTTCCTTCTTTTGGCATGTCTTTGGCATAAGTATGTAAAGCTAACCGTTCTTTCTCTTGGCATGTTTTGACATAAGTATATAAAGCTAATATTCCTTTTGGCATGGTTTTTATGAAATAAGTATATGACTTTTATATGATTCCAAGGAAGTTTCTATTTGTAGAGCCGCTAGGATGGCCAACTTCTTGATTTTCCAAAGGATATTTTATTGTGCCTAGATACGTGTATATGATTCCAAAAGTTCTATTTGGATATAACTCATAATGATATTCAAAAGGTACTTGATATGACTCTTGTCTTGATTTTTGAATAATAACTCATTTTTTAACTCCATCGAGTCTCAAAAATGATTTAAAATGCATTTAGTTTCTCACTACTCCACTCGTGGATGCCTCAATGCTTCTTTTACTAAGCCTGAGTTAGGTTTTGTTATCGTGCATACTTCTCTGCATCATTCGCCGTGCCCCGACGTGAGAGGACAGGTACGCCTTGTACATGGGTTTTATTTATAGAGTTATAATATGCCATGTACACATATGATATGATATGATATGACCATATGATATGATATGACCATATGATATGATATGATTTGTTATGGAGATATACTCTACTCTGGAGTTATGATGTATTGTGGCGCTAGTGATGGGGTGGCGAACATAATTTGTTCACCGAGTCTCATAATGGGGCCGGATATGGCATATGTTTTTTTGCATACATTATCTGTGGTTATGAAAAGCATTTTGATATTCTAGATATTTTGCTCATTTTTGCACCTTCTGTTCTAGTAATGGCTTTACCTATTACAGTCTATGCTTTACATACTCGGTACATTGTCCGTACTGACCCCCTTTTTTCGGGGACTGCATTACATGCCCGCAGGTACAGATGCTCGATTTGCTAATCTGTTCACTTAGGACATCCACCCTATTGGTTGGCAGTGCTCCTTTGTTCGGAGCCCTATTTTGGTATTAACTTTCTGTTGTACATTTGTACATGTTAGTTAAGGGTACGACAGGTCCTTATCCCGTCATATGACCGGGCTATCATTCTTTAGAGGTTTGTAGACTTGTGATGTGGGTTATGTATATGTTCTGTGGGTTCTGTATATATTTTGAACTTTTATGTACCGTGACAGCCTTAACCGCTTTCGTGTGCTACATCTGCTTCTGTATGCTCTCTGGTGACCCCATTTTGATTTTTACTTTTATTTATTCTGCTAACACGCTAAGTGGGGATAAGTGTACGTATGGGTGACCAACTCGGGCACCAGTCACGGCCTATGTAGTTGGGTTGTGACAATATGTTTATCTGTTTACTGGTACGGCGGGGGCCCTGTCCTGCCTTATGTTACTATTTTTACTCTTAGAGGTCGGTGGACATGTATGTGTGTTGTGTATACATGTATGTGAATTGTATATGCATATATGTGCAGTGGTCCCTATAAGGCGAATGTTTAGGGACATCCCCTTTGTCATGGCAGCCTTGTCGGCTTGCGCGGGATTTTACTATGGGATGAACCTATATATTACAATAACCTCATCGGCTTATATGTTATTGTGCCTGTTGATACATTATAACTCAAACAGGGCACAAGTTTACTTATAGTTTGCAGAGGTATATGCGAGCGTCCAGTTGGGCACCCGTCATGGCCTACGGGGTTAGGTCGTGACAGAGATATTACCCGATTTTTGGTAACTTCGGAGCTAGTAATAATCTAGTCAAGGGAAATGGATAAGAAAATAATTCCTATGGATACGTGGTTGTAGAGTTGGAAACTGGAAAGTGAAAGGTCATTAACCTTTGTATTACTTTCATATTAAATAGGTTCAGAAGACGATGAGGAGAACGTGTTAAGAGTAATCCGTAAGAGGTATGTGAAGCTACCTCCTTTCTTTTGGCATGTTTTTGGCATAAGTATGTAAAGATGCCCTTCTTTCCTTTTGACATGTCTCGACATAAGTATATGATGATATATGTATATGATGACTCCATGAGGGAAAGTAGAGAGTATATAAAGCCTATCCTTTCTCTTCTTTTGGCATATCCTAGATGTACGTAAAAGGTGATACAATCTCGGAGGTGACTCCATTCCTAAGTGTTTCTTACTCATCCTCTAATGTTGGAACTCTTACAATAATTGAGCTATTGCTTCTTAAGTTTTTCTATACATTGGGAAGTAGTAAGTATGTAAAGCTAATCTTTCTTTCTTTTTGGCATGATTTTATGAAACAAATAGATGAAGTGTATACGATTCCAAGGAAGTTCCTCTCTTTAAAGCCACTAGGATATCCAACTTCTTGATTCCCAAAAGATATTTGATGATGACTTGATACGGGAATATGATTCCAAAAGTTCCATTTTGACCTAATCCATAGTGGCAATCAAAAGGTACTTGATATGACTCTTGTCTTGGTTTTTGAATGATAGCACATTTTGAGTATTCCATCGAGTCTCAAATACGATCTAAAATGCATATGGTTACTCACTAATCTAATCGTGTATACGGTAACCCTTCTATCACTAGAGGGTCGGGTATGTTATCGTGCGTAGTTTACTACATTATCTACCGAGTCCCTCACTAGAGGGCCGAGTATGGTATATAATGATTATGACACTGAGTCACATAAAGGGCCAGGTACGGTATATGATGATTATGACACCGAGTCCCATAAAGATTCGAGTACGGTATATGATGATATGATGACACTGAGTCCTATAAAGGGCCGGGTACGGTATATGATGATATGATGACACCGAGTCCCATGAAGGGCCGGGTACGGTATATGTATGCAATGATATGATATACAATTATGGCCCCAATCCCTATAATGGGCCGGGTGAGATATATGATAACGATGTGCACGATTTGTCTCGTTAACACAAGTACAGTGCCTTATTGAGTATCATATTGTTTCCTGGATCTCTACTTTAGATGTGACTTCGTTTATGAAATGTTATGCTTTATATACTCAGTACATATATCGTACTGACCCCCTTTTCTTAGGGGGCTGCATTTCATGCCCATAGGTCCAAGTACTTATTTCGGAGATTCACCGGCTTAGGCTTTCCGCTCAGCTGTTTTGGAAGTGCTCCATTTTCCCAGAGCCTAGCCTTTTTGGTAAAGATCTAGTGATATATGTATTTATCCAAGGGTACGACGGGGCCCTATCCCATCATATATTACTATTGATATTTTAGAGGTCCGTAGACATGTATGTGGGTGTGTGAATGTGATCCAGCCATATGTGGTTCAGCTGTACTAGTGCGACTTATGTTTCAGAACGTCCCCTTCCCAATGGCAGCCTTGTTGGCTTGCATGCCCTTGCATGACATGATGCAAATGAAAGAGGCTATATGCAGATGAATTTTCTACCACCCTCTGGATTCTTGTGTATAATTCTTATAGTTGATAATTTTGTATACGAGGGTCCAGGTCGGACCCCATTCACGGCCTACGAAGTTGGGTCATAAAATAATATGCTCACCCTCACCTCCGATCACGACCGCAGCTAGCTTGAATCAATGCCAGTAGCTAGTACTCGGACTTGCATCATGAAAACATATGCAGAGAGTAGTATGAGTACCAAAATAACAGGTACCCAGTAGGTGTCATAGGCCGATTGAGGATGATAAGCAAAAGTAAACTGAAGTGCGAGTAAATGGCTACAACCAAAGAAAAGGTAGAAGTAAATGTAAGTATGTACACGATGTACTAGACAAACAAAAAGGCAGAGTGTACCTAAATCCACTTAGATCCCATAAACTCGAGGGGTACACTCATGCACAAGTACAAGGTAACCACCTGCATGGACTCCCAATCCGAAAGGTGCAAGGAAAGCTGAAGTAAAATGAATAGAGCTAAAAGGATTCCAATAATATCACCAGTTGTCAGACTTGAACCGACCATTCCCAAACTCTAATACCTTAACCCAAAGCTGAGGGCAGACGAAGACTCGAATCGAAGACTCATCATGGAATCAGGAATTGAACTACATGTAAGATGGACCATGGACTTCAACCGGGTAGCTGTAGCTAATGAGTAGACAATAGTAATCTAGACCAAGGACTTTAACTGGGTAATTGTAGCCAAGGGGTCAAACACGGCTAAGCTAGACCTCGAACTTCAATTGGGTATCTGTAGCTAAGGAGCCTGAACACAAGTAAGTTTGACCACTAACTTAATCGGGTAACTGTAGCCAAGGAACTTGACACAAGTAAGCTAGACCACAGGCTTGAACCGGGTATCTGTAGCTAAGGGATCGAACCGAATTAGAATCAACAACCAGCCGAGCATCACGGATAGTGCCTCCACACCGAGTGCCATCAATATATCATTTCCGCCTAAACCATTTACAACCAAAATTATCGCAAAGTCTTCCGACATCAAGAACTAAGCAATACTGGACCAATAGGAGAATAGGGCAATGTAGAAGTGAGGTCACAAGCCGAGTTACTGCCTAGCTAAAGCTCAAACTATCATATTCAAGTTTGCTATATCAGTCTACAGGGAGCTAACTATCTGAAATAACGTCGGAGAAATTCTAAAGCCCAACGGCACCAAAATTGCGCAAGTCTAAGGATATCATTAGTCTAAGCCTAGGCTAAGGCCTACATGCTTCCAAATATATAACCATAGGCAAGAAAACAACAAGGCACAAATGAACGATAGTAGCAGGAATCAGGCTTAAACAGTCCAACAGTTTCCCAAAATAGTGCCCAGGACATAAATTCTAGGAATTTAGCATGCTCAACACCTCAACCCCTCCAACTCATATAATTTAATATTGTCACACTATCAATAATAGAATCAAAACATTAATATGGTTTTTATGATAATAAAATAATCAAATTTGGAGATGGGCCAATTTCAGAGTAAAAAATCAAAAATTGTAGGACCCGCTCTATAACTCATGGAATTGACTCCGAGGATAGGCTCTAACTACTACCTAGAGATCATGTTCCAAAAAAGAACACAATTTAGACACCAAACATGTCCCAAAACTAACATGCATTTAAGATCAACAACAAGCTCAAGAACACTAGAAACGCAGGTAAAAGAAGCAATTACCTCAAAGGAAGTCTCAACTCCTAATTCTGTACACACCACTAGGTTCCCAAGAATTGAAGGAGAAAACAACATTTGAAATTTGATATTAAATCTGGTAAATGAGTCTTAAGAACGACCCTCAGGTGTTGCTTTAGCGATCACCCGACGATCGCTTAAGCGACACCCACCTAAAAGCGGGCATCGCTTTAGCAACACCTGGTCGCTTAAGAGACCATTCGATTTAGCGACAGGGCTATTACTTAAACGACACCTGTCCAAGAGGGCTAGTCTCTTTAGGGACACTCGCTTTAGCGATGAAAGCAGACACAGGTGGTACAAGGAAGAGCTTCATATGCCAAATCCTCCAATAGGGTGCTCAGGATTCATTCGGAACCCCGTGCGAGCAAATGAGATATACTAACCCACCAAATTTGACGTTGCAGACTCAATGGTGCATTCAAAATTCCTATACGAGGTCATTTTAATGAAAAGTGGGTCTTACACCTAATTGTCATTTTGAGCCTATTTCTACAACAAGGATCAAGATTAGATCGAAAGTCTCGAGAAGTGAACGAAAGGTCATTTTACACCAAACTCAACATTTCAGTGCTAATCGCGCTGTCGGAACTTTTATGCAAGCGCATTTTCTAAGAATGTTGACCAAAGTCAACTATAGGCCAAATTTCAAAGGTAAAAGTGCCAAATAGTCCTTAACTCATACTGATTGCCTCGGTACTCATGTTGACCACACTACCAGACTAATTTGGCCATTATAGAGTTGATGGAACCGTCAAAATTTTGTTTTGAGGTTATTTTCCTAAAGTATGACCGAAGTCAACTTTTTAATTTATAAAAGTTCCAAACCAAGGAAATGACCATGAAACAAATGAATGATCATGCGACTGAACAGTCAATGCCACCAAGTCATAAATGACTTGGGTTTGCTACAGGAATGCTCTAAATGATGGAATGAATTCTTAAATTCAAAAATGACCTTGTGGGTCATTATAATAGCTCACTTAAGGGCTCTAGACTCATACTTAGTCGAGGGGCACAATATATAGATATATAAGAATATGTGAAGCCAGGATCATATAAAGCGGATGTAGGTTGATGGCATAATAAACCCGTACTTGTGTTCACATTATTTGAGGCCTCAGCCTCTGCTCTAGATGGAGCTTCATAAAAGTGGCCTTGCGCTTCTCTACCCAGCGCGTCGACTCTGTCTCCTGACTTGCCTCCTTGAGGACCTCCCCATGCACCTGATGACCACACTTATGGTCCTGGCCCTGGCCTCTACCTCTAACTGGAGATACTAGTACTGGCGTAGGTCTAGCTTCTTGTGGAGCTGGTAAGCCTAAAGCGGTGAGGGCACTCACGGGACCAATGATCTAGCTCTCCGCACTCATAGCACCCCTATGAATGTCAGCTGAAAGCTAAAGGTCAGCCACTTCGGCTAGAAGAACCCATTTGTGAACCAACTTGGCCTTAACTCAAATCGACACTAGAGCCAACCTGACAGTGTTGATCATTCTCTGATGATCGAAGAGAGGCCTGGATGGGAAGGCTGGACTGAACCTTCTGAAATCTCTAGCGAGATCTATCATAAAACTTCCTGGGTCTAAAGCGGCACCCATCATGTCTATCCTCCTGCCTAGCATTCTTGCCGCTGCCACTTTGGGCCTCATCACAGTGCTATTCGAGCATGCAAACATGGTCTAGCACTTCCAAAAATATCCGGTCCACTATGACTAAAGGCTGAGTTTCAATCTGTAGCTGGTGTCCCAATCCTCTGATGAAAAATTAAACTCTCTCCTCCTCAGTGGGTAAGATCATGGTGGAATTTCTTGAGAGCTCATGGAGTCAGGCCTCATACTTTGATACAGTCATAGAGCCCTGCTCCAACCATGAAAACTGATCTCAGAGCTGATCTTTGGCGCTCTTGGTAAATAACCGAGCCAAGAAGGCCTCTGAAAACTTAGCCCACATCACCGGTGGAGACCTAGTTTGCCTGGTCTCTAAGTATGAACTCCACCATTGTCGGGCAGGGCCGTATAGCTAATAAGAAGTAAAGTCAGCTCCTCTTGACTCCACTAGACTCAAGGTCTACAGCCGCTCGCGGCAAGTAAGTAGAAAATCGTAGGCATCTTAACCCACAACCTAGAAAACCTCGGCGATGATAGTCTAAGGAACACCCCGAGCATCTCCTTCTCTCGAAGAAGCATGACACCCTCTAAATCATCCGGCTGAGTGGAAAGTGCCGATGGTTTCTGAACAACTGGTGACTCTAGTGTAGGCTGGTCCTGCCGCACTAGAGCGACGAGAGCTGGGGCCTGCTGTATACCCTCAACAACAGTCAAAATCTGGGCGAACATCACATGTAAGTCCGGAGCTGCAATTGTCTTGGATGCGGGATGGGCTGGTCCCGGGCCCACCAATTACTGATGTACTGGAGCTACTAATAGCTCCACCTTCGGCTCTGGGGTCTCCTCTCTATCTCAGGCTGGTACTGCATCCCTAACACGACCCTGAGGTCAGCCTCTACCTCTATCGTGCGTGCAAGCCATCTTGTGAAAGAGTGGAACAACTAAGATTTTTAGAAACTAATAAGTCACACACGGCATGACATGATACAAAAGAGACTTATTCTTAAAACATCATGTAGCCTTCCAAGGATAATTCAGGACGTCACCACGCTGATTCGTAGGACTCTACTTGACCTTAGCTCTTTACAATTAAGACCGGTTAACCTGGTACTCAATTACCAACTTGTCACGACCCGATTTCTCAAGCCATGATGACGCCTACTATGACCAACCAATAGGCAAACCAACCCATATCCCAGAACTGTGGGTAATGGGATGTCAAGGTAGAAGACCAACAATTTAATACAAAATAGTAATAAAATAATAAGAGCATACATGAACGAGCGGAAGCAACTAAATATATACAAACAAAAAGATCTCTCCCAGAACCTTAAAGTCACATATACAGAGCTACTAGTAAAAAGAGTACAAGTTCCAAAAGTAGACCACAAAAATAGAGCTGTCTCAAAAAGAAAAAGACAGGAAAATTGTATATACAGAGGGAGACGGGTAAATCCAGGATGCAATGTGCTCACCCTCGCTTGCTCGAATCAATACCGGTAGCTAATACTCGGACTTGTATCACAAAAACAAATATAGAGTATAGTATGAGTACCAAAATAACAAGTACCTAATAGGCATCATAGGCCGACTAAGCAAGATAAGTAAAAGTAAACTAAAGTGCGAGTAAATGATAACAACCAAAGATAGGGTAAGAAGTAAATGTAGGTATGTACATGAGCGTACTCAATAAATAAAGAGAAGGAATCTAGCTAAATTCGTCGAGCTCTCAAAAACCCGATGGGTACGCTCATGCACAAGTCTAAGGTAACCACCTGATGGACTCCCATAAGCCCAACAAAAGCAAGGATAGATGAAGTAAAATGAACAGAGCCAAAAGAGTTCCAATTATACCACCAATCTCCCGAACTTGAATAGAACCATCCCAAAAGCCTAAAACTTTAACCCAAAGCTGAGAGTAGATAAAGACTTGAACCAAAGATTCATTAGAGAATCAGGAACCCAAACTAAGATTTTGAAAGCAACCACGGACTTGAACTGGGTGATAGATAATCGTGGATTTGAGCCATATGTAATCTTGACCATAGACTCCAATCGGGTAACTGTAGCTAAGGAGTCAAACACGAGTAAGCTGGACCACAGACTTGAACTGGGTAACTATAGCTAAGGAGTTGATCACAAGTAAGTTGGACCATGGGCTCAAACCGGGCAACTGCAGCTAAGGAGTAGATCACAAGTAAGCTGGACCATGGGCTCAAATTGGGTAACTGTAGCTAAGGAGTCGATCACAAGTGAGCTAGGCCACAGACTTGAACCAGGTAACTATAGCTAAGGGATTGAACCGAATTAGAACCAATGACAAACCGAACAGCACGGGGAGTACCCCCAAACTGAGTGCCATCAATATATAACTTCAACCTGAACCATATACAACTAGAATTATCACAAACTCTCCCTAAATCAAGAACCAAGAGATACAGGACCGTTAGAAGAATAGGATATTATATAGGTAAGATCATAAGTTGTGTTACTGCCTAGCTAAAGCTTAGACTATCAGACTCAATCTGCTATATCGATCTACAAGGAGGTAACCGTCCAAAATAACGTCAGAGAAGTTCTAAGGCCCAACAGCACCAAATTCGTGCAAGTCTAAGGCAGCACTAGTCTAAGAGTAGACTAAGGCCAAACATGCTTCCAATTATATAACAAAAGGTACAACACACACCATAGGGTAGGGATAACCAACAACAACGGGAGTCATGCTTAAACAGTCCAAAAATTTCCTGAAGTAATGCCTAGGACATGGAATCTAGAAATTTAGCATGATCAACACCCAAGCCCCTTCAAAAACTCATACAATTCAATATACAAATGCCTAAACATACTTAGTTTAAAGAGGAGAAAATCATAGCCTACCTGTAGGCTGCCTGCGCACGCTTCAACTACCAAAATTGAGGTTTTCCCTTCCGAGTGGCCTCTGAATGCTGCCATGCTATCAATAATAAAATCACAATGTTAGTACGGTCATTATGAAACTAAAATTATCAAATTCTTAGATGGGTCAATTTTAGAGTCAAAAATTGGGAATTGTGAGACCCGCTCCATAACTCACGAAATTGATTCCGAGAATAGGCTCCAACTACTACCCCCAGCTCATATTCTACAAGGAAACACAATTCACACACCAAAAGAGACCCAAACCTAACATGCATATATAATCAACTTCAAGGCTTAAGAATTTAGAAACTCAAGGGAAAATGGGAATTTTACCTCAAAGAAAGTCTCAACTCCTAATTCTGAACACACCACTAAGTTCTCCTCGAAAATCTATGAAATTTAGCCTTCTGAATCACCCAAACCTCCCAAGAATTGAAGAAGAAAACATGGTTTAAAGCTTGAGAGAAAATCTCAAAAAGGGTCTTAAGAACGACCCTCTGATGTCTCTTTAGCGACACCTGGTCGCTTAACCAATCACTTTAGAGACAGGGCTGTCGCATAAGTGACACCCGCCCAAGAGGGCTGGTTGCTTCAGCGACACTCCCTTTAGTGACCAAGGGTCTCTTTAGAGATGGCACCAGACCAGCTGGTGCGAAAATGAGCTTAGCATGCCAAATCCTCCGATGGGGTGATCAAGATTCATTCGGAATCGCGTGCGCTCAAACGAGATATGTTACCGCCCTAAATTCGATGTTCCAGACTCAGTGGCGCATTCAAAATTCCCATACAAGGTCATTTTAATAAAAAGTGGGTCCCATACCCAAGTTCCATTTGAGCCCATTTTTACAACGGGCCTCGAAATTAGAATGGAAGCCTCGAGAAGTGAACGAAGGGTCGTTCTGTACCAAACTTGACATTCTAGAGCTAACTGCATTGTCAGATTTTTTATCTAAGTGCATTTTTCGAGAATGTTGGCCAAAATCAACTATAGACCAAATTTTAAAGACAAAAGCGCCAAATTGTCCTAAACTCGTACTAATTGCCTGGGTACTCATACCGACCATGCTACTAGCCTAATTTGGCCATTCTAGAACTGGTGGGACCAAAAGAATTCCATTCTGAGGTCAATTTTTTTAAAGTTATGACCAAAGTTAAATTTCCGGATTATAAAAACCTCAAAACAGGGAAACGGGCCTAAAACCCAAAGGAACGATCAAGCGATCGAACATTCAGTGCTAGCAAGTCATAAATGACTTGGGGTCGCTATAGGAATACTCTAAAAATGAAATGAATGCTTAAATTCAAAAATGACCTAGGGGTCATTACACTGTATCATTTAACGTTGGCTCGTTTCTCTATTTTTTTCATTTGGTTTAGGAGACGGAAAACTTAAGTTATTGCACTAATAAAAATCCAATAGTTAAAATGAACCCAACATATTGTTTGATAGCTTAATTAAGCTAATGTTAGGTCACAAAATAAACTAGAAGAAAACAAAGTTAGATTTTCTGTACGAATGCCCACTGTCGAGTTAGGTAGTTGATGGAGGATCCACTTGAAGTCATGTAGAATGTGAGCCAAACAGTGAGCAGGAGCATGTAAAAGATCAATAACTTATGTACCATCAATTTCAATTATTAGTGGATGTAAGTTGTGTAGTAAGGAAAGCTTAAGTCCATGAAAGAGGGCAAGTAACTCAAACATTAAACTGCTAGCAACAAAAATTGGTAAAGATTTCATTGTTAGGCTTTGTACCTAAGTTTACAGCTCTTGTATAACAAGTGGAGAAAGCAAAATAGAAAAATTATAACCTCTAATTTGAACTTTCATAGTCAGTTCCTCGTCTTTACAAAATTCAGTAACAATTCACTGTTTATATCCCTGCTCCCACTAGTTCCTGTCTCTGCTTAGAAATGATAACTGTACTAACTCTGATCAATTGAATTTTAGGATTTCCTAAGACATCCACATCACTTTTTATTAGATAGTTTACTATTATTTTTATCTATTGCATAATGTGTACCTCTGCTTCTTTGTGCCTTAGCCGCTGAACTATTGTAATTTGTATTGTTGTCATAACTTTATAGCTTCTTTAGTGTTTACACCTGCTAGGTTTTTTTAAAAAATAAAGTATTATTGTTGGCCTGCTTTAGCATATAATAAAAGTATTATTGCACCTCGAGTGTTGTTGACTTAGTTGTTGCTAACAATTGTTGTTAGGTGTTTAGCTAACCTGCTACTTTAGCCACTGCTAACGGATGATGAAGTATTGTCTAGGGTCCTTTGGTGTTTAACTGCTGCTCTATAATAATATGATATCTACATAATCTTCTATTGTTTATTATTATATACTTAAGAGGAAATTGCTTAAAGTTGAGTGGTTGTGTTGCTTTGATGCTCACTGTTTTGGGTGGTTGTAACAACACAGTCCATGTACAGTTTAATTTTTTTGATAAATTAAAATACTTTTACTTGCCAAAACAAGAAAGAGATGTCATGTTGAAAATTTAGTATTGAAAACTTGTTAAATGACTTTTCTCTTATTGGATGAACTTACAAAGAAGTGCTTTTTCTATTATGTTGACATGGATCGATCAAAAATTTGGAACTCTGGAATGACATCAACTTTCAAGCCTAATAAACTTGCATATCTTCCACCTGGTGCTTTAGCAATTATAGGACGAGGAAAAAGCTTACATTCTTTGGGCTCTTTAAGAGTAAGGGCTGAAAAAATAACTTAGTAAAAGTCTAAACTTCATTGCATCAACATCTTATCAAATTGATCCAGTACAAAATATTGTTATTGTACCTTCTGATTTTGATTCATCAGAAGATAGTGTTCCTTGCTATCTAGAAGTCGAAGTGATGCAAGATACTTAGATAAATGAAATAGTTGGAGATACTTTGTTGGTTACCTCCACTGGCTCCACCTCTTTTTGAGTAGTTGTAGTTTCCATCTGAAAAAAGTATTCGAAAATCTAAATAAATAGAGAGATCCAAAATCATTAGATAAAAAATAAATCAATAGAAAAACTTAAACCAGTAGAGAAAATCTAAAATAAGAGAGAAATAAAATAAAAAAACACATACAAGATGAAAGAAAAGAGAAGCAATTCATTAAAGTAAAACTTCAAAGACACAAAAATAATTACAAAACAAAGAGTAGGAAACATACAAAAAGTAACCAAAAAAGTAAAAGGAAGAAAAAGTTACAGACTTACAGGGATTAAAGCTTCTTGCACTCAATTGTTATCATGAGAGACTGAGTGAAGAATAGAGGTCTACGGGGTTTGGGAGAAAATAAGAGGAAACTGAAAATCTAACGAGAGAAAAAATTATTTATGCTAACTATTCAGTAAAGATTTTTTATTTTACTTTAAAGGTAAATGGGCTTGGGGAATATGGGCTAGACTTTTTTCTTGGAATGGTTCTAAATTATGAAGAATTAAAAAATAGATAAAATTTAATAAACATATATAAATATATATATAATATTTTAAATATGTACATATTTATTGGTTCGGTTTGATTTAGTTCGGTTTTCTTTATTGGTAACACCAAACCAAATCAAATGTTATCGGTTTTTAAAAATCTAAATCCAAACCAAATCAAACCGAGCCAGTTTTCGATTTATTAAATCGGTTTGACTTGATTTATCGGTTCGGATCGGTTTTTCAGTCTCGTTCGAACACCCTTGCAGTCATATGGTATCATCATGGGAATGCACACACAAAAATATTTAAGCTAAATAAAATAAAACTTTTATTTTTAAGAATGAATAACTAAAGCTTGCAAAGAAAACATAAAAAATAAAATAAAGTGAAGGGTATTTTTATAACAAACAACTTGTTCTTAAAATTAATGCAATGTATATTATTTTGAATACAACAAACCAAACAATTAACAAGAAATAATCTCAGCATAACTTATTTCATCATAACTAATCTCATCATAACTTGTATTCAAACCAAACGACACTTTAGGGTTGAGTTAGGCCAGGTGTTATATCTTTACATGATATCAGAGCCAAATCCATCCCGTTTGGGCTCCCAATCCAGGCTACAGTTGGCCTGGGCGTGAAGAGGGGTGTTAGAGTGTATAAAAGTTCCACATTGGTTGGAGAATGAACTGGTGATCTGCTTATATCGACTTGGGCAATCCTCCCTCAAGATCTTAGCTTTTGGGGTTGAATTATGCCCATGTGTCAAATCTTTACAACAATCAATAATATTTTTTTTCTCATATTTCTCACATGGTATCAGAGCAATTGTGGACAAAAAATATCACATGTCACAATGTTGATTTTTCGGTGACTATCAATGACTGATTTACATTTTTTTCTGTTTTTTAAGTGTTGTGCGAAAACCAACACCACTAGAAGGTGTGATATACCTAGGTGAGCAAACCCAGTGAGCTCCTAGTAGCTTTAGATTTGCACCACCATGCGCCTCACGGGCCGGCGCATGTGAGCTTTTCCGATTAGGTCTTTCGACATTTTTTTCCCAGTGAGGTCGCCTCTCATTTTGAGGCTGACCATATAATTATTTTTTGATTCCAACCAGTTTTGGCAACCAGATCGTATTTTCGACGACTGAATATTTATTTTCTAAATTCTGGCACCTTATTTCCAATTTCTTTTAGGGGAAAAATTCTGATTGCACAAGTGTTTTTTGGGGTTGACACTTTTGGCATAAAAAATATGATAATTTGAAGTTCGAGTGCTATGATCGCTTTCGACCCATTAATGGAAAGTTCAAATTATCTAGCTTGGGCCTCCTCGATTGAGCCATTGTGCAAAGGTCAAGTGTTTAAGATCACTTAACAAACAAAGCATATGCGGTAGATGAAAAGGCAAAGTCTAGTACGAAAGATGCAACAGCCAAAGCACAATGGGAGAAGGTTGATGCTCAATTATGTAGTCTCTTGTGGCGCTCAATTGATTCCAGGTTAATGCCCTTATTTTGCCCATTCAAACATGTTATTCAGTTTGTAAAAGGCTCGTGATTTATACACTAATGACATATCTTGTTTCTATGACGTGATATCAAGAATGACCAACTTAAAAAAAAGAATCTGATATGTCTACTTACTTGGGACAAGTAGTCATGGAGGAATTTGAAACATTGATGCCCGTCACTACGAACATGGAAAAATAACAAGAGCACAGACAAACGTTGCTTCTAGTTCTTACACTTGTTTGACTGCCTACTAAGCAATATTCAGTGCGTGATTGGATTTTAGGTAATCAGACGGTTCCTTCAATAGATAAGTTATTTTCTCGACTGCTTCATCTTGTGACACCTCCCAATCACAAAGGCATTTCATCATCCACTGTTGACTCCTCTATTCTCACATCTCAAACCATAAACAAACAAACATATCAATCTACGGAGAATCGGCGTGGAGGAGGTCGTTATGGGAAACCTCGATCCAAGTGCAGTTATTGCCATAAACTTGGACACACTCATGACATATGTTATATTTTGCATAGTCCACCACCCAATTATGATCCTATTGCTCTAAAGTAATATAATGAGTTTCTTTGGAATCATGCAAGTAAACAGATGTCTCCACAAGTAGCCTCGGTTGCTTTGCCTAATTAACCATCTAATAATGCTCATATTCCCCCGATATAGTATGATGAATTCCTTCCGTATCAAGCAAGTAAGCAAGCTTTCCACAAGTAGCCATAGTTACTCAGCCTAATAGTTTTGTTGCTGGTAATTCTTTTGCTTATGTTTCACAATCTAGTACTGCTGGATCATGAGTCACGGACTCAAGCGCGTCTGATCATATTTCTGGTAATAGATCACTTTTGTCCAATGTTGTTTATTCATAATCTCTTTCTGTCATTACTTTAGTCAATGGAATCCAAACAAAACCAAAAGGGGTTGGACAAGCCAAACTCCTATCTGTTTTCACCCTAGACTATGTTCAAAGTCTATTTTTTCATTAGTTCATTCTAATATTTGGATTTTCTTAATGAAAGATCAATTTGAGTTATTTTCTATATTCAAAAGTTTCTTTGCTGAAACACAATCAATTTAGTGTTTCTATTCGTACTTTTCATAGTGATAATTCCTTAGAATACTTAACCTCCCAATTTCAAAAGTTTATGACTCACCAAGGAATTAGTCAGCAAATATCTTTTTCGTACACTCCTCAACAAAACAGTGTAGCAGAACGAAAGAAAAGGCATCTAACTAAGTCTTCTTATTGAATCTCATGTTCTGCTGCGTTTTTGGGGCGATGCAGTCCTTGCATCTTGTTATTTAATTAATTTTCTTCTATTTAGAATCAGGTTCCACATTACATATTATTTCCTCTATCGCATCTCTACTCTATCCCTCCTCCTGTCTTTGGGAGCACATGTTTTGTTCGTAACTTAGCCCAAGAGAAGATAAATTAGCCCTCGTGCCCTAAATGTGTCTTCCTTGGTGACTCTTGAGTTTAAAAAGGGTATCGATTTTCACCTGACCTTCATCGATACTATATGTTTGCCAATGTCACATTCTTTGAATCCCAACCTTACTATACATCTTGTGATCATCCGATGTCTCTAAGGTCTTACCTATACCTCCAGTCTTAGATGTACCGACTTTTGAGGAATCTACGGTTACTTCTACATCTCCAGTAACAATGCCACCACTCCTGACTTATCATCGTCGTTCGCATCCAGCAGAAGTCCTAGACGATTCATGTCATGCACCAGACCCTGCTCCTACTGCAGACTTGCCCCCTCCTAGCCAATAGGTTACACTTCAAAAAGGTATACAATCAACTCAAAATGTTAACCCACATTATACTTTTTTGAGTTATCATAGTCTGTCCTCACCCCATTATACTTTTGTATCATCTTTGTCTTCTATCTTCATTCCTAAGAGTACAAGTATAGCACTTCCTCATTCTGGATGGAGGCAGGCTATGATTGATGATATATCTATTTTACATTCGAGTGGCACTTGGGAACTTGTCTCCCTTCCTGCAGGTAAATCTACTGTTGGTTGTTATTGGGTTTATGCAGTCAAAATTGGTCCAGACGGTCAAGTTGATCAGCTTAAAGCTCGCCTTGTTGCCAAAGGATATAGTTAAATATTTGGGCTAGATTATAATGACACTTTCGCTCCCATGGCTAAAATATCATTTGAATGTCTTTTTCTATCTATGGTTGTTGTTCGTCATTGACTGTGGACATTAAGAATGCTTTTTTGCATTATAATCTTAAGGAAGAAGTCTATATGGAGCAGCCACTTGATTTTGTTGCTAAGGGGAGTCTAGTAGTCTTGCATGTCAATTGTGTAGGACATTTATGGTCTGAAATAGTCTCAACTTAGTTTGAAAAGTTCAATACAGTAATCCAAGAGTTTGGCATGACTCATAGTGGAGCTGATCGCTCTGTGTTTATAGATATTTTGCACCAAATCTATGTATTTATTTGGTTCTTTACGTTGATGATATCGTTATCACCAACAATGATCAAGATGGTATAACTAATTTGAAGCAATATCTCTTTCAACATTTTCAGACTAAAGACCTCGGCAGACTAAAGTATTTTCTAGGTATTGAAGTTGCTCAATCTAGATCAGATATTGTTATATCTCAACACAAGTATGCCTTAGGCATTCTTGAGGAGATAGGAATAATGGGATATAAGCCCATTGACACTCCTATGGATCCGAATGTTGAACTCCTTCCTGAAAAGGGGTAGCCACTCAATAATCCTAAAAGGTATAGACGGCCGGTTGGAAAGTTGAATTATCTCACAGTGACTAGGACTGAAATCTCTTCTCATGTGAGTGTCTTAAGTCAGTTTATGAATTTTCCTTGTGATAATCATTGGGATGCAATTGTTCATATTCTACGATATATAAAGTAGATCTCGATAAAGGACTACTCTTCAAGGATCAAAGCCATAAGTATATCACCAGATACACAAACGCTGATTGGGCAGGATCACCCTCTAATAGACGTTCTACATCTAAATATTGTATTTCAGTAGGAGGTAATTTGGTGTCACGGAAGAGCAAGAAATGGAGTGTGGTTGCTTGATTTAGTGCAGAAGCAAAATAACGAGCAATGGCTGTAGCAACTTGTGAGCTAATTTGAATCAAACAGTTGTTGAGAAAACTATTGCTTAGAGAAACCGTTCATATGGAACTTGTTTGTGATAATCAAGCGGCCATTCATATCGTATCAAATCCAGTATTTCATGAGAGGACTAAACACATTGAGATTGATTGTCACTTTATTAGAGAAAAGATACTCTCAGGAGATATTGTTACCCAATTTGTGAAGTCAAGTGATCAACTTGTAGATATCTTCACCAAGTCCCTCACTGGTCCTCGTATTAATATATTGTTTTTATGACAAAAGTCCGCATATTAATTATATTTGTAACAGGCTAAGTACATATGATTTGTATGCACTAGCTTGAGTGCAGTGTTATTAAAAGAGAGCGCTTCATCGCTTAAAGCAAGAAGCGAAGCGACATTGTTGCGCTTTACTTCCTTGAAGCGAGGCGATATTGAAGAAGCAAGAAGCGCGCTTTTGATAAAAGCGAGAAAAGGCTCGCTTAAGCGAGATAAGCGCTACTAGGGTTTTTATATTTTAATTTTTGTAAAAATACTTACTTCAGTTTTTCCAAATATTTTCTGTTGTGATTGCACGACCGTTCCTCCCCTCCCCTCTCCTCTTTCTATTTCTCTGCTACGTATGTTTATATTCTCTCTTCTCTTCTCTTCTTTTTAATTTTTTTTTGTAGTGCTACTTAAGTAGATAGTCTCTATTTTTTTTCTTTCCTGATTTTAGGTTTTCAGTTACTGCATTGCCTATCTGTAATGCTACTGCCATGCTCTATTTTTTTCTTTTTTCTGTTTTGCTGCTCTGTTTTGTCTCTATTTTTTTTTCCTTTTATTTTTTGTTGTTATGTGACCGAGTTACTATTTTATTTTTGATTGTAGTAAGTTGTATATTCTTATTCGATGGCACAAAAAAAGAGATCTAGCTTAGGCGTATGGAACTCCAATGATTGCTCCCGTTGTGATTTGTTTATGCATTTGCTTTATATGTTATGACTTATGAGGATTATTTACTATCTAGTTACTTTTTAATCTAAAAATTGAAAGATTTGTTTAATATGTTACCTCTATTGAGTTCTTGATTATTTATCTATGCATATTTAATATTTTTTATTTTTATACTAAATAGCGCTTTATTTGAAAAAAGTGTGCGCTTCGCTTCTCGCTTCTGTGAAGCGAACTCTCATCACTTTTTTCCGCTTTTTGCTTCTCAAAACACTGCTTGAGGGGGAATGTTAGAATAAGAATAGGTATACACAATCCTAATTAGAATAAGAATAGGAATAAAAATAGTATATAATATTCTACTTGATAAAGGACTGTATTATAGTGTCTATAAATAGGGTTCTTTGTGTAATAATGTAGATACACAATCAATAATATTTTTTCTTTCATATTTCTCACTGTATCCAACAATTTAAACAAGAAAATCGTCATTTAGATTAGAATTCTATCTACTCCTATAAGTTTCAAGTTTGTCAAATCCTTCTATTCTCTTATGACCAAATTATATCTACCGAAACATGCTTTTTCACATGGTCAAATTTATGCTGCACTTTCAAGAGGGATTTCAATGTCAATAACAAGAGTTTTGGTTATGACAGAGCAACAGAAACGAATGAAAGGAACATACACCTGGAATATCATCTAGAAGAAAGCATTAGGTGAGATACGGTTAATTACATGAGTGTACCTCATGAAAGAAAAATAAGTAAAAGCAATTACATGTTCTAACTGAATATTGATTGTATCTTTATAGGTTTAGACAATATGTAATTATCTTGACATCTGCAAATAAGACACCATTTAACGATCAATATTGATCATTCCAAAAATTGCTTACTTTATTCATTTGTGTATAAATTTTAAATTAATAGTGTTGATATAATTTAACAAAAACTATACACTCCAATGTCAAGCAATATACTATCAACTTGACTAGATGACCCCAGAACCACGTGCAACACACGTTTCGAGAGACTACTCTTATTAAAATGTCTAAAAAACATAGATTGAGCAACTCTTTTAAACTTTTAACATACACTACTTGAGAACTGCATCATCAAATAGTCCTATTTTAAATTGTCAATGAAGAAATAAGTAACTGAAAACCGAATCAGAAGAGAGAATTCTAAGATGGGAGTCACTGTAAGGATGCCAACAAACCTTCAACGTGCGTATTGCGATGTTTTTGTCAAAGTAGATCTCTGAACCAACTAAAACTGTCCTGTAACCAGCAATGGGAAATGAACACATTTAATGTGACTTCAAATGCACCACAAGTGATTATCAGAAAACAAACTTACCCTCAAATATTGGTACTGAAGAAGTAGCTATCATGTCTATTTTGATTTTATCTACTAATACAGGTGAGAGGATAATCTGACTGGTTTGCTCAAGGATTACAGTAATAAATGTTCTTCATTCTTAGAAAGAGACTCTTATTCGTTTGACATTACCTGATGTTTCCCTTTGCAGTATAGAACATAAGTTAGGAGGTGCAAACAAACAACCTTGCATTCGATGACTATAAAAGTACTCTATTTGATATTAAAATACAAACAAATTAAAGTAAACCAGAGACACTTTGAAAATATTTATTTAATCTTTTTCTAATAAAGCACATAATACCATCAATGTGAGTTAACTCCTATATATAAGGTACTCTTCTCTCCTTCGAGACTCTCTTCTCCTGCGCGACTCTTCTTCTCTCTTCTTCTTTCTTCTTCAGTTCTTCTCAGCTCAGTAGGTACATTTTCAGCTCCTTTTTTTCTTCTTCTTTTCTCTTCTTGTTCTGTTCTTTTCTTCTCATTCTTTCATATGCATTTAGCACAACATTGTGCAGTCTCTGTTTTTTATGCTCTATTTTTTTATTTCTGGAGCTACTGACTACAATTTGCCTATATTTTAAAAAAATAATAATTAATCCTTCTATGTTTATTTCTGTCCTTCTCAGTTTAGTTTTATACTAATTTGATAATCTTGAAGAAGAATAGACTTTGAGTTCTAGTATTCCTTGTCAATTGTCTTATGAATTATTGAGTGATACAAGTTCTTGACTTTTAGTATCTACTATTAGTTTTTGAATTAAAATATTTGCTAATATATGTTATATTGCAATTGAGATTATGAATATTTATATATGTAATTAAATATTTTAAGTTTTTGGTGGCGCCTAAATTCAAAAAGGCTAGCGCCTCACCGCGAGGCAGACCCTTATCGTCTTTCGTCATCCAAACACTGCCCTATACTAAATGGAGCCTGCAAAGAAATATGGAATATGTAGGTATGCTTGATATTATGCTCTTCACTAGTGCTTCCTTTCCCCCTTTTGATGAATATCTCTTCTGTCAGCCTGCTAGTCACCTTTCAAATCTTTTAGTTACTGAATCTCACACAACTTGCCCTTGTTTGAAACACCCAATGGCAATCCAAGGTAAATAGTAAGGAGAGTTTTATTCGTACAATTGCATTTGTGCTAGGTGTTCAATATTGTCCACCTTATCCACGAAAATGATCTCACTTTAAGTGTTGATCTTGAGCTTTGACACTACTTGGAATTATATGAAGGTTTATTTCAAGGAACTCAACTAGAAAATATCTGAACATATATCCCCATTAGATACACACTAGTATGTCATCAGCAAATAATATGTGTGTGACCATTATGCAACTATGTTCACTAATCAAGGTTGAGAATCTCTAACCTCCCGTCACAACTTCATCTATCATCTTACTTCAGACTTCCATCATCAAATTGTACAACATAGAAAATAATGGACCCCTTACCCCAAGCCTCACGAGCTTTTCCACCTGCAATTGAACACTTGTATGAGGTGGTCAACATTGTCCACCTCGTCCACTGAGATGATCTTAAATTTTAGTGTTGATCTTGAACTTTGACACTACTTTGAAGTATATGAAGGTTTAATTCAAGGAAAACAACTAGAAATTATCTTTATCACATACACACTAGTATGTTAAACTGAAAAAATCTTCAAATCACCTCCTACCACAATTTCATCAATCATCTTATTTCAAACTTCCATCACCAAATTGAACAGTATGGGAAATAACAAGGACCCCTTATGTTAAGCCACTCGATCTTTCAATTGGCTCTTATCCCATAATAATAAAATTCTTCCCTCACTCAATATTATTAGACATTAATGTGTTGTACTTAACCATCACCCCCAGACACACATTTCTCATCATTGCATCTGTCATGAGCTCCATTATTGTAATTTCTTGAAAACGTAGTAGATTCACCTCCCATTTTCCAACACCTACTTGGATGATGTCCGTTTTCATTTGTGTCACCCAACCCCCTCACAAAACATATCTTTATATATCAATATCTAATATATCCTTACAACTGTATCCCTTTCCACTTCCATCATTCTCCTCATAGACACCCATATCTCCTTTCATACACTATAATTTTACCTCTTCCTCCTCGTGGTTTGTCCAACCTAGTATCCACCCCCCCTCCATCTCCGCTAACTCTTCTTGCCTATTGAAATATCAATAAGAAACTCTACACTCATATCCTCCTTTCTTTTAAAAGAAACCCCTAAAACTCCCCAAAGTTGAGGAATTGTTTCCACACCCACTTTGTCATTCTCCTCCGCCCTTAATTGATGGCTAAAGGCTGGCCATTTTAATCTATGTTCCTATTGCTTTCTTTCTCGAAAAATTATTCTCCCTGTCAAGCCTGACTTCATTGCCCAATTCTACTAGTTGCCTACCCCTATGAAGCATGTGTCTTGGGTGGTGGACCTCCTTAATTGTTCTTCTCGAAGATTGATTATCTTAGTCCTTCCAAATTACAACCTTATTCTTGTTATGGGTTTATTATACCTTCAGAATCAAGATAGTACTATTAGATTTAATAAAAAAAAATAGCCATGCGAGAAAGTAAGCCCCACAAACCAAAGTGGCAAAAATCAAATAGAATTTGTTATGGAAACCAGCTAGCGGAATATTATTACATATGAGAACATAGAAATGGAGAAAATAATAGCCAAAATAGGATACATTCTGATTAGTGCGCTCACTAAAGGGAAATCTGAAGACCACTCCCTTTTATCCTTTCTCTTTCCCCTTCTTGCTCTCCTTCCTCAATATTTAACACAATCAACACTCCCCCTCAAGTTCGACAAAAATGTCGCACATGCCCAACTAGCAAATCAAAGTATGAAAAGTCATTTTGTTTCCTTCTATAATAACATCCTCTAGTTCTTTTTCCAATAGTACACGAAGTAAACTCATGGTGCCACTAGTAACGTTCTCTCTGACAAGTGTCGATCATTTTCAATATGTTTTGTTCAGTTTGAGCTACATTGAACACTATGGTCATTGCACACCCTATCAACTCATTCCATTATTCAAGCCTAAAAAAATTGTAGTTTTGTTCCCTAATCTATCACCTTTGTATAGAACTCTCATGGCTTCCTCTAAATCAGCAAAATGAATGATGACTACTCTAATGTCTCCCAATAAGCACACCTCCAAGTATCTAGTTAGCAAAATCGTTAAAACGACTTTTCCCAGCCTAATCCAGTTCTAGTTGGGTGGAGAATTCAATAGTCCATCTTAGTCCTTCATTTGAAAAGGCCTTCATAATGTTAGCTCAATTAACCTAGTGAGTCGCCCGCGGGCTAGCATTTTAATTTCTTTTTGGATAAATCTACAAGATGGTTCATAATTTGGATGGAGGAGAACTTCTAAATGGCATGTGTGAATAAGGTTTATCAAATTTTTCACTTACTAGAGAATATAGATTGTGTAAAGTGTATAGACTTTATTGATAATTTTATTCAAAGAATGGAAGCAGACACACTCTCCAACGCCCCACCTCAACCACCTTAAAATTATAATTTTATTCAAAGAATGGAAGCAGTCACATTCCCCTACCCCACCCTAAAAATAATTCTACCGAAAACTCTAGTGATTTACCAACTTCAATATTTTTAGCATATGCCCACCTACCACATTAACCAAAGGAGCTTGAGGTAAGTACAAGAATTGCATACAAAGAAAGTATAATAAATCCATTGTTGTTGATTCTCAAATTTACCATATAGTGAGTTATTGACTAACAATCAACCCATTTCATTAAACCTCCAACCAAGCAAATTTGCATACTAGCTAGGTTCTTCACCATCTAATCTTCTAAAACATATTCTATGTCAAGTGTTGGCCAAGATAAGGCTTTCTTGTAAATTTATGACTTGAATTAATGGACTTCTAGAGAGAAGTGTGAGTCTTTCTCTCGCCTTCCTTCTTTCGACAAAGGACTCGTGAGAAATTCAAGAAAAGCACAGCTAGAAAGTGTGGACAGGTAGAAAAGAATAACCTAGGTGACTCCCTAACTGTGTTGTTGGATATCGTTGGAATATCCCTCACGAATGTGCAAAGTTGACTCGTCAAACAGTTTCACCTTCTTGGCACATGTCTCCTCTAGCGCAGTCTTGACTTCTTGGGTAATTTGGTTATGCTCACCCAAATGTTTTGAGTTTAGAGATGTAGCCAATGATCAAAAAGGCTTGTCAAAGTAGTTCTTTTCTCTCTCCTCCATCTACCTAGCTAACAAAGAGCAACTCCTTCCTTTATTTCTCAAATTCTTGAAAATTGTAGCTTTTCCAACGTAAAAGAAGAAAGAGAACCTAAAAATCAAAGCCAACCGTATGTCATCTATTCAAAGCAGATCGAAGGCATAAGGAAAAGGATCTTAGAAGGGTGACAAATGAGAGATCGGGTGTAGTAAGAAAAACTAGTATCACCATTAATGTAATTGAATATGCTACTTGAGATTTCCAGTCATAAAGAGTAGGGATGGCTTATGCACAATACATCAGACCATTTAATTGAAAAGCGGCAAGCTCAATAGCACAGATCCCATTACTGCTAAGTTATGGCATATCAGGATAACTATACCATCATTTTATATATTCAAACACTTCTATTTTTTCAAATCAAGGAGAATAAGCCTATTGTTCACCAGAAAAAACGAACATCCAAATTTTGCAACTACTTGCCATTTTTGAGCTTCTAACACACCCAAAATGCTTCTTAAATATAATATTTCTTCCCAAAAATCCCAAGAACATTTTTTACAAAGTTTCAGGAGCTATTTAGATGTGAAGTCATATTAATATCATCATTGATGAGCAGTAGCTAGAAAAAGGAGATAACCTAACAGATGGCATTACTCGTTGCAGTCACGTATAAATCAGACCTGCCTCTTGCCTGGAATTAGACAATATATCAGCATGTAATTACAGAATCACAGGTCTCTTGATGAATGAGAAATTCCAAAACATAAATAAACAAAGAAAACAAAGAAAAAAAAACCAAAATCTCATTGAAAGCCAATAATCATAAACAACAATCAACAAGCTGGGTATCCTAGAATAAGTAGCTTATGGAGCCATTCAAAAAGGAAAACTACATATGCAAGACCAAGAACGGTTTTCAAAAACAAATGCTACAGCCAAAATTGAATTAAAGAAACGAGGAAAGGTGGCTTTAGATAGCTATACCAGAAAAGTCATAGTTTCCTCTAGGCAACCAAGAATAGAAGTGCATAGGACTGGTTAAATACATACGATGCTTCTGAAGATAAAGGAGAATTTACTTTTCAGATGACAAATAATTACAAATGACAGTAGGAAAATGACAATACACTATTATTTGAAACACACTGGAGTCCAAAGAAAACATTACCATACGGAACCAAAATGAGGAAGTTGTCACGACCCAACCCCGTAGGCCGCGACTGGGGTCCGACCTGGACCCCCCGTACACATGTCTATCAGATGTGGTCACATTGAACTGTAAATAAATAATATCATGTAATAAAGCCCTACTGGGCGATAATATTTTCGTAAACCTGTAGCCCTTTTCGTTTGTATCACAACATGATAGGGCACGCAAGCCGACAAGGCTGCCATAACATAATAACATATACCATATATCATTTAGACTCAGCTGAATCAAACTGACATACACAACCCACATATACACGTCTGCAGATCTCTAAACATATAAATGACAACATACGGCGGGACAAGGCCCCCGCCGTACCCCTGAATGGATAAAACAATTTTTATACATCAGTGGACAGTATCAAAAACTAGGCCCCGATACAATGGAGCCTCTTCCAGCTGAGCTGCATGAAATCCTAAGCTGACGGACTCCTAAAATCTATATCTGTACCTGCGGGCATGAACGCAGCCCCTCGAGAAAGGGGGTCAGTACGACATATGTACTGAGTATGTAAAATGTAACATAATACACTGGATGTATATTCGAAATAGAGAAGCAGGGGAACATATTATCAAATCGAAGACATGTACCTGTACTCTGTGAATCACAAAAGCATGCATGCTCAATTTATACAATATAGCCGGCCCTTTCAGGGGTCCGGTGAATCACATCTGTAGGACCATCATAGGCCCGACGCCATCACCACCTTATTACAACACATCATCATATATATACATAAGTACCCGACCCTCTAGTGAGGGGCTCGGTGAACAATGCAGTGAATTGTGCACGACAACGTACCTGGCCCGGGACTCGATGAAAGAAGTGTTACAGTATACACGAGTATATGCAATTTAAATCATTATCAGAGACTCGACCAAATAAGAAAGTTAAGCTTTTGTTTGAGGACCCGAGTAACGGTGTAGTCATCTCGAGTGTCCTCTAAATACCATTATGGGCTGTCTCAAAAGTAATCTCGGGGACCCTAGACATGTATTAACGTAGGGACAAATCATTTATGGGATCAAAAACACTTAATCTCGTATAGTCTTTAAGACTTGGAGTCTGTACATTTGGTTCCTCTTTAATATATACAAGTTTCCAGGGAAATAGTTCAACCACTATCAAAGTTCGATGTTCAAAAGTAACTAAGAAATAGTTAAGAATGGAGTTACCCCGGAGTTTGAATTTCATTTAACTTACAGCTAAACAGAGACATGCCCAAGAGAAGAAAGAGAATAAGCTCTATGTAGTCTGTACTTTCTTTCAGATGACCTTCATACACATATTTCATATGCGGCCCATTATGGGGCTCGGTGAGCCATTATGGCATTCAAATTTCACTTTCGTACCAAATACAAATCAAGAGAAGGGAAACATAGTTTCCCATACACTACTTTTTAGCACGTAGAAGCCTTAACAGGCAATACGCAATCCTTGTAGGGGTGTTAACACTTAACTGTAGTTAGGGATTATGGGGCATACCTGGAGTTTTGGGAATGGAATTATTCCCACATTCCACATACAATTCACTTAAGGTTAAGACTTGCCAAAAGGAAAGAAAGATAACTGTACGTGCTTATACCAAAACATGCCACGAGAAAGCTTTACATACCTTGTCTGAATTATTCTTTATCCTGCTTGCCTCGCCGTCCTTTGAACCTATTCAACATGAAAGTAGTATGAATATCAACCCCTTTTACTTTCCAGCACCCTAGGTTACATTTTAGTATTAATGGAATCTATTTCCTTAGTCGTTTCCCTGACTAGTTCTGTTATTCGCTAAGGCGTCGACGAAAATTGGGCAGCACCTCCCCTATAATGTGCCCTATCCAAATTTCCAATTAGGTCCCTAAGACCTACAACCAACCAACAACAACAACCTGCAGCAATTCACACCAACAATATACAACATAAACTCCAAACGACTTATTCAAAAATACGGTAGCACAATAGGGCGTCTAGCCTTTATTTTGTAACGCCTTTCATTATACGCAACGAGAGGTCGTTTGGATTCAACCAGCAGCACCCTAACCCACATTAGAACATATTTAGGCCCTGCAACAACACATCACACCCCTGCAGCAGCACCTCACACGAACAATACTATCCTTCGACGACAATTTAACTATAGCAATTCCAATTTAGTTTATTTCGAACGTCGAGCATTTCTATGACATTTTTAAACTTTCAGCAGCATACAAGGGGTGTAATACACCATATAACAACACCATAAACTTCAAATTGAAAGGAAAAACCTTACCTTTCCCAAAATTGGCCAAAACTCGCCAAACCTATCAAAACGTGAATTTTGGATAGCCTACTGTCTTGTATTGTCGCTTTATTTCGAAGGGGTAATTGAAGGAAAAAAGATTTGTGGTCTCAATGAAAGTTATATACATGTGTATCAAGGTCGCAAACAATTTTGAATTACCCGTACAACAATTTGTATGAAAATATATGACCAAAATACTCACAGCTGTCCGTGTAGGATTTCCAAAACCAAATCTGGACAGTACCTCCTCTACACTTCATCACCCTTTTTAGCGAAGATAAAAGCAAAAATGGATTTAAAAGTATAAATAAAAGTTATATATCTATGAAATACCTTTCCAAAACATATTGAATCACCCAAAACTAAGCTATACACAAGAAGTTATACCAATATTACTAACAACTGTCCCCTCCAAAAACGGGTCTATGCCCTAGCGTTTTCTCTTTAAGTTTCTCTTAGTTTTCCAAGTGAAGAACTGAAAATATGGTTCCGTAGGCATCGTAATATACATATATACACCTCCACGTAATTGAGGAACACCGTAGATAATTAATTCACGGAAGAAAAGTGAAGAACTTACCTTAGTTCTTCTTGAACCATGGCTGCCATAGGTGTTCTCCCTCTCTCACTTTTTTTTCTCCTTTTTTTTGGACTTGTTTGGGCTGAAAAATGACTTGATAGTCATCAACCCACATATATATATTTCCTTAAGAAGTGACACGTGTCAGCCCCTAAGGGTGACACGTGTCCGTCTCCTATTGGGCCATGGATCCTTACCTTGTCTCCTAGGCTGCCACGTGTCTTTGTGGGGCCCACCCTCAAGTAGGTGGGTCACTTACTTGACCCCCAAGCAGGTGGGTCACCTACTTGCTTGAGGTGCTGCCACGTGGCACCTCCTTATTGGCTGCCACGTGTCATCTTCTCCTCTTCCTCATGAGTTCGTAATCTTGTCTCATTTTAAGAGCCTATGTAATCCATGCTTCGCAAGCTTGGTACGTACTCCAATAGCTTAAGTATGTAAGACTTCCAAGTTAGTAGCTTACGTAGGTAACTCGAGTCCTACGACTCATTTCTTAGCCTCCAACTCTTTCCGGATTCGTATAACTCTATTTCCAACCTTCCTTCTCACGAGGTATCACAATCCTTTTTCCTTAGAGTTGTTTAATAGGGTCGTAACTTAAGTGGCTCACATACTAGCTTCTAAGTAACTTAAGGGACCTTCCGAGTTCAAAGATGTGGGGTGTAACAGAAGTTATACCGGCAAATAATTGTATTTTCTTTCGTTGAAGTCCTTCCATAGAGATACATGGCGTATAAACCATCCAAGCCAACTAGGAAAAGTGTTGATCCATTTCTGTTAATGGAAATTCGCTGAACCTCAAAATTCAATTGCACATCAGCTTGCAGTACCTAAGCAACAACCAACACCATCAAATACATAGCTTCAACAATTAGTAGCTTGATATCAGGTGGTAGTAGTACCAATGCACTTCAAAAAGCCATGACAACAGAAAGATATGTTCTATCTTCCATCAATGGCCTAGTGATCTGATAACACGACATAGGAGTGTTAGACTTCAATTCTTGTTCTATGTATTTCATCCTTAACATTTGCACAGTAAGAAAAAGATGCTGAAAAAGTCAAAAGAGGAAAAGCATGTTTTGTAGAAGTCCAGAAGAATAAAGACTCTAGCATGCAGTCAATAACTGACGGTTCAGATATCAAAGTGAACACAACTGTCAGATCAATCTATTGCCTAAAAGAATGAATCTGATATCATAACTATCTCAAAGCAAAAAAGATGATCTATTTAAAAAAAAAAATACGTAAGTCGAGTTTAAGTTGGCACAATTTTCCTTTTTTAGATAAAATGCCAAGAGCATCAAACAATAATGTAGCAGAAGTTTATGTATTGTGTCAACTAGGGTGTACCAGAAAGGCTGAACCAGAAAATGAGAAATAACAATTTTATGGTGTACTGAAATTTATGCCAACTAATAATGCCAATTATTCAGCTTCTTTTCTCTTACTTTTGGAGAAGGAAAGCCCACATTTCAACAAAAAACTCTGAGGAACTCAAAGAATGATCCATCCAGATGCTTGGACATTGGAGAAATAATTCTACGACTTAACACAGGAATAAAAAGAGAAAAAGAAATAAAATGCATAGATACATCCCACATATTCTAAGGTTCATAAGGATCAAACACTTTCAATGTTCTACTCCCCATTCACTTCAAACTGTTACATTTGTATGCAATTACAAAATACTTATACAATTATATACAAAATATATAAATACAGAACCCGTGGTAAAAATTAGTATTTTCCGGATTCTCGGTAAGAAAGAAGGGGATGTATTTTTTTTATCTGTTACAAGTAGAATGTTTAAATCGTTATAATCCTCCTCTATTCAAGCACTCAGGTTCAGTTTTCTAAGAAAAGTGAAAACTAAAACATAAACATGAAATGGAGAGGGAATAGGCAGTTGATTAATAATAAAATAAGTTTTCTACATAAGAAATTTACCTTAGAGGGAGAAGCTGCAAGGAGGGAAGTAGGATCTGGTTCGCCCAATCAAACAGAGAGTCGATGCAGATAGGTTTTGTAAGAGTCCCAAAAGTAGAGATGAGAATCTCCAAGATTTTTGTGCACTGTGAAGGTGGAGGAATCTCTGTCCCTGTCCCTATCCGGGGGAGTAGAAAAGACAGGGTGGTGTTGTAAGGGTAGCCATTCGACATCTTCTAATTGATGGCCACCATCCTCCTCCTCAAAATTGTATCTCATACTCTTCACCCACTTTGGATTCTCCTGCAAAAGCAAATGTAAATTATTTATTGCCTTTTCAAAAATATGTTCTCTTGTTTCATCTTTCAACACTAGTTGATCTTTTTCACTGGCCAAAACCCTGTCTCATTGGCAGACTTTAGGAGATTCATTTCACATTGTGTTCATTTAATAAAGTATCTTTCTGCTAGTACTTCACCAAGAGAGGGTAACATTTTATTTAACACCAATATAAATCAATGGTTCTGTTGACTCAGCAATTGCTCAATAGCAATATATAGAGAAGAAAAGATTTAAGCATAATAATGAGAATAATAATTTTCAGAAGAACAAGCAATTCTTATATCACAGGCCAGAGCAATTCATTTCTCTAAATCAAAAAATTAAAGGGAGGAACCCAATTATATACGAACCAGAAACAACGAAAATCATAAATAGAAGAGAAAGGAAACAGAACTAAAAGAATATCTTGTAAAAAATGCTACATAGAATGCTTGACAAAAAACTATATCAAAATTGGGACTCAATCTAAAGTAATATACTACACCACTGAAACTGAACCAAGTGACCATTTTGCAACTAAGAACAACAAAAACAGAAACCTCAAATAGAAAAATGGTCGAAGTGAACATACCAGAACAGTGACCAGCAAATTCCTTCCTTATCTCGGCTACTCAGATCTCTTACAGCACAAATAACAACACCAAATCATACTCAATTGAACCTGACCGTAAAATTACAAGAACTGAACAATACCCACTTGAAAAAATGAAGGAAAAGCTTAATTTCCTTAATAAATCTATAAAATTCTTTAGAATATATGGATAAAGTATTATACTCCTCCATTGAAACTGAACACTAATTGGCAATTTTGCAACTAAGAACAACAAAAATAGTACTTTGAACGAAGAAAAAGGGCAGCCCGGTGCACTTATTAAGGTCCGACCATCTATTGTACCCGTTGCCTTTATTTCTGTCAGAGACTGTTTTGAAAGGCTTGAAGCCGTAACTAATATGTCAGTAACTTTATCAGTTATTCCAAAGCTGCCTTCAACGAAGAAGAAAGATTAAACAAAATTCTATATTCTATTCTATGAAGAAGAAATTAACTCACCAAAATTAAACAACAGAGATAAATTGCAACCGAATAGAAATGCCTTGAATGGAAATGCAACTTCTATTACCAAGGGAGAAAGGAGGAATTTCTAGATGCTTTGTTACGGCGTCTATTCAATTTTATGATATGACTAGGTCAAGCCTGAACTGTCACCCGATGGAGTTTACAAAAGTTTTCACAGCAAAAAAAAATGGCGATTTGAGGTTTGGAGGTTGAGGAATCTGCTGAAATGATCTTAACTCATGACCTTGAATTTGAAGGAGGCGCCATCGCGGGCCACCGGTAGAACTCGGGGAGTGGCATGGGGATACTATTTTTTCTTATATATGCTGACAAGGAACAACATAATTTCAGTTTTTTTACATAGCAACTACTCACTTTTTTTTATTTTTGGAAAAATGAGAAATATACCCTCAACTATTACAAATGATACATAGATATACTTCATTATACTTTAAAATTGTCTATATCCTTAAGTTGTGTATATCCTTAAAATTAATGGATAGACACGTGGCCTCGTCTCAACCATTTATCTAATTTTATTTATTTATTACCTAAAATTAAAAGATCCACCCAACCCACAACCAAATAGCCCTTCATTTTTTTGTTAGGGAATATCATTGATATCCAAAAAAAAAAAACTTCATCTTCAAGAATGAAGTGCATTTCCCAAAAGCTTCAGACAACATCAATGGACCAACCCCTTTCAACAACGCAAATCGATTATACAAATATTTTCAATCCTATACAAAATCAAAATTTATTTCAAGACTATTTTCAATCCTAGACATTACTAAATCAAAAGCTTTTCAACAACAACAACAAATCTATGGTGCACTTTGTTCAATTTATCAAAATCTATTTCACAAATATTGTCAAACCCTTTTAACAACAACAAATTGATTTGAGCTCGAAATTTTCGATCCAATTGTAGATTCACTTTAAAGATTGAAGCTTTATCCATCAATGGTGGTAATATTTTCAACCCGTATCAACAATAACAAGTCAATTTAAGTTCAATTTTTTTAATGATTGCAGATCTATCTTTAAAATTGAAGCTTTGTCCATCAATGGTGATAGTATTTTTAACCCCTTTCAACAACAACAAATTAACTTAAATTCAAATATTTTGATTTGATTCCAGACTCCCTTTTAAACTTGAAGTTTTGTCTATTAATGATGGTAGTATTTCATTACCTTTCACTAACAACAAATCGATTTCAACAAAAAATTAAAACGGATCCCTTGTTTTTCATTGAAAGCACATGTTACTATGTTTTTGTTTTGATGAGATTTAATGTTTTGATGAGATTTAAAAAATAGCTGCAAATGAATGTATTGACAAATTTGTCTTTTGTTTGATTTAATATGTATGCTTTGCATTATGTTTTAATGGAGAAGGGTCTTTTGTTTTTTATTTTAATTTTGAATGTCATGATATTTTAATTTCATGAGTGGGTAAATTATGAAAGATGTGTGGATCTTTAAAATTTGGGTAAATAAATAAATAAAATTGGGTAAAGTGTTGAGATGAAGTCACGTGTCCGTCAGTTAGTTTTAAGAGTATAAAGAACCCAAAAGATTGACGATAACGGTATAGATAACCTTAAAGTATAACGGAGGATATTTACATACTATTTGTGATAGTTCGGGGGTATATTTGTCCTTTTTCCTTTTATTTTTTGAATTATTACTCACACTTTTTGTGAATAATTACACAATTATACATCATTATCTATTAAATAATTTTGATTATTATGAATAATTTGAAGGGGAGCCTTGTAGTAACTGGTAAAGTTGTTGTCATTCATGTGACCAGGAGATCACGGGTTCAAGCCTTGGAAATAGCCTCTGGCAGAAATGCAAGGTAAGGCTGCGTAATAGACCCTTGTGGCCAGACCCTTCCTCGAACCCCACACATAGCATGAGCTTTAGTGCACCGGGCTGCCCTATAGGTAAGATTATGTATACACTATCATCTCTAAGATTATATTGAATATTTTATTTTTATATTAATAAATTCAAGTTGATAGTCATATTTTATTTTTTCTCATATATATATATATATTTGTACAAAAATGATATATGATCCAATAAATCGGTCACCTAAATAGCATAATCCGTGATCAATGAAAATGTGTTAAAAGTTATAATTTTTTAGATTCGAATGTTAACAAAAACAAAAGTAATGAGCAATGTTTTATAATAGTTTAATATTTTAATAAATAGAGCTATTTGATATTTATGTTAGTGAAAGTGTAAGGCCCCGGAAATGTGAAAGGTCCTAAACCAAGGAACTAAGGATGAATTCTCAAAAGTTGCAGAAAACTGGCACCAGAAGCTAACCACGGAAGCCTTTACGGACCGTGGTAAGCACTACCACTACTAAAAAATACTGCATTTATCTATGAACTTCGTCGCTGGTCCAACTCTATTTAGCTCATAGCTAACAAAAAATTATCGCTAAAGGATTAACAATGAATTTTGCTGTTTAGCTACAAAATCAGCCCGTCGCTAAATTTAGTATTTTTAGTAGTGTACGGACCGTGGTGTGCAACTATGGTAGAGATTTAGAGGCTTAGTCTGTTGAGGACGAACCACGATGGAGGACCACGGACCGCGGTAAGCACACAGGCCATGATGCCCTCCGTGGTGAGTCCTTCCCAAGACCCTCAGGAATTTTCCCAAAACAGGGTCCACGGACGACCATCATAGGCCATTATGAGTTTCATGGACCGTCAAGGTGTCCGTGAAGAAACTTCAGAGACTATCCTGCAAGTCCTTTTCTGAATTTCTCTAAGTCCCTTATCACGGGACCTTACCATGGATCGTGGTGAGCACCACGGACCGTGAATGATCCCCATAAAGTCTCTTCTGGACAGATTTTTAAAGGGACATTCTAATCTTTTTCTATGTTTTAAATCAAAATGGTGTCATTTTGAGGACTGAATTCTTATCTAAAGACCCTAAACCCCTCAAATCCTTCATTTCTTTCACTCTAACTTCTCCAACATAAATCCTCTCCTCTCAAGTTCTTCCAATGGCTTCAAGCCAAGATTAGGGTTTTCAAATTCAAGGCATTCAAATATCCTTTCTTCCTCAAGTGTTCTTAGGGATTTCATTTCCCCTAAGGTATGTGAGTTTTCATCCATAGGTCCTTCCACCAGTGGAGCCCAAATATTTTCTCAAACTAGCTTTTCAATTCAAAATGATGAAATCTTATGGGTTTTTATATGATGACTTTAAATGTATAGATTATGATATATTTGAAGTTTCCTTACATGTATTGATGTATATTGACTCTTGATTTCATGAAGTTATAATGTTATTAAAGTGTCTATATGAAGGCTTGAAAGAAGTTTTAAGACATATATGGTGAGTTGTTTTAATAGTGTGTATTTTATGCATTTCCATTACTTTCATGTATGCAAGAGTTCTTTCAAGGTATTGAAAGGTTTTTATGAAATGAGTCCACCTATTTTCCTATGCAAAGTAAAGTTGGAATGAAGTTTGACTCCAAATGAGTGTTATGAAGTAAATGCTTATGAAAGAGAGTCTTTATGAAGTGATTGATTGATAAAAGAGCTTCTTAGCCAAAGTAAGATTTCAATGTGAAAGGACAATACTCATGTTGAATCAAATGAAATGTTTAAGGTTGTGATATGACATGCATGACATCCCTATATGCCGTTAATGCTTCTGAACATTTACCAAAAAGGAAGGTCCGTTTAGCATAGTACCCAGAATACCATCACTAATTGTAGACCTAATTTTCTTATAAATCAAGTTTCATTAGTAGAATAGTAAATAGGGTATGGCAACCATGATGATATTATAAACCAAAGGATTTAATGAGCTATCCCACCGATTGATGTTTTAATGTTAAAGTTATATAATGCTTATGCTATATTGATGTTTAAATGTTATTCTATAGAATTTGACCTAGCACCGAATGTACCATGTAGATGGGGACTCGACCAAAAGGGTCCTTAAATAAAGTCTCATGTTGCATTAACTATGTGCCACCATAAGATCCCTTGTCGGCTAGACCTTTGTAGCCATCAAATATTAAAGTTAAAGTTAAAAGAATGTTTTAAGTTGATCGGAGTTCTACCTCGGCAAGTTAGTCTCCCCTATCTCAGTGCAGGAGTCATCGGCCTGCCCCGATGCAGGAGTCATTGGATTCCATGTAATAGCTCGCATGGTCTTAAATGTCGGTTATGGTCACTTCTTCACAAAATGAATGTTTTAAGGTTTCATATGATGAATTCCTCATGCATGCATTCACTTATGCATATTGCTTATATCTGTCTCTCTTATGTTTTTTATTTCATAGCATAATCACATACTTAGTACATTCAAAGTACTAACACATACTTTTGCCTATATGATATCACCATGTAGGGACCATCGTCGCTTTACACTCTTCTCCCCGTGGCTAAGTTGAACGTTGAAGGCTACCATTTTGGTGAGTTCCCATTTTCCGGGAACGACACTCCTATCTTATCTAGTTTATGTTATATTTAGACATGTAAATGAAGTTTGGTATCTCTTTGACTTAATCTTGAGGGTGAACTAGGGGCATGTCTTAGTCCCCGCTAAGTCTTAATGTAGAAGGTAGAGTTGGACAAAGTAAGGGATGTTATGCTGTCTTTGACTCTTATTAGAAGCACATAGTCCTTATATCCCTTATGTTTTTGCTTGATTTATTTATCATTACCAATGAAATGCTTAATGAATGCGAAGAGGCTTGGGTGAGGTACCTTCGGGTGTCTTATTTGCCGTGTTATGTGTAGGCCCTACACTTGGATTGTGACAAACTTTGTATTAGAGCAAGAGGTTTTGAAATGGTCCTCGAAGTCCATCATATAACATCAAATAGGGTCTTGTTTGCGGTTGTGAAATGTGCCACAACTATAAATAAGATACTATGGGATGTTTAGGAAAGTCTTCACTTCTTTCAATTCATGTCGTGCTCTAGAGTGTCCTAAGTTTTCCTCTAACTAACGATCAATTTTTTGTTCTCTAGATAATGCCTCGCAGAAGAGCACCTCCAAGAGCAAGGGTTGGCGACGAGGACCAAGCTTCTATGATTCTCGATGCTCTCTATCATGAGGAAAGGGTAACTCATGCCGAGTTCCATAACATTGTCGCATTATTGGCTCAAGTTGTATCCCACCAAGGGCATCAAGATGTCCCTCCTCCTTACGTAAAAAATCTGGCTTCTCGAATTCGGGACTTCCAAAGGATGAATCCGCCCGAGTTTGATAATTCTAAGATAGATGAGGACCCTATGGAGTTTATCGATGAGATGTAATAGATTATGACTATCATGGGTGTGCTACCGAATGAGAAGACCAAGCTAGTGGCCTATCAACTCAAGGTCACAACTCGAGTGTGGATTGAGCAATGAATTGTTGAGAGGAATGGAGAAAGGGGACCGATAGAATAGGAAGAGTTCAAAAGTGACTTCCTAGACCGTTTCTTCCCAATGAAGCTTAGAGAGGCCAAAATCCAAGAGTTCATCAACCTCCATCAAGGGGGTATGAGTGTGAGGGAGTATGCCCTCAAATTCACGACATTGTCAAAGTATGCTCCCTTCATGGTCTCTGACCCCCATGCTAGAATAAACAAGTTCATTTTTGGTGTCTCGAGCTTGGTGTCCAAGGAGTGCAAAATGGCCATGTTGGTCATTTCCTTGGATCTTGGAACAATGGAACTTAGATCTCCTACATATTTCCTCAACATCAACGCATGAAATACCGAATGAACCATAGCCATTTCCGATGGCAACTATAACTCATAAGCAACCTTACCAACACGACTCAAGATCCTATAGAACCCTACGTACCTAGGGATCAACTTCCCCTTTTTACCAAACTAAACTACACCCTTGATAGGTGAAACCTTCAAGTAAACCCAATCGTCCATACTAAATTCAAGATCCTTTCTCCTAGTGTCAGAATAAGACTTTTGGCGACTTTGAGCCATCTTCAACCTTTATCTAATGACTCTCATATTTTCCAAAGCATCTTTCACCACATCAGGACCCAACAAGGCCATCTCACCCACTTTGAACCAACCCATCAGAGACCTACATCATCTCCCATACAAAGCCTCTAATGACGCCATCTAAATACTTGAGTGGTAGCTATTTTTATAGGAAAACTCAATAAGCGGTATATGGTCATCCCAACTTTCTTTGAACTCCTAAACATAAGTCCTTAACATATCCTTTAGTGTTTGAATTGTCCGTCCGGCTTGTCCATCAGTTTGAGGATGGAATGCAGTACTTAGCTTCACCTTGGTACTGATACCCCTTCAAAACGATTTCCACAATTGACAAGTGAATTGGGTACCACGATATAAAATAATCGATAAAGGCACACCATGCAACCTTACCAATTCCTAAATATACAACTTAGCATAATCCTCGGCACTATAAGAAGTCTTGACAGTAGAAAGTGAGTCGACTTCGTTATTCTATCAATAATCCGCCAAATCGATTCATGATGTTTTTGAGTACGAGGCAAACCCACTACAAAGTCCATGTTCACATCTTCCCACTTTCAAGTGGGGATTTCAATGTCTTGTGCTAGGCCACCCGGCCTTTGAAGTTTTTTCTTAACTTGGTGACAATTTGGACATTCAACAATGAACTTTTCTATGTCTTTTTTCATGCCACCCCACCAATAAATCTCCTTTAAGTCTTGGTATATTTTGGTAGAACCAGGGTGAATAGAATGTGAGGAATTATGAGCCTTCTTCAAGATTAAACCCCTTAGGCCATCCACTTTCGAAACACATAGCCGACCTTGGTATTGATGCACTCCATCTCCCCCTTGTTAAAAGACTTATACACTCTTTTCCTTTACCAATTTATTTACTCCACCAATATTGGTGAAGGTCTTATTTTGACTTAACATCTACTATCAAAGATGATTTAGATCTATTTGCACATACATACTACCATCATCAGAACCACTCAACTACACCTCAACCTAGCCAACCGGTGAACATCCCATACCAACTCTCTCTTTTCTTCATCAACATTAGCCATAATTCCCATAAACACCCTACTAAGTACATTAGCAATAACATTGGCTTTACCCAGATGATAATGCACACTCATGTTATAGTCCTTGAGGAGTTTAAACCACCTCCTTTGCCTTAGATTGAGGTCCTTTTGAGTGAACACATATTGAAGACTTTTGTAATTGGTAAACACATCCACATGTACCTCATAAATGTAATGCTACTAAATCTTTAAAGAAAACACCATGGACGCTAACTCAAGATCATGGGTAGGGTAGTTACACTCATGCACCTTCAATTTTCTAGAAGCAAAAGCTATGACCTTACTATTTTGCATCAACACACAACCCAAACCGATCCTTGAAGCATCATAATACACCACGAACCCTTGTAATCCTTTTGGTAGAGTCAAAATAGGAGCAGAGGTAAGTCGATCCTTCAAGGTTTGAAAAGGGACCTCTCTTGTTAAATATTGCTTCTTTTGATTTGATACCACTTTATTTCTTTTGCTTTATTTTTTTTAGTCAGTTTTATTAAATCAAATAAGAAATGATTTCAAAATAAGCTACCAGCTTTTAATTGAATAGACAAAATTCTGGCCAGTGCATCAAAAATTGAATAAATCAAGCAATAACATGCATGAAGAATTATCGCAGTTGACTGAATATGGACAGGTCATGAAATAGTGGTTAGTTTCTCCTTAGAAACAAAATAGAATGAGTACAAACTAATTAAATTTGATTATGAGAGGCGAGGGTGTAATGACCCTCTAGGTCATTGTCGTGTTTCTGATTCCATTTTATTTTTTAGAGTATTCCTATAGCGATCCGAGGTCATTTATGACCTGCTGGTGCCCATAGCTCAGTCACCTGGTCGTTCGTTTGTGTTTTAGACCTGTTTTCCTATTTTGGAGCTTTTATAACATGAAAAGTTGACTTCCATCATAACTTCAAGTAAAAAACCTCAAAATGAACTTTTGACAGTTCCATCACATTCAGAATGGCCAAATTAGGCTAGTAGCGTAGTCGTCATGAGAATCGAAGCAATTGCTACAAGTTTAGGCCCATTTGGCACTTTTGCCTTTGAAATTTAGCCCATGGTTGACTTTAGTCAACATTACGCACTCGAATAAAAATTTTAATAGCGCGGTTAGTTTCAGAATGTCAAATTTGATCTTGAACGAACCTTTGTTTGCTTTCTGAGGCTCCGGTCTAATCCCAAGGACATTGTGGAATTAGGTTCAAAATGGAACTTGGATGTAGGACCCATTTATCGATAAAATGACCTCATTTGGGAATTTCGAATATGCTATAGAGTCCAGAATTTGAGTTTGATGGGGTAGCTTATCTCATTTGTATGCACAGGGTTGCAAAAAAATCCCTAGCACCAAGTCCATTTTGCACTAGCTGAGTCTGGTGCCGTCACTAAAATGATTTCTGGTTGCTAAAGAAAGTGCCGCTAAAGCGGCTAGGACGTTTCTAAAGTAATGAGGCCCCATGGATGGGTGTCGCTGAAGCGACAGGTGGTTGCTAAATAGACCCCTCGCTTAAGTGATAGGGTCCTTACATAAGCGAGGCCTAACTCTTTGAGTTGGTCGCTTAAGAGACTATCGGGTGTTCGCTTTTGAAATATCTAAGGCCTATTCCGGGGTTCCAATTTTTAGTTAAGCAGCTAACTTTGAGACATGGTTTATCTTTCAATTTAGCCACGATTTTTTGTGACTCCAACGACTAAATTGCATGGTTTTCGAGGGAAATCTAGTGGTTTACTTAGAACTAGGATTAAAGGCTTTGTTTAAGGTAAATTGGCTCTTTTTCTCTGCGAGTTTAGGTGTTCTTGAAGTAAGTTGTCAATTTTGGTGCATGTTTGGATTGTGACTGTTTTTGTGTGTTAATTGTGTTCCTTTTTGGAACACAAGCTTGGGGTAGCATTTAGGACCTATTTTTGGATTCAATTCTATGAGTTACAGAGCGGGTCCCACAATTCTCGATTTTTGACTTCAAAATTGACCCTTCTTTAAATTTAATAATTTTAATGTCATAATGATTGTATTGATGTTGTGAGTCTATTTTTGAAAGCGTGGTATCCTTCCAAGGCTGTTAAGAAAGGAAAAGCTCTGACAGAGTAATTTGGAGCACGCGTGTTTAGTCTATAGGTAGGCTACGACTTTTCTTTCCATAGATTGAGCTGAAATGTGTGAAATCATGTTGAGATAAATGGGATTTGGGTTGGGTAGCTTATCTTTATATCTTAGGTGTTAGAAACCATATTTTAGGCATTTTATCAGGTATTTCAAGTAATTGAAAGCATTGGATTTCTTCTGTTAAAACTTAGCGTGGTAAGTGGCATTGATTTCATATCTTTGTATTGTCAAGCATGTTGGCCTTAGTATAGATTATGATTTTTTTAGGTGCCTCGATGTCGCTCCGACGGGCTTAGATACTTGTAGAATGACATAGAAGGCTAGTGTCTGCTAGTTGGCCTTAGCTAGGCAATAAATTTGCTCTTAGGAACATCTTTATCCATAATTTTCTATGAGTGCAATTTTTGGGATGCATCAGTGATACTAGACTTCTTGTTCGCCTTATCGATTCCGGTTAAAGTACTGGCAATATATCGGTTGATTCATTATGGAAGAGATCTTCAATAGTTATTAGTGTTCAGTTAGAAAAGAGAATATTTGGCACCATCGATTAAATCATCTGTGAGAATCTGGGTGTCAGTCCTGGCCTCTATTCTGGAATCCCATCGGGGAGCATCCGGGTCCAAGTCTCGGCCTCCATCGACTTGTTAGTATAGCAAACATAGGGGTCCCAGTCCTAGACTTAACTGTACTGATGGATTACGGCGAGCATCCGAGTCCCAATCCTAGCCTCAACTGTATCGATGGTTTATGGTGAGCATTCAGGTCCCAGTCCCGGCCTTGGATACACTGAGACTCGGGTAAGCATCTGGGTGCCAGTCCCAGCCTCGGTCCCTGGAGCATTCATATTTAATTAATCTTGGGAGATTCTTAGTTAGGAAATTATATAGTTCTTCAGTTCTTGGCATCGTGGATTCTTAGTTCATAGACTTCGTAGTCGTAGCTACTCTGTGTACCCAGCCGGGGTTCGTACGGGTTTTTATTTAAACTTGCACATTAGTGTCCTAACTGGGCTTATGGGGGCCAAGTTGAGTGTAGTTAGTTGTAGTCTTCCTAGTTTGTATCTTCTTGTTTGTTAGTATATTTACCTTCCTTACCTTTGATGCTTATGATGACTCTTGTTTAGTCTTATTCCTCTTTTTCATATTTTTTTTATCTTTCCTGCTTAGTTGGCCTATGATGCCTACTAGGTAGATTATATATGGTACTCATACTATACTTTGCATCTAATTCCATGATGTAGGACTGAGCACCATCTACCGTCGAGGATAGATCTTGCCTGTTACAGCCAGTTTCAGAGACCAAGGTGAGCACTTGCCGTTTTGAGATCATTTCTGTCTCCTTTAGCTTGGATGGACCATCTTATTGTACTTTTGAGATTAGCCAGTATTGTGTATATATTTTTGGTCCACTTTTGGGACTTGTACTCATTTTGTTTTTATAACAACTCTGTACTAGTGACTTATAGGTTCTGGGTGGGATTTCAGTTTGTGTTATTTTGTATATATTTATCTAGCTTCTCCTTATTTCAGTATTATTTTGGTTTCTCTTAGTTCTGTGTAGTATTCCCCATCATACCCATTACTTGTGGTTTCAGGTTATAGATTTGGCTTACCTTCCGGGAGGTTATGGTAGGTTCCATCATGACTTGAGAAATCAGGTCATGACAAGATGGTATCAAAGCCCAGGTTTATTGGTCTCACTTGTATAGAGCTAATGTCTAATAGAGTCTCGTGGATGGGTGTGGATACATCCATGACTTATCTTCGGGAGGCTACACAATGTCATTAGAAATATTTACTATATTGTATTATTTTATGTAGTTGTGTGTCTTACTGGTTTAATGAAATCTTATTTGTTCTACTCTTTCTCAGGGATGGCTTGTACGGATGGTACTACCGATGGCGATGACCCATCAGGACTAGAAAGGCCTAGAGGCAGGCCTTGTGACACTAGCGGGGGAGCAGCACTAGCCCCCGATCCAGGTATAGCTCCAGAGTATGTAGTGGAGCGAGAGAACACCCTTATTCCTCATCAACCGGGAGGGCCACCACCAGTAGCACAGCCTACAGCCGCACCTTTTATTACCCTAGCATTACAGGTGGCGGTTTTATAGCTCCTTACAGCTATCGATTTATACCATAGGACCCATCCCCAGCGGTCAATATTCCAACACCGTAGGACCAACCTGCATCTCCAGCACCTGAAGTTCAGCCACTCCCACCAGATGTTGCACCCATGCCAGCAGTTCCAGAGGGTTTCATGTCCTATAAGAGTAGAAGATGTTGGGGGTATTTAAGAGGCTGTCCCTTTTTTTCTTTTTCGAGAGCTGTTAAGCATAGGCCTCATAAAATTCTGGAACTCAAGTCGTGTCATAAGGAATTTGTCCTTTAGTAAACCACTCAAACTTATGAAATTATATCATCCTCAAAATATCATGATACTTGTCGACTACACCATTAGTGGATAGTCATTTCTCTTCAAGGATACTGCGAAGACCTGAAGTTTTTAACATGTTCATGGATCGGGGTGCAATGACGGGGACTACGAGAGCACCCTAGCAGCTGTGGATCATAGATGACCTTTGAACACATTTCAACATGCATTCGCTATGAAACCTGTGCCTCAGCCAAAAGAGGAGGCTAGGTCTCAACAATGGTTGCGTGAACTAGTGTTGGTGCACCCTCTCCTTGGTCGAGAACATCATCACTTTACCACAAGACAATCTTAAATCTGAATATCATTGTCCTATGACTTTTCTACCACTTTTTATTTTCCTTTGCCTTTATCCTTCTCTTTTTCACTCACACGCTTGGATTGGGTTGCACTCGTCTCTTGACTAGTAATACCATTGGCCCTCTTTCGATATGGGTTATCGATTTCATCAACAATCCTTATCACCAAAATCGTTGGTCGAACCATATCTGCAAAATAGGCACACAAAAATATAGGATTGGGTGATGGCTAAGTCTCAAAAATCAAAAGCATTATTGGAGTGCAGTAGCAAGTTAACAGTAGCTAAAGCTTGCCAAAGTTGAATGAAGAGACATAGAATGTGTTCGGCGAGATCACATGAGCTCGCGAAATCACAATCAGGCCTGGGTGAAGTAGTTAGGCGAGTTAAGGAATGGGTTGGCGAGATGCCAACACCGTCGACGAGAAAACAAGAGCTCACCAAAAACATCAGAAAAAATTATGCATATTATAGAGTAAAAATGCGAGAATAGGCCAGCAATGGTGACTCGCTAACATCGATGGCGAGTTATGAGGACCTCATCCAATAATCTTGAAGTTTCAGACTATAGATAGGCAAGAAGGGAGATCTAAAATTCCCTATGGTGACCCACAAATCATTAGGTGAGCACGAACTAACTCGCCAAAGCAGATAAATTTGAAATTCATCTCATAATTTGAACAATTTCAAATTCAATGCACAATAATCAGCCATACGAACATAATTAAGCATTAATTTCAGCTACCCACATGACCAAACATAGTATAAGCGTCTTCCCTAGACATCAACCAAACACTACAAAATGATAAATCTTCCCTTAAGAATCATGTCACCTATCTATCATCGAAGAAATTCAAGTGTTTTGTAGGTATAAGGTTTCTCAAACATCTCACGTATATCAATTAATCATACCCAATCAATCTCCAATTAAAATAGACACATTTAACACCTATTCGTCCAATAATCACAGACCCATTAACAATTCAAGAATGGATTAGGATACCAAGTAGGAATTTCAACAATTTCAATCAATAATTTTTAGTATTCAATCACCAAATTATAAGGTGACTACTTCGAAGCAATAACAAAAATTAAATCACTTAACAAGTAGGTATGGGCAATTGGGAATCATGAGAACTGACCTTTGAATCGCAGCAAAATGAGGAGAATGAAAACAATGATTGTAGGAGACTAGATTCCACACTAATGTACAAAATAAGGATGAAGAAATGTAAAAGACTTTAATGAAAAGTAAATAACAAGTGTGAAAAAGAGTAGGAAAGAAAACAGGAGCGCAATTTGAAAAGTTGAGCATTTAAAAGATCAAATTGCCCTTTCACTTTTTCAAGGCGGTCATTTGGTCAAGGAGCAACAAATGTTGCCATTCATTCGGCGAGTCACCCTCATCGCCACATTATATATCTGGGCAAGACAATACATGAACCCAGTCGGTGAGCCCATTGGATCTCGCCAAGACAGGTCCACGTGTCACCAAAAGGTGTATTCCTTGCCAAATAATTCATGTTTCCTAAGCAAACTGAGCATTTCAAGGTGCAATCTGAGGAAAGCTCGCCTAACAAAATAAGCAGCTTAATAAGATGAACTTTCCTTGCCAATAACCTATGTAGCATTTGAGCATTCTTAGTGCCCAAGCTGCGAGTTAAGGCGTGCTCGCTCAGTTGAGTGGGTGACTGGCCAAGTTAGGCTGATCTTGCCTAAATATACTAAAGACTATATATGTTCTAAGTCTAAAAATTAGGCGATCCTAGATGACCCTGCCCATCCAACTAGGCGTATCGCCTTTCTATCCACCAACTCACCAAATTTCTTCTTCAATAAACTCCAACTTCAACCTACTATAAGGCCCCAAAATTTTAAAAGTTGAAATTTCAAGTTAAAAAGGAATAGCTAGGAAAAAGGGTGTGTGAAGCACGCCAAATGAGATTGGTGACACACCAAGGGGCTTGACAAGTGACAAATAGTCCTGTGAGTTCGCTTAAAAAGTTCTAAAAACTCATTTTCATAAGCTGGAAAGGATAGTAAGGAGGAAGAGGAAATGGAGACATGCCGAGTTGGAAAGGCGAGCAAGTTTTCTCACATAAAACTTTAGAGAAGTTGGTAGACAGAGGAAACATTAGGCAAGGGAGAGGTCCCAATCGGCAACTCACCGACCAGGTAAGCGAGAAAAAATGTGCTCTCTAAATTTATCTGAAGATTTTCCCTCATAGTTTAGGACTTTAGGCGAGGTAGATGGGAAGTTGGAGACACTGTGATTTTGTTGGTGAGCACGAGCAATCTCTCCCAACTATCCTCCGCCAAGTTTTAAGTGAGGTCATTTAAATTAATTCCGACTTATTTAATCCCAAAGCTTCATTGTTTTATCCCTATATTCTAAACCTACCATTACCCAAACCCTTCAAATTTCCCCCATTTATTCCTCAACCAATAGTTACAATATTTCTCTCTCTAAATTACTCACCCAAGGGTTTTATCTCTAAGATAAGCTAGGAGAGTAGGAATTTCAAGTTTAAGTCTCTATATTCACAACACTTAGGGCTTTATTGATCAAGGTGTGTGAGAATTCATCCATGGATCTTTCCATCCATGGAGTCCCAAGTTTTTCTCTAAATTCTTCTTCATGAATTCGATTTCTAAGTCCTAATTCTTATGAAATTACATTGGGTAAATTCAATTATAATTTCTTTCATTATCATTGATTTAATTATGCATGATTCACATTAAATTGTATGATTTCAAGTTGATTTCCACAGACCCATGCATTATGCTATTTTGAAGTATGAAATTAAGAAGTTATGATTGTGAATTGATAAATTATTTATGAAAAGCTATGATGGTGATGAATTATGATTTCACTGATATTTCAAGCAAGCATAAAGGTTGTGAGGATTTTCCTCACACACTCATGTTAATGATGGTGAATGAGTTTCTCATAGACTCATGGATTCATAAGGCCTAAAAGTTTGCTTGTATGAATCAATCATGTTGTTGAGCTAGTTCTTTGATTACTTTTATGATGATGTTAATGATTAAGTTCAATATATTTTGTTGGGATAATTACTAAGCATTGAGAGGACATTAAAGTGGGGTTCGATCCTATAGTTCAAGTAGATACCTAAGGGAATCCTAAATGTAACCTTAAGTCCCTAACTACGCTATCCGTGTAGTTTTGGCAATATGGCCTAGATAGTAGATCCACATATTGGTCATGATTTTAAGATATTTTCATGAAGTCTACCTTTACAAGTATCATCTCTCTTCTTGATGTAGGAGTTACATTGGATTCCATGTTATATCTCACATGTTCTTCAGTGTTGGTTAAGGTCCTATCCCATATAAAATGTATATGTTATGGTATAAGTTCTTATGTTCTTATACATCCCATGCTCATATTGCTTATGTTCTATTGTCATTAGCATGCATGATTCTCACATACTTAATGCATTCCATGTACTAACTCATATTCTTTTTCCTACAGTATATCATAATAAAGGGACTGATGATCACCGCGCACCTTTTATTCATGAGTAGAGTTGAGCTTATTACTATTCTCATTTGTGGTGAGTCCTCATGTTTCAATAACATGATAGTTTACTTTTCCTTATGTTCTTATGACTTTTGTTATGTATTGTGGGTGATGTAGGAGCTTGTGTTATTCCCCCATCTAGTCTATAATAGAGGCATGATTAGACGTTCATTAAGTTGTAGCTCTAATTTTTCAGATATGTTTCTTTAAGCATTTCTATTATTGAGACTTTAGTGAGACTTATCTTCTGCTTATAATTTCATTGATGTTTTAAGTTATCTTATGTATGTGATGTATGCTAGGAGGCTTGATTGGGATCCCTCGATATTCCATCATCATGTCATGCTTAGGGTCTATGTTATCTTATAACAAACTTGGAATCATAGAAAAGTTTAAAGTGTCTTAGGGAGTCTAACATGCCATATGAATATAGTGTTGTTCATCGATCTGAAGCGCGCCACATTGATGAATAAGAAGCTATTTAGAAAATTCCATTTGTTTAATGATCTTATCATGCGATAGAGTTGAACTCTTAGGCTTTCCTTCTAATGTTTCTTATTTGTGATTTCAGAAGTATGCATCCATGAAGAATCCCCTTTGGAAGAATTTTTAGGAGGAGAATAAAGCTCCCCAAGCTCCAAATTATCCTTTGAATGATCAAGTCTCTCATGCAGAGTCTCGAGGCTTTTCTAAGTTCTTGCTCAAGCCGTAGCGGCTCAAGCCAACCAAGAAGTAGTTTCTCCCTTGAACTCAAATATGGGTACAACAGCAACAAGGGTTTATAATTTCGTGAGGATGAGTCCTTTAGAGTTTTACATGTCAAAGGTGGATGAGGATCCATAAGAGTTTGTTGAAAGTATACACAAAATTATGGAAATTATGGGGGTTAGTCCGGTGGAAATGGAGGAATTAGCCGCTTATCAATTGAAAAGAGTTTCTAGGTTTTTGTTAGACCAATGGAAAGTGGAGAGATCTAGATAAGTGGATCATATTGCTTGGGATGAGATAAAAGAAGTATTCCTTGACCATTTATTTACCCTTGTGCTTAGGGAGGCAAATATCCAATAACGTATCAACTTGAGACAAGGTAGTATGAGTGTGAGGGAGTATGCCCTCAATTTCACCTAATTTTCAAAGCATGCACCATTTATGATATTCGACCCAAGAGCCCGAGTGAGTAATTTTATGTTAGGTATTTCTGTCTTGGTGTTCAAAGAATGCAAAACCACAATTCTAATTATTGAGATAGATATCTCAAGGCTCATGACCTATGCCAAACAAATTAAGAATGATAAGCTTAGGAAAGAGGCAAAATAGTCTAAGAGGACAAGGACTGATAGTGGTAACTTTTCATACTCTACATCCGAAAATAGTGGTCTTCCTCAATTTCTCCAAGGGTATTCAGACAAAAATTCTTCAAACACATCGACTCTAAATTTTGATATAGAGAGGGTGTCTAACTCTAAGGTTAAAAGAGGAGCTCTGAGTGGCCAAGTCATTCCTCCATGCAAGAAGTGTGGGAGAAATCATAAAGGAGAATGCTTGGTGGGTTTGAATGCGTGCTATAAGTGTGGTAGGTTGGTTCATCAACAAATAATTTTATAGGTTGTGGTCGACCCCAGGCTCATACATAGGCTACAGGCCTTCCTATTCAGCAAGGTGCTACTAAAGGTAACCGTGGAAGTCAATACCAAAGCTGATTCAATGCTCTTCATACTAGGAAATATTTGGAGGAGTCACCAGATATTGTGATGAGTATGTTGATGTTTATACTTTACTAGATATGTATGCTAGTCTATCTGTTATTACTCGATATCTTTCTATGAGATGTTTTGTTGATCCTAAGATATTGATAGAGTCCTTTTCAATTTATACCCTGGTTGGTGATTTGATTATTTCCAAGATAGTCAATAAAAATTGTCTGGCCTTAGTTTTTTTATAAATTTATCCCATGTGATCTTATAGAGCTTGATATGATTGATTTTGATGTTATTCTTGGTATGGATTGACTACATGCATGTTATGGTTCCATATGTAGAAGCCAGGTGGTCAAGTTCATGTCTCCTAATGAGCCAGTCCTAGAATAGAAGGGCAGTAATTACATGTTTAAAGGTCAATTCATATTGTGCCTTAAGACTAGGAAAATGATTTCAAAGGGTTGTATCTACCATCTAGTCTAGGTTAGGGATACAAATTATAAAGCTCATACTCTTGAGTCAGTTTCGGTTGTTAATATGTTCTCGAAATTTCCCCCCTATGATCTCTAATGTATCCCTCCCCAAAAAAATAGACTTCGGTATTGATGTTATCTACGATACCAAACCTATCTCTATTCCTCCTTACTGTATAGCCCCAATAGATCATAAGGAGCTAAATGATCAATTGGAGGATTTATTAGATAAGGGTTTCATTAGACCATGTATCTCTCCATTGGGTGGTCCAATTCACATTGTCAGAAAGAAGGATGATTCTCTTCGAATTGCATTGATTATCATCAATTGAACAAGGTCACTATTAAGAATAAGTACTCTATTCCGAGGATTGATGACTTGTTCGATCAACTTCAAGGAGCAAGTTACTTTTCAAAGATTGATCTTCAATCGAGTTATCATCAACTCTGAGTAAGAGAATGTGACATTCCAAGGACGTCTTTTAGTACTCGATATGATAACTTTGAGTTCTTGGTTATGTCTTTTGGACTATCAAATGCTCTTGTAACTTTTATGGATTTGATGAACAGGGTGTTCTAGATATTTGGATATGTTTATGATTGTTTTCATGTATGATTTTGGTCTACTCTTGGAATGAATATCTAATCATTTGAGGATTGTGTTGCATGTCTTGAAGAATCATCGATTTATTGCTAAGTTTAGCAAGTGTGAGTTTTGGTTCAAGTTAGTTGCATTTCGTTTCCATGTTTTGTCCGTCGAAGGTATTATGGTTGATCCTAAGAAAATTAAAGCGGTTTAGAATTGGATTAGACCTTTGTCTACTTATGATATTCAGCATTTTTTGGGTTTAGCCTGTTATTATAGACGGTTTATGGAAGATCTTCTCTTCGATTGCATCATCTTTGACTACTTTGACTCAAAGAAAGGTAAAATTCCAATTGTCTAAGACATGTGAGAAAAGTTTTATAGAGTGGAAGTATAAACTTACTTCCACTCCATTGTTGGCATTACAGGATGGTTCTAATGGGTTTGTTGTTTATTATGATGCTTCAAGGGTTGGTTTTGGTTGTGTGTTGATGAAAAATTGTAAAGTAATAGCCTATACTTCTAGGAAACTCAAGGTGCATGAAAATAACAACCAGACTCATGACTTGGAGTTGGCGGCGATTATGTTTGCTTTGAAAATTTGGAGATACTATCTCTATGGTGTTCATTTTGATGTATTTACAATTCATAAGGGTTTGGAATATGTGTTTAACAAAAAGTATTTGAACTTTCAACAAAGGAGATGTATTGAATTGTTGAATGACTATGATATGAAATTTTTGTACCATTCGAGTAAAGAAAATGTGGTTTGATGCTTTTAGTAGACTGTCCATTAATAGTGTTTCCCATATTGAAGATGGTAAGAAGGAGTTAGTTTGTGATGTTCATAGGCTAGCTTATTTGGGTGTTTTCTTGGTTGATTCAGAGGATGGTAAACTTTTTGTTAATAATGGTTCTGAATCGTCTCTTGTGGCGGATGTTAAGGGAAAGCAATATAGTGATCCTACTTTGGATGAGTTGAAGAAGGTGGTTTCTGGAAAAGCCATTGAGGCTTTCTTCCAAGTGGGAGATGGTGTATTAAGGTTTCAAGGCCGTTTGTGTATTCCTGATGTTGATGGATTGGGAGAAATGATACTTTCCAAAGGTCATAGTTCACGATATTTGATTCATACGAGTTCCATAAAGATGTATAGGAATTTGAGGGAAGTGTATTGGTTGAATGGAATGAAGAGGGATGTTATGAAATTTGTGGACAAATGTCCAAATTATCAACAAGTTAAGGTTGAGCTTTAAAAATTGGGATGTTTAGCTCAAGATATTGAGATTTACTTGGAAATGGGAAGATTTGAATATGGACTTCATTAAGGATTTCCCTCGTACTCGCAGGCAACATGATTTGATTTGTGTTGTTATTGACTGAATGGCTAAAGTGGCTCATTTTCTTCTCATTAAAACTTCTTATTCGACCGAGGATTATGCTAAAATTTACATTTCAGAGTTGTTTAAGTTTCATGGTATTCCATTGTCTATTATTTTTGACCTAGGTACACAATTTACATCTCAATTTTGGAGGACTTTCCAAATGGGTCTTAAAACTCAAGTCAAGCTTAGTATAACTTTTGACCTGCAAACCGATGGATAATCCGAGCATACTATTAAAATATTGGAGGACATGTTAAGATCTTGTGTAATTGATTTCAAGGTAATTGGGATGATCATTTGTTGTTCATTGAGTTACCTATAATAATAGCTACCATTCTAGTATCCAAAAGGCTCCGTTTAAGCGTTGTTTGGTAGGAGATGTAGGTCTTGAATTTTGTGGTTTAAAGTTGGTAAAGTTTTTTTCATAGGCCTCGAGTTCGTTCATGAGGATATGGAAAAATTTAGACTCAATAGATAAAGATTGAAAACCACTCAAAGATGACAAAAGTCCTATTCGGATGTAAGAAGAACGGAACTTGACTTTGAGGTTAATGATTGAGTTTACTTAAAAATCTATCGCATGAAGGTTGTAATGCATTTTGGTATGAAAGTGAAGTTTATTCCCCATATGTATGCCCGTACAAAATTTTCTAAGAATTGGAAAGGCGGCGTATTAGTTGGATTTGCCTTAAAATTTGGCATTGGTGCATTTTCATGTGTCCTTGTTGAAGAAATTTGTTGGTGATCCTGGCTTGATTATGTCTTTGTGTAGTATGGGTGTGAAGGGGAGGTTGTCCTATGGGAGATTCCTATTGAGGTTTTAGACCGACAAGTTCGAAAGTCGAGGAACAAGAAAGTTACATCCGTTAAATTGTTCTGGAGAATCTAAGAGGTTGAAGGTGCTACATGGGAGGACGAAGCCAATATGATGTTATGATATCGTCATCACTTTCCTTATGTTCCTAGTTGAGGTATTTATTTCTCTCATGGACACTCCTTCTAAATCAAGTGCCGAATTTATTCTTATGTTTTCATATGTATGCATGTTCATGAAAGTTGATTTTAAGCTATGAATTATGTTAAATTGAAATTTTCAGGGTTTGTTCATTTTAAATTTGTTATTGCATTCATGTTGGGCTACTATATTTCTTTTCCTACTCCACTCATGTTGTGAGTCCCATTTGATGATGAATGTTTCCAAGGGGGAGATATTGTGAGGCCCTGAAAGTTGGTAAGTAGAATTTTTGAGTTAAAAAGGAAAAGTTGGGAAAAAGGGTGTCTGAAGCTCCCTAAATGAGATTGACGACATGCAAAGGGGCTTGGCGACTAGCCAAAAGGACTGTGAGCTTTCTTAAAAGTTCTGAAAACTCAATCACATAAGTTGGGTAGGTTTATGAGGAACAAGAGAAACGGCGACACTCTGAGTTGGAAAGGCGAGTATGTTTTCTCATATAAAACTTCAGAGAAGTTAGAAGACAGGATGAAACACTGGGCGTGGGAGAGGTCCCGATCGCCGACCCACTGACTAGGTTGATGAGAATATTCGATCTCTCCAAATTCATCTAAATATTTTCCCACAATGTTCAGGACTTGAGGCGAGGTAGCCAGGAAGTTGGCGACTCATTGTTTGAGTAGGTGTGCACGACCAATCTTGCCCAACTATCCTCTGCCAATTTTAAGTGAGGTCATTTAAGTTAATTCCAACTCATTTAATCCCAAATCATCATCATTTTAAGCCTATATTCTAAACCTATAACTATACAAACCCTTCAAATCTCCCCCATTCATTCCCCAATCAATAGTTATAATATTTTTCTCTCTAAAACACTCAAACACTCTCCCAAGGGTTTCATCTCCAAGACATGCTAGGGTTCAAGCAATTTCAAGTTCAAGTCTTTATATTCAATACATTTAGGGATTTATTGATAAAAGTATGGGAAAATTCATCCATGGATCCTTCAATCCATGGAGTCCCAAGAGTTTCTCTAAATTCTTCTTCATGAATACTATTTTTATGTCCTAATTCTTATGAAATTTCATTTGGTCAATATAATTATAGTTTATTTCATTATCATTGATTTAATTATACATGATTCACATTAAATTGTATGATTTCAAGTTGATTTCAATATATAGGCACATGCATTATGCTATTTTCAAGTATGAAATTATGAAATTATTATTGTGAATTGATAAAGTATTTACGAAAAGCTATGAAGATGAATTATGATTTCAGTGATGTTTTAAGAAAGGTTAAAGTTTTTGATGGATTTTCCTCACACACTCATGTTAAATATGGTGAATTATTTTCTCACTGATTCACAGATTCACAGATTCATAAAGACGAAAGGTATTCGTGTATAAATCAATCATGTTTATGATCTACTCTTATATTTATTTTTATGATTATGTTAATGATTATGTTTAATGTATTCCATTGGTATAATGATTAATCATCGAGAGGACTTTAAGGTGGGGTTCGATCTGGTAGTTCAAGTAGCTACACAAGGTAATCCTAGTAGCAACCTTTAGTCCCTAACTACGTTGCCGTGTAGGTTTGCCAATATGGCCTAGCTAGTGGATCCACATATAGCTTATGATGTTAAGATGTTATCATAGAGTCTAAAATTTCTTGATGTTGGATTCACATCGAATTCCACATTATACCTCGTATGGTATTAAGTGTCGATTAAAGTCCTCTCCCAGAGAAAATGTATATGTTATGGTATAAGTTCTTATATTGATTTCACGATTCATTGACCATATGATTATGATGTCACTCAAATTCTTTCATGTTTTATTCACGTTTTCATGTTAATGCCCAAGCATCCCAAGCTCATATTTCTTATGTCCTATTGTCATTGTCATGCATGCTTCTAACATACTTGGTGCATTGCATTTACTAGCGCATACTCTTTTTTCTACATAGTATCATAATATAGGGACTGACGATCATCTCCCACCTCCTATTTGTGAGAGAGTTGAGCTTATTACTTTTCATTATATTCCTATGACTTTTCTTATGTATTGTGGGTGAGCTAGGAGCTGGAATTATGCCCCCATCTAGACTATAGTAGAGACGTGCATTGACGTTGATTTAGTTATAGCTCCCATTGTTCGAACATATTTCTTTAAGCTTTTATCTTATTGAGACTTCAATGAGACTTATCTTCCACTTATGATTTCATTGATGTTTTAAGTTACCTTATGTATAAGATGTATTCTAAGAGGCTTGATTGGGGTCCCTCATGATTTCGATCACCGTATCAATCCTTGGGCCTAGCTTGGATCGTGACACCTACACATTGAACACATGTTATTCAAGAAAAACTAAAAAAATGGATTGCCTCCCATGATGTGCCCTATTTTACGTCATGGAACGACGTGGACACATGTTTAAGAGTAATCCATATACACCATATAATTACTTCCCCAACCTGGGCCTTGTCCGAAAAACAAATTTAGCCTTTGCCTGATGACATTAAACATCAAGCCATCATTGTTATCCACCTCAATGTCCCCAGTTTCAAAACAAAAATTACTTTAAAAGGGACAAACCACTTTGATTTTTGCTTTTAGGAAAAGAGTCGTAGACGAGAATTATAGAGTAATACAAGATCACCAACTCTAAATTCCAGTTGAGGAATTCGAGCATCATGCCACTTCTTAATTCTTTCCCTATAAGGTTTGAGTTCTCATAAGCTCAAAGCCTAAATTCCTCTAAAGCATAAAGTTGGTCAACTCTATCTTTCGACGCAACCTCCCAATTCAAATTCAAAGTCTTCAAAACCCATAATGCTTTGTGCTCAAGTTCAAGCGGTAGATGATGAGACTTGCCAAAAACCAATTGATATGGAAACATGCCAATACTGTGTCTTTTATGAAGTTCCATACTCCCACAAAGCATCATCTAACTTCCAGGACTAATCGAATCTATTTGCATTCATGGTCTTGGACAAGATGTCTTTGATCTCCTGGTTTGACACTTCAACTTGTCCACTTGTTTTCAGATTAAAGGGAACGAAAACCTTATGCTTTACTCCATATTTACTCAGTAGTGAAGCAAACATGCGGTTGAAAAAATAAGAACAAACATCACTAATAATGGCACATAGAGTGTCAAACCTTTTAAAGATGAACCTCTTGAGGAATTGAACAATACTATGCCCCTCATTGTTAGGTAAAGACACCTCCTATACATATTTTGAAACATTGCCAACCGCAACCAATATATACTTGTTCCCGAAGAAACTCATAAATGGTCCATAATGTCCATCCACCAAACATCAAACAATTATACCTCTAGAATAAGAGTGAGAGATAATTTATGTTGCCGAGACACCCCTCCTTGTTATTGGCCATACACTTATTAATAAGAGAGTTGGCATCTTGATATAGCATTAGCCAATAATATCCACTTTGGAGTACCTTGGCAACTGTACACACTTTGCTATGATTCCCACCAACCAGTGATGCATAACAAGCACCAAGAATAGTATCAACTTCAACTTACGGGACACTCTTCTAATCATATGATCCGCATACTCCCAAATATGTACGTCTCATCCCAAAAATATTTCATCACATCAAAGAGAAACCTCTTCTATAAATAGAAATCCAGCACTTCAGGAAGAATCCTGCATACAACAAAATTAGTAAAATCTGCATATCATGGTGGTGGAGTGCTACTAGATACAACCATAACCGATTCATCAAAAAATGCTTCCTTGATATCTTTCTCCGAGACACAACCATATTAAACTCGAGCCTTGACATGATCCACCACTTGGTTCTCAAAGCCTTTGCGATCCTTAACTTCAAAATCTAACTAATGCAATAATAACACCCAATGGATAAAATGAGGCTTGGCATTTTTCTTAGCCATCAAGTAGTGTATCACAGCATGGTCGGTGTGGACCAACACTTTGGTTCCCAAAATATAAGCTCAAAATTTTTTAAAACCATACACCACAGGTAAAAATTCTTTCTTAGTGATGATATAGTTATATTGAGACACATTTAACATCTTGCTAGCATAATAGACGGGATGGAACAAATTTCCCTTCTGTTGTCTAACCGCAACCACCAAGGAAACACCACTTTCATCACACATGAGGTCAACATGAATAATCCAATCTGGAGCAACAATAATAGGAGATGACACAAGCTTCTCCTTAAGACGCAAGTATGCTTTGACAGAAGCATTATCAAATTCAAACACACTCTCCTTTTCAAGTAGTTTGCAATGAGGGAATGCTACTTTAGAGAAATATTAAATGAACCTCCGGTAGAAACCGGTGTGGCCCAAAAAACTTTGGGCACCTTTGACCAAAATAGGAGGAAGAAACCAAGTAATAACTTCAACCTTTTCTTGATCAACCTTGATGCCATCTTCCACAATATGATGGCCTAAAACAATACCTTCCTTCACCATAAAATGACATTTATCCCAATTAAGCACAAGATTCATTTCAACACATGTTTGCAAAACTCTCCCAAAGTGTTTAAGGCAAGCAAAAAATGTATCCCCCACAACTTAAAAATCATCCATGAAGAATTCCATTGTGCTCTCTACCATATCGGCGAAAATAGACAGCATACACCTTTGAAATATCGCAGGAGCATTGCATAAACCAAAGGGGGTAAGTTTGAAAGAAAAGGTGCCATATGGAAAAGTGAAGGTAGTCTTATATTGGTTTTCTGGAGAAATAGATATTTGGTTATAACCGATGTATCCATCTAAGAAATAATAACAAACGCGACCCGCGAGTCTATCAAGTATTTGGTCCATGAAGAGCACAAGAAAGTGATCTTCTTCCATGCAAACATTTAACATCCGGTAGTCCAAACACACTCTCTAACCGATCAACAACCACATTAACACTAGTTCATTCTTTTCATTTGGAACAACAGTCATACCACTCTTCTTGGAACACATTGAACCAGACTTACCTATTTGGTATCCACAATAAGATAGACAACTCCCGCGTTAAGCCACTTGATAATCTCTTTCTTAACAACTTATTGCATTGGAAGATTCAACCTCTATTGATTCTCAATACTTTGTCTACAATCACTTGTCAATGAATTTTGTGGGTGAAAATAGCAAGAGCAATTCCCACAATATTGGAAATCGTCCACCTAATAGCTTTGATAATTTTTTTCAGCACACTAACATATGCTTGAACTTTCCAATCAATCAAATTTGTAGCAATAATAATGGGCAAAGTGCTATTTTCCCCAAAAGTACATACCAAAGATGGGAATGGAGAACATTAAATTTGAGCTTTGGTGGTTCATTGATGGATGGATTTGGGGGTGGTGTCTCTCTATTCTTTAAATCGATATCAAGTATCATGAGATTCTTGGAATCCGACCTTATACCCGAAAGAGCAGCCACAACCTTATCATAATCGAGAATTTCTTCCCTATCAAAGTTCAACAATAACCCATCCAATGATTCACCCACACTAAATATAATATACCGGGCATGTGAAGGTTAGAATATGATAAAATAAGATATAATTGGCCTTGGTGGATTTGTTGATGGGTCAAGTATGATTTTTGTTCAAGGATATTATGAACTTTTCACTTATTTAATAGAGAATGAACCTGGACAGTTTTTGGAACTAGATTCCTAACCTGTTTAATCCCCAAAGCTCTAAATTCCCCTCACTTTCTCATAATTCACCCATCATAAAATTCTCTCTCTAAAAAAAGTTTCTCAAGTCCTCCACTAAAGACCAAGCAAGGATCCTTCCAATTCTCCATTTATTTTTAAGTTTTCTTTAAAGATTTTTCCAAATTCTTAATCAAGGTATGTGAGTTTCATCCATGGGTACCTTTCAACCATGGAGTTCAAAGAATTCCTCAAAGTTTTTGTGAATTCTAATTATATCCTTAGATATTCTCAATTTCAAATTCAATTGCATGAACTATGGTGGGTAGATTTATTTTAACATGAATTGATAAGAAATTGCATGAAATGGGTAGATTTTCCACATATGGACTACTATATTGCTATTTAGGGCATAGTACTTCATTATGGGTGATGCATACTCTTTGAAAACTACAAAAAATCTAGAAATTTATCAGGGGAAGGTTGGGGCAGAACGCCACCATCATGCTAAAGACATACCTCAGTAGTTTTGGGGCAGGGACGGCGCACCACCATCGCACCAGGATCAGGCCTTAGTAGTTTGGGTTTTGGGTGTCGCGCCAGCAATGAGTCACCGCCTAAATTTTTCCTTCCTGTATTCCTTCTACTTATTTGATCTTGACCTCACACCAACTACTCTTCCAAGTACAGGAATTAAGTTTCATTTATGTCACGACCCAATCCTAGGGCCTAAATGTGACATATGAAATAAGGAACCCGAAAGTACCTCAAACAATCCTCTTAGCATTCTTTTAGACTTTCATAGGTAATGACAATAAATAAACAAGCAGAAATCATAATTATAAATCTTCAACTTATATATGTCCAACAATACCTCTAGCTTTTAGATTTAACGGGGCTAAAACAAGTCCCTAGCTCACCCTCAATCATAATAGAAAGAAATATCATAGTAAGTATCTAAAGATCTCAACATATCATAAGCTAGAAAGATAAAAGAGTATTATTCCTGGAACATGGGAACTCACCAAAAGTAGCCTTCAAACGAAATCTCAACTAGCTACGTAAAGGAGAACGAGAAGGCGCACTGATCCCTATATGATATATGTAGGCAAAAGAGTTTGCATTAGTACTTTAAATTTACTAAGTATGTAGGCATGCATGACAAAGCAAAATATTTAGGACATTTATAAGGTAAAGTACATAAATGAGTGCATGCATGAGTAAACAAGTAGATATCATTTGAATCATACATATGTGGATATATACATGCATGATTAATCATGTAAATAGCATTTGAAAAGTTCATTTGTGGGAAGTTGACTATAACCGACATTAATACCATGTGAGCTATTACATGAAATCCAAGATAAACCCCTCCATTGTCCAGGGAGTCTACTTTCCTAAGGTAGAACTCCGTCAATTTTACATTCATTCTTTAACTTTAACTTTAAGGGATTTCATGGATCCATTATCCTAAGCGTACAAGGGTTCCTATGTTGACATATAGTTAATGAGACAAGGAGTTGCTACTAGAATTCCCTTACCAAATCTCACAGCAATGACCCATTCAGTTCTAAATAATTCCTACGGAATAGTTTAATACTTTAAAATAGCCATAGTATATATATTGAGAATTCAAAATATCATATTTGGTAGAATAGCTATTTAAAAACATTTGGTTATTCAAATATGCAAGAATTATCCTTATAGCATAAAGAATCTATCATTCATAGCATTTCATCATTCTTTTATTTTATAAGGCTCCCCTTTTAGCATAGACATTGCTTTCATAAAATTTCATTTGGAGTTAAAACTTTTAAGTCAAACTTCATTGAAAATATTATAAAACTAGGTGGGTTCAAATCACTTCAACTTGCAAATATGTATGTAAATGAATATGCATAAATACTTTGAAATCCATTAATTAAAAATCAATGTTTAAAAACTCACCATGAATTTCAAGAACCTTTCAAGAGATAAATAGAGAAATTACTTACAAACCATCAATTCATAAATATGAAATTACGTTGCATCAAAACAAACCAATAATCATTAGCTTATCCATGATTCATGCTATTAAGTAAAAATAAGAATTATCCATAAGAAAATATTACTTGAAATCAAAAGATTTAGTTGAAATAATTTTGGACTACATGGATGGAAGAACTCATGGATAAAAAGCCATATAACTTAGAGTAAAGCTTAAAGAAAATAGCCATAATTTATCATATAATCAAAATACTTTAGGCATGAGACTGGAAAGAATACTCTCATTGAAGCCTTACATACCTAGAATCCGAAGCGTTACTCAGAATCTAAGGATTTAATGAACACTCTTGAATTCTAGCATTTTCTCATCGTTAAAGCATTTTGTGTACTACCCAAAGTATATGAATCATCGGAATAGTATTTCTACACTACTAAGAGCTAAAACTATATTTTGAGAATGAGTAAAGAAGTGTACAGAGAGAAGAGTTACTTGACAAAGCTTGATGAACAAATTGATGAAATAAGATGGTATTTATAGGTGTGAAAGAGGAACCTAACAATAATTAAAATAATTATATAGAAAAATATGAAAATTTAATGGAAGATTGTGATGTCATGGGTGATGTCAAATGGGGGACTGTTGATATCATGCGTGATGTCAAATGTGTTATACCCCACACCTTTGTACATTGGAGCATATTGTTTTCTGTTTTTATAAATGATTTCCATGTAATGTAGGTTATCTATGAAGTTCTACGTTAATAGTAATGGTTGGAAATAGGTCTAGAAGGCTTTGGAAGGAGTTGGAGGACAAATAAGGAGTCGTGATAATCAACCTACTCGTGTAAGCCACCAACTTGGATGTATTACATTCCTAAGATACTTGAGTACATGCCAAGCTTACATAACAAGGATTACATAGATTCTTAAAGTCAGATGAGATTACGAACCTACAAAAAAGAGGATGATACGTGTTAGCCTAATGAGATGACACATGGAAACATAAGGGAGTGACATGTGTAAGAAAGTGATGCACCTACTTAGGGTCAAGTAGGTGACCCACCTTCTTAGGGGTGGGCCCCATCCCACCACGTGGCAGCCTTGGAGGCTATGCATAGATTCGATGGCCCAATAGGAGCTGGAGATGTGTCACCCTTAGGGGATGACATGTGTTACCTCCTAAGGAGGTGTATATATACATTTTTGATGACTAATATCTCATATCAGGATCAGTCTTTATACTTAGAATTTAAAGAGAACAAAGGAAAAGAAGAACTAGAAACCTAGAGAGAGAGAGCTAAGGATTTGGCCTAAAAAAGTGGGTTCTCTGATTTCGTTCTGTGAATTAATTATATACGGTGTACTAAGATGAAATTAAGGTGTTAATAATGTAAATTTTCTGTTTGGTGCAGCATCAAAAGGGTAACAATCAGCCACGAATTTTCAGCCGCAACTAGAGAGCTTTCGAGGCGAGTTTTGGCGAGGTAAGGTCTTCCCTTTCAAGTTAGAGTTAATAATTTTGGTATGAAGTGTATTACATGTGGGGAATGAATATGGGAAATAGGAAAATTTCATAAGTATTCTTGGCGTTAGAAATAAACTAAATTGAAGTCATTTTAGTTAAATTAAAGTCGAGTAGTGTGTTGCGATTGTGGTGCTGCAGATTGGAGGTGTTTGGTTGTGTGTTGAAGGGATGGAGAGTGTCATAAAAAAGGTGTAGGTTCTTCTGATTGAAGCCAAACGATCCTCCATTTTGTGTGAATAAAGTTTTTATGAAATAGAGATTAAAAACCCAATGTTGGTATCATAGTTTTAAGCGAGTTGTTTGGAGTTTGTATTGCATAATATTGAAGTAGTTTACTTGTATATAAGCTACTTGTTATTGTTGTTGGTTGTCTTTATTAATTGATAATGTAATGGAAAGTTCAGATAGGGAAAGTTATACGGGAAGTGCATCCCGATTTCCGTTAAATCCTTAACTAACTAAAGGGGCTAGTCGAGAAAGGAGAGCGCAGAAGTGATTCTATGCATGCTCGAATGTAACTTAAGATGCTGGAAATTTGAGGGTTGTTGATAGTCATATTTACTTTTATGTTAAATAGGTTAAAGGAGTAACAAAGTGAGCCGGGATGTGATTAACCCATAAAAGGTATGTAGAGCTATCCTTCTCTTTTTTTGGTATGTCTTAGATGTAAGTGATGAATAATATGACCATTAGGGTAATTCCATTTACTAGTCCCGAACATGATGCATGATCCTTACTCACCTTTAAATGTTATGAAATGTGAAATATGCTTTGAGGATAATTCTATTTATGAGCTCCGAGTATAACTCGTGACCATTATTCACGTATGAATATTGAGTTCTCAAAGTAGTTGAACTACTACCCTCGAGTCTCTTATTTGATGAAGAGTAATCATAAGCTCCTATTCTTAAAGTCTCTATGATGACAAACGTCTCTAATTTCATAAGTTGTTTAGCTTTGTCTCAATACACATCTACAATTCCTGAGACTCCAGTTGATATGATCCCTAACGATGTCTAGAAGGTACTCAGGATGATTACTACTATGGTCTTCAAGTGAAGGTTCACTTGACTGTACTCGTGCATGCTGTAACCCATCTTCCTCCGAGTCCTATAGAGGGGCCGGGAATGTTATCATGCACAACTTTACTACTCTTTAACCGAGTCCCGAGTCGGATATATATATATATGTGTATGAAGTATACGATGATGAAATGACATATATGATAAAGTTAAAGCATACGATAATGCCATATATGATGATGTTATTCATCAAGTCCTGGGCCGGATATATATATACAATGATATGATGAAAATATAGATCGAGCCATATGTTCCTCAATATATTTTACTATATGATTATGACATTGAGTCCCATAATGGGCCGGGTACTGTATATGATTCTAAGATTATGACACCGAGTCCCATAATGGGATGGGTATGGTATATGATGATATGATAATGGCACCGAGTCCCATAATGGTCCAGGTATGGTACGTTATGTACACTATTCTTTCACCGAGTCCCTTACTAAAAGGACGGATACAATAGATAGGCATGCATATGAAAACATAATGATGTATTTGTAATATATGAAATGATGCCGTATATGATGGTATGATAATACCGAGTCCCATAGCGGGCCAGGTATGGTATGGGAAGATGATATACATACCCTCATTTTATAAGATACAGGTATAGTGATTTACTAACTATTATACTTATTTCCTGCATCTCTATTTTAGCTGTTGTCACAGTTATGATGTGTTATGATTTATATACTCAGTACATATATTGTATTAACTCCCTTTTTCATCGGAGTGGGGGGGAGGGAGGCTGCATTTTATGCTCATAGGTACAAATGTTCATTTCGTAGGTCTGCCAGCCTAGGATTTCCACTCAGCTATTTTGGAAATGCTTCGTTGTGCCGGAGCCTAGCTTTTTGTGCACTGGTCCTTCTATTTATATATTTGTTTGTTCAGGGGCACGGTGGGGGCTCTGTCCCACCATATGTTACCATTACTATTCCTAGAGGTCTGTAGACATATGTTTGTGGGTTGCTTATAAGTTGTTTCAATATGCCCATACGATGTGATGTAAATGTTATTATGTCATGGAAGCCTTGTAAGCTTGTGTGCCCTTTCATGATATGATATAAATAAAAGAGGCTATATGTATATGAAAAAGTTATCACCCACTAGAGGTTCTTATGTATAGTTCTTATATCGGATAATTATGTATACAGGGGTCTAGGTCGGACCTTAGTCACGGCCTACGAGGTTGGGTTGTGACAGAAGTAATATCAGAGTAGTTCGTCCTTAGAGTGTCTATAGACCGTGTCTTGTTTATTGGTGTGTTGTGCACTACATCTATAAATAGGAGGCTACAAAACATTTAGGATGTTACTTTCCTTCATATCTAAGATCCTGTGATAGAGTTGAGTCGTAGGGAATGAAATTCCTTATGCTACCCTTTGACAAAAACAAGTGACTGACGATATTTGAAGTTACCAAGCACGCAGGTAAGTAAAGGCACGAAAGATATATGTCAGATAAAGTATTGAAGTACGCTTGAAATGTAAAGTTGAAATTGAAAGGAGAGGTAGACAGGAAAGTATAACAGGTACAGTTCGAGTGGACATACGAGGTAAGTCTATTTTCATACTATTGATAGTGGGCACCCTATGTGGCTGTGATATGATATGATATGAGTATATATGTCTGCCTTGTGAGGCATTGTTGGCATTTCCTGTGTGCAGGTGTTGAGGTAGTGAGAAAAATAGAGGGAACTCTGCCCAAAGTTTCCTAGAAATAATAGGAAAATGAGATATAGGGTTGTAGTATGCCTTGCCCATCATAAGAAAGGGATTTGACTAGACTATGAGTATGGCTGACCTCGAGGAATAAGTTAATTACTGAAGTGATAGTAATGATAATGAGGAGGTTAATATATGTCTGCCCTGTGAGGCATTGTTGGTATTTCCTACATGTAGGTGTTGAGGTAGTGAGAAAAATAGAGGGAACTCTGCCCAAAGTTTCTTAGAAATAACAGGAAAATGAGATACAGGGTTGTAGTATGCCTTGCCCATCATAAGAAGGGGATTTGACTAGATTACAAGTATGGATGACCTTGAGGAATAAGTTAATTACTGAAGTGATAGTAATGGTAACGAGGAGGTTAATATTGGTAAGGAAAATTTTTTGGAAATGAATGGTGAGACTAAGAGATGATTTAGAGAATGAATAAGAAAGACTTACACAGATTTATAGGGAAGGTTCAAAATAAAAGGTCAAGTGGTAACGAAAATAAAGGTGAGCAACAAGATAAGATGAATGCCAGAAATGACTAGTATGCTAAGAACAAATAGAGGTAAATAAGAAGATGTTTTGAAAATGAGAAATGAAAGAACTACTGAAGAAAGCACTAAAGATAGACGTAATTACTTAAGTGTGAGTATCAGACACAAAGAGAAATAGCCAGTTACGAACTGGAGGTATAGTACGATGAAAAGGTAATAAGACAAGACTACTATTAAAACCAAGTAGTTATGATTCTGAGTGAGATTAGAAGATAGCATCGGGTACACGACAAGGATGAAAGCTCATGAGGCATAAAGAAGTATGGTGTATATGTGACTCCACCAGGGAAAATTGTAAGATCCTTAGCAGATAGGGGATGTAGATTTACAAAACATCTGATGTGTTGCGAATTTATTAAGGGGACAAGTGGTATCCACTGGATTAAGGCTAGTATTATGACAAAGCTTGAGACACAGATCATCAAAGTATAAGTGTTCCCGAGTGGAAAATTTGAAATGGTTATGAGCATGAGCTGATTACTAATTAGGATGAATGGAATGTGGCTTTGAATGCACTACTACATTAAGGATATTACTCGAGTAACAGTGTTCAGACTGGATTTGGTACTGTATATCGAGGATTCTAAGCACCTCATGATTGTATTAAGGTTTCGTACAGGGGTACACCCTACAAAGGGAAAGTGGATAAGAGAAATACAAGTGTGAGATGAAACTAACCAACACTACAATGTGTCAATGCAAACACTCAAACTTGAAGTGAGATCCCATGCTAGAACGAGCTAGCAAGATCTAAAAGCCAGCAATAGATGGATAAAAGCCAAGATGATAACTGAGACAGTGTGGAGGATTATTGGGAAGGACCTTGAATAGTATGATGTCAAAGGAGGGGAACATACAAAAAAGGATGGATACAACAAAGGAATGATAATGAGTAACTTAAAGATATTATAAAGGATAACAAGGCTATACTTGACTAAAGGTCAAGACGTTGGCAATCGAGTTACTGGCTACTGATATTGTAATGTACAACTAGCAAAAAAGGAAGGATAAGAAATCTCTCCTATGATAGAATATGAGAGAACTTTAAGGGTACGCAAAAGCAGCAAAACAAGTGTGACCCAAAAGAGACTGCAAGTATGTGCTAGTGCAATAACACATGTAGAGCAAAGTAAGACAAGAGCAAGAAAGTCTATAACTAGAATTGCACACACTTTCTACAAATAGTACAAGAACAGCATGCAACCTATGAATATTGGTATGCTAAGAATAAGACCGAGTGGTTACTCGATAAAAACAAGTCAGTAATAGAAATATGATTGCAATGTGATGCGTGGTAAGAGAACCAGAAGGAAAATCTGAGTAAGAGTGCAGTAGGATTTGCCTAGAGTGTTACAAGTTGAATTAAGAGAAATTGTGCAATAGCTTAAACAAAATGAAGCATCAGAAGCTTGATAGCCTATTAAAGGGGATGGAAATCCTTACTCGGAAATAAAAAGCAGTTTATATGGATTATAGTACAGGCTGACTTCGCATGCTGCAGAAGTATGAGTTCATAGGGGTTATGGTAGATAGGCTGACAGAATGAACCCATTTTATTGCAGTTAGGAAGACACATTTAGCTAAGGATTATGAAAGGTTATATGTCAAGGAAATAGTAAGCCTTCATGGAGTTCCCACATCTGTTATCTTAGACAAGGGAGTTCAATATATGGCTAACTTCTAGAGATCATTATTGGAGGGATTGGGAATATAGGTGAATCTTTATACAACATTTAACCCCCAGACTAATGGACAGACCGAGCGTACTATCCAGACGCTAGAAGGTATGTTGCGGGCCTTACTGACTATAGGAGTAGTTGGTTACTAATAGATGGCACATTTATATGCCAAAGCCCTTTAATATAATACCAGTTAATGATAGACAAAACAAAGAGCATCTATGAAGGTTGTTGTGTGAGGGAACTTCAGCACCACTCAGTAGCAAACTCTGAGGGGTAAGAAGCAAAACCAAAAGGGTAGGGGTACCAGTTGATGTCCTCTAAAGAAGGAAAGAAATAGTACACAAGGTCGAAGATTCCATAATACGACCTTGGTTACAAGACTCATTTTTCCCTCTATGGACAGATGATTCTATATGAAATGTTATCCATCGATTACCAACATCAGCCCATGTTCCTTAAATCAAGGACTACCTATTAAACCGAGACTATGTGAAGTTATAGGTCAAAAGGGTAGTAAGGCTGTATGGAGTTCCCATAGCTATTATCTCAAATAAAGGAGCCCAAGTTACAGTTAACTATGGAAGATCAGCCTACGATGAGATTAGGAAGACAAATAGGTCTTCATACCCCATGTTACCCTCAAGCCAATGGAAAGACTAAGATTGCTAGATAAATGCTAGACGATATGTTGCGGGCCTATACGGTTGACTTCAAAGGTATCTAGGACAATTGTCTTCTACCTGTTGAGAATACCTATGATAATAACTATCATTTTAGTATCTAGATGGCCCTATATGAGGCTTTGAATGGCAGAAAATGCAGGGTGCCCATTTGTTGGTTGGATATTGGTAAAACACAACTAATAGGCCCAGATATGGTTCAACAAGCTGTAGAGAAAGGCTTGTACATGGCAACCATTACACAGAATTCTTGAAATCCTTTTTGGACCTTATGAGAATTAACATTCAAGGATGAATGTTCTAAAGGGTGGAAGGATGTTATACCCCGCACCTTTGTACATTAGAGCATATTTTTTTTTCTTTTCTAAATAATTGCCATGTAATGCAGGTTATCTATGAAGTTCTACGGGAGTAGTGATGATTGGAAATAGGTCTAGAAGGCTTTGGAAGGATTTGGAGGCCAAATAAAGAGTCGTGGTACTCAACCTACTCGTGTAAGCTACTTGAGTACACACCGAGCTTACGTAGTAAGGATTATATAGGTTCTTAAAGTAAGACAAGATTATGAACCTATGATAAAGAAAATGATACGTGGCAGCCTAAGGAGATGACACATGGCAGTGTGAGGGAGTGACACATGGCAGCATGTGATGCACCTACTTAGGGTCAAGTAGATGACCAAACATCTTGAGGATGGGCCCCACCCTGCCACTTGGTAGCCTTAGAGGCTATGCATAGATTTGATGGCCCAATGGGCACTGGACACATGTCAACCTTAGGGGCTGACACATTTTACCTCCTAAGAAGGTGTATATATACATGTTTGATGACTAATTTCTCACATTAGAATCAGTCTTTATACTTAGAATTTAAAGAGAACAAAGGAAAAGAAGAACTAGAACCCTAGAGAGAGAGCGCTACAGATTTGGCCTAAAGAGGTGGGTTCTTCGATTTTGTTCCATAAATTAATTATCTACGTTGTACTACGATGAAATGAAGGTGTTAATAATGTAAATTTTCTGTTTGGAGCAGCATCAAAATGGTAAAAAGCAGCCACGAAGTTTCAGCCGCAACTAGAGAGCTTCCGAGGTAAGTTTTGGCGAGGTAAGGTATTCCCTTTCAAGTTGGAGTTAATAATGTTGTTATGAAGTGTATTACATGTGGGAAATGAATCTGGAAATAGGAAATTTCATAAGTATGATTGGCATTAGAAACAAACTAAATTGAAGTTGTTTTAGTTAAATTGAAGTCGAGTAGTGTGTTGCAATTTGGTGCTACGGATTGGAGGTGTTTAGTTGTGTGTTGAAGGGATGGAAAGTGTTATAAAAAGGGTGTAGGTGATTCTGGTTTCATCCACATGACCCTCCATTTCTTTTGAATAAAGGTTTTTCGAAATAGAGATTAAAAACCCTATGTTGGTATCATAGTTTTAAGTGAGTTGTTTGGAGTTTGTATTGCGTAATATTGAAGTAGTTTACTTGTATATAAGATGATGATTGTTGTTTTTGGTTGGATTTAATAATTGAGGATTTAATGGGAAGTTTGGATAGGGCAAGTTATAAGGGATGTGCTTCCCGATTTCTGTTAACTCATTAACTAACTAATGGGGCTAGTCGAGAAAGGCGAGCGCAGAAGTGATTCTATGCATGCTTGAATGTAACTTAAGATGCTTTAAAGTCTAGGGTCGTTTATATTTGTATTTAAGTTTGTGTTAAATAGGTTAAAGGAGTAACTAAGCGAGCCGGGATGCGATTAACCCATAAAAGGTATGTAGAGCTATCCTTCTCTTCTTTTGGCATGTCTTAGATGTAAGTGATGAATAATATGAGCGTTGGGGTAATTCCATTCACTAGTCCAGAACATGATACATGATCCTCACTTACCTTTAAATGTTATGAAATATTAAATATGCTTTGAGGATAATTCTATTTATGAGCTCCGAGTATAACTTGTGACCATTATTCACGTCTGAATGTTGAGTTCTCAAAGTAGTTGAACTACTACCCTCGAGTCTCCTATTCCTAATATCTCTACGATGACAAATGTCTCTAATTCTATAAGTTGTTTAACTTTATCTCGATACACGTCTACGATTCTTGAGACTCAAAATGATATGCTCCCTAATGATGTCTAGAAGGTATTCAGGATGATTACTACTCTAGTCTTCAAGTGACAGTTCACTTGACTGTTTCATTGAGTATTGGATGAGGATTTAAATTGCATATGGTTTCTCACTACTCTACTCGTGCACGCTGTAACCCATGTTCCTCCGAATCCCATAGAGGGGCCGAGAATGTTATTGTGCACAACTTTACTACTCCTTCACCGAGTTCTGGGCCGGATATATATATGCCGTATATGATGAAGTTAAAGCATACAATGACACCATATGTGATGATGTTATTCACTGAGTCCCAGGCCGAATATATATATACGATGATATGATAAAAATATAGATTGAGCCATATGTTTCTCGGCTTATTTTACTATGTGATTATGACACCGAGTCCCATAATAGGCCGGGAATGGTATATGATAATACGATTATGACATCGAGTCCTATAATGGGCCAGGTACGGTATACGATTTTATGATAATGGCACCAAGTCCCATAATGGGCCGGGTGTGGTACATTATTGTCACGACCCAACTCCATAGGCCGTGACGGGTGCCTGAACTAGACACACCTATATACCCAGCCAACTATACCTAGTCTGTCTCCTGATCACACTCAAAATACACCAACCGATAAGAAAACATACAAGACGATAAGGCTATTGTAACCTGTGGGGTCGTTAAGCACAACTGATAAGTCATATCAGCACAACTGTACAGTCACACATATACGACTCATATACCACTCATATACAATTCATATACAGTGTACATATAGCTTATATACACTTATATACACACACAACTTACATACGTACAACCCACATCTGTATCTACAGACCTCTAAGAGTAAGAAAACAATAACATAAGGCGAGACAGGGCCCCTGCCGTACCCGTGAATAAACTAATATGCACATCATAGTTTAGTACCCAAAATCAGGCTCCAGCATAATGGAGCGCTCTTGGACTACTGAGTGGGACTTCTATGCTAGTGGATCCCCAACCTGTGTACCTGTACCTACGGGCATGAAATGCAGCCCCCCAAAGAAAAGGGGGGTCAGTACGACATATATACTGAGTATGTAAAATGTAACATAATACAACTGGAGGTATATCCGAAACAGAGAAGTAGGGGAACAAATTATCAAATCAAAAACGTGTACCTGTACTTTGTGAATTATAAAAGCATACATGCTCAATTTATACAATATAACCGGCCCTTTCAAGGGTCCGGTGAATCATATCCGTAGGACCATCATGGGCCCGGTGCCATCACCACCTTATTATAATACATCATCATGATATATATATACATACATACCCGGCCCTCTAGAGAGGGACTCAGTGAGTTGTTCATGTCCTTGCAGTATCATGTTTTCATATAGCGTACCCGACCCTTTAATAAGGGACTCAGTGACAATGCAATGAACTGTGCATGATTACATACCCGGCCCGGGACTCGATGAAAGAAGTGTTACAATATACATGAGTAGAGTAGTGAGTAACTATATGCAGTTTAAATCATTATCAGAGACTCGACCGTATAAAAAGAATAAGCTAGCGTCTGAGGATCAGAGTAGTAATGTGATCACCTCAAGCATCTTCTAGTTGCCATTCGGGGCTACATCAATTAGAATCCCCGTAGGCCGCGACTGGGGTCCGACCTAGAACCCCCGTACATATATCTGTTAGCTGTGGTCATATTGAATCGTAAATAAGATAATATCATGTAATAGAGCCCTATCGGGCGATAACATTTTCATAAACCTATAGCCCTTTTAGTTTGTATCACAACATTACAGGGCACGCAAGCTGATAAGGCTGCCATAACATAATTACATATATCATATATCAGGTAGACCCATCTGAATCAAACTGACATACACAACCCACATCTGAATCAAACTGACATACCTGTGGGGTCGTTAAGCACAACTGATAAGTCATATCAGCACAACTGTACAGTCACACATATACGACTCATATACCACTCATATACAATTCATATACAGTGTACATATAGCTTATATACACTTATATACACACACAACTTACATACGTACAACCCACATCTGTATCTACAGACCTCTAAGAGTAAGAAAACAATAACATAAGGCGAGACAGGGCCCCTGCCGTACCCGTGAATAAACTAATATGCACATCATAGTTTAGTACCCAAAATCAGGCTCCAGCATAATGGAGCGCTCTTGGACTACTGAGTGGGACTTCTATGCTAGTGGATCCCCAACCTGTGTACCTGTACCTACGGGCATGAAATGCAGCCCCCCAAAGAAAAGGGGGGTCAGTACGACATATATACTGAGTATGTAAAATGTAACATAATACAACTGGAGGTATATCCGAAACATAGAAGTAGGGGAACAAATTATCAAATCAAAAACGTGTACCTATATTTTGTGAATTATAAAAGCATACATGCTCAATTTATACAATATAACCGGCCCTTTCAAGGGTCCGGTGAATCATATCCGTAGGACCATCATGGGCCCGGTGCCATCACCACCTTATTATAATACATCATCATGATATATATATACATACATACCCGGCCCTCTAGAGAGGGACTCAGTGAGTTGTTCATGTCCTTGCAGTATCATGTTTTCATATAGCGTACCCGACCCTTTAATAAGGGACTCAGTGACAATGCAATGAACTGTGCATGATTACATACCCGGCCCGGGACTCGATGAAAGAAGTGTTACAATATACATGAGTAGAGTAGTGAGTAACTATATGCAGTTTAAATCATTATCAGAGACTCGATCGTATAAAAAGAATAAGCTAGCGTCTGAGGATCAGAGTAGTAATGTGATCACCTCAAGCATCTTCTAGTTGCCATTCGGGGCTACATCAATTAGAATCCCCGTAGGCCGCGACTGGGGTCCGACCTAGAACCCCCGTACATATATCTGTTAGCTGTGGTCATATTGAATCGTAAATAAGATAATATCATGTAACAGAGCCCTATCGGGCGATAACATTTTCATAAACCTATAGCCCTTTTAGTTTGTATCACAACATTACAGGGCACACAAGCTGATAAGGCTGCCATAACATAATTACATATATCATATATCAGGTAGACCCATCTGAATCAAACTGACATACACAACCCACATATACATGTCTGTAGACCTCTAAAATATAAATGACAATATATGGCGGGACAAGGCCCCCGACGTACCCCCGAATGGACAAAACAATGTTATACATCAGTGGACAGTATAAAAAACAAGGCCCTAATATAATGGAGCCTCCTCCAGCTGAGCTCCATGGAATCCTAAGCTGGTGGACTCCTAAAACCTGTATCTGTACCTACAGGCAAGAACGCAGCCCCCCGAGAAAAAGGGTTAGTACGACATATGTACTGAGTATGTAAAATGTAACATAGTACAACTAGAGGTATATCCAAAAGGGAGAAGCAGGGGAACCAATTATCAAATCAGAAACATGTACCAGTACTCTGTGAATCACAAAAACATGCATACTCAAATTTTCAATATAGCCGGCCCCATCAGGGGTCCGGTGAATCATATATGTAGTATCAGTATCAGGCCTCGTGACATCGCCACCTTATTACAATACATCATCATCATATATATACATACGTACCCAGCTCTCTAGTGAAGGGATCGGTGGACAATGTAGTGAATTTCACAAATCTGATAACTGGCCCAGGACTCGGAGAAGAAGTGTTATAGTATACACGAGTAGAGTAGTGAGAAACAAAACACAGTTTAAATCATTATCCGAGACTCAACTATATAAGAGGACTAAGTTATTGTTTAAGAATTCCAGTAGGAATATAGTCATTGTAGCTGCCCTCTAAGTGCCATTAGGGGCTACATTAATTATATCTCGAGGTTCCTACACATATACCAAAGTAGGACTATTCACCTAAGAACTCCAGAGTATTCATCTTCGAATAATTTTATGACTAGGAGTCTGTATATTCATTAAGTCCTCAGTGTATAAAAGATTCAAGGAAATTAGCTTAACTATCATACAAGCTTTAACATTCAGAATTGAATAAGGGGTATTCAAGAATGGAATTACTTTAGGTGTTATATCACTGCTTACATACCTCTACGACATGCCAAAAGAAGAGAAGGGAAAGGCTTCACATACCTCTTATGGACTTCCCTTAGTCGTGTTTACGTCGTCGTCCTCGAAACCTATTTAATACGGAAATAAGGCGAGTATTAACAACCTTAAATTTTTCAGCAATAGGCTACCCACTAGTATTCATAGCATTTATCCCCTTGCTTGCCTTCTCGACTAGTTCCTTAACTAGTTAAGGTGTTAACGGAAATCGGACAGCACCTCCCCTATAATGTGCCCTATCTGAATTTTCCAACCATGTCCTTAAAACCTGAAGCCAACCAAAAATACAACCAGCAGCTCATATATATATATAACATGGAAACATTACACAATATAAACTCCAAACGACTCGCCCGAAGTTACGATACCAAATAAGGGTTTCTAGTTTCTATTTTGTGAAACCTTTAACTGTACGAAGCGGGGGGTTGTGTGTCTGTAATAATAATCTCCACCAACTCATTTATATCACTCTTAGACCCTGAAACACTCCACAACACAACCAGCAGCATCCCCCACACGCACAACACCTTACTTTGACAACTATTTAACTATAGCGATTCCAAATTTGTTTATTTCAAACGCCTAACTTTTCAAACCTTTTACCCAACTTCCAGCAGACCCTAAGGTGTGTAATACACCCTAATTTAACATCATAAACTTCAAATTATAGGGGAATAACTTACCTTTCCCGAAATTGGCTAGAACTCGCCAAAATCGTACCTCGGAATTTTTTTTAGCGTGCTAAATCGTCGTGGCAGCTTGCTGTCCGTTTTTTGGCTGCACCGTACTCTAATTTTATTCTACTAATACTTCTATATCATCGTGGTATATGCTATATAATTAATTTACAAAAAGAAATCGGGACTTACCTTATTTTTCTCCCAAGCCGTCACAATTTTCTCCTTAGCTCTAGGGTTTGTTTTTCTCATTTTGGATGAAAATTGAGGAACAAACTGAAGTATATGATTCATATACATACATATATGTGGCTTTAGGGTGTGACACATGTCATCCCCAAGAGGTGACACGTGTCCAGCCCCTATTGGGCCACCGTATCTACATGCTGAAAGAGGGGCTGCCATGTGGCAGTGGGGCCCACCTCCCCCAAGCAGGTGGGTCACCTACTTGACCCCAAGCAGGTGGGTCACCTGCTTGCTTAGGTTTTTCCACGTGTCACCCTCCCATTGGCTTCCCCGCGCAATTTATTTTCTTCTTCGCAATCTCGTTTGTAATCTAGTCTCACTTTAAGAGCCTATGAAACCCTTGCTACGTAAGCTTGGTATGTAATCAAGTAACTCATGTATGTAAGACTTCTAAATTAGTAGTTTACGTAGATAAGTCGAGTCCTACGACTCGTTACTTGGCCTCCAACTTCTTTCGGCTTCTCTTGACCCTATTTCCAACGTTTCCTATCATGGGGTGTCACATTATTCCTTCTTAGAGTTGTTCAATAGGGTCGTAACTTAAGTGGCTCACATACCAGCTTCTAAGTAACTTAAGGAAGGTTCCGAGTTCAAAGATGTGGGGTGTAATATCCTTCCCCTCTTTAGAACATTCGTCCCCGAATGTTAAACAAAATCTCCCTTAGAACTTTATACAAATTGTAGGGAGATTCTTTGCAATCTTCTTAATACATACTTTCCTACAAGTACTTAATATACGTATTTCAGGAGTTGGGGTTCCTGTAGATATTGGGAATATGTGCGAATACTTGTGTTTCATATTCTCTTTATCTTCTTCGGTTATCCTCTTTCTGGTTTTGGTTTTGCCACAGTATCTTGACGGAAGGCACGTCCTTAGTCTACAATCTTCCCATTTGCCGATCTAAGATGGCGATAGGTTTTTCCTCACAGGATTTCATCTCCTGGACCTCATCTGTGGGATATACTCTGGGTGGCTCGTTAATATCTTTGCGAAGCATTCCCCTATCTGAGGGACTGGGCGTATAGTTTCCAAATGAGGTGGTAAGCTCAACTTACTAGCCACATTGCCCACCTTATGAGTAACTTGATACAGTTTAATATATTTTGGGTTAAATTTCCTTTTCTAGATGACTTCGTTATGAATGTCCAATCATCGATTTGAACTCTGTATATCGATGTCGATCATCTGTATACATTTCTGCCAACTCTGGGTCGTTAGTCAATAGCTTGCTTAATCATGTTAGGGCCTTTTTAGCTTAGTTTTTCTAACATCGACCCATCAAATAAGGGACTTACACGTCTTGCTCTACCAATCTTGTATGGGTATATTGGGATACATGAGTAGTAGTTATTATTATAGGAAACTTGATAAGTGATAGTTAATCATCCCATCTATCTTTGAAGTTAACAACACCAGCTCATGACATATCTTCTAGCGTCTGATAGTATGCTCAGTCTGTTCAGCAGCTTGAAGGAAAATATAGTACGAAGACCTGTCTGTGCTCCCAATCTCTTCTTGGACTGATCTCTAGACGTTAATCATAATTAAAGTCCCTCTATTTGAGATATTAACTGGGAAACCTCACGAAACCTTACCATTCTCCATGTTCTATAACTCCCCCTAACTTCAGTAGCATAGGTGCTCTTGATTGGAAACAAATGGGCTGATTCCTTAGCCTACTCACAATAACCCATATAGCACCCTACTCTTACAGAGTATAAAATGGGTACGTAATGACGTTGATAACTTGGGGGTCGTTAGCCTCGTATAGTCCTTCTCGACTCTTTCCAGAACTTTAACTGACATTCTATCTTTTGGGTTCTGCTTTTCAATCCTTAGGGTTGGCTACTGAATAATGCTGTAGCCCCCTCGTATAATGGCTCTCATAGTCATTCTATGCTTTATCTAACATGATCTGGTATAATTCTGACGGAATTTTGGTGTATATACTCGCCATCCTGTAGTAACCAGCTAGTTCTGCTAGTTTTATTTAAACTCTTTCACCACTTTCCTCACCCCCACTGGTAACCTTCTAGACACATTATCTTGTGTCATTTCCTTCCTTACAAATTGACGAGAGAGTACAAGGCATATCTTGGCATTATCTCGCTAGTCCTCATGTTTTACCTTGCCTTTTTCTTCCTTATCCTACATTTGATGTCGGGGGAGCTCTTTGGCCCAATCGTGGCCACGTATTATGTCACCCGTAGTACCAATTCCATCTCGATAGTTTGGATTAGCCTATCCTTGCATCTCTCAGTAGTTAATTGTAACTTGGTCTTCTTTGCCTGGAATAATAGCTATGGGGACTCTGTAAGGTCTTACCATTTCTTCACCCTACACTTTTACACCTTCTTAGCTGAATAGGTAGCCTTTGATCAAAGGAGCAGGGGCTAATATCGTTAATCCACGGGTAACATTCCCTTTAGAGTCATCTATCGATGGAGTGTGGAATGAGTCTTGTAGACCTGGTCATATTATGGAATTTCTGACTTTGGGTATTACTTCCTGGCTTCCATAAATTATATCAATTAGTACCCTTAACTTTTTGGGTTTTGCTTTTTTTTTCTTTTTCTCCCTCGGAGTTGGCTGCTAGTGGTGTCGAAATTCCCTCACCCACTGGCCCATATAGTCATTCTATGGTTTTTCTTTCATTAACTGGTTCTATGTTGAAGAGCTGTGGCATTTGAGTGTGTCGTCAGTTAGCAATTAGCTAATCCTTCTTGTTTTGCTTAAGCCCTTGTTACAATTGCCTTAACGTATCTTATAATACTCTGGGTACATAATCTCATATCATTTCTCCGTCGCTAGTTCAGATTCCTCCATCTCGCGCGATCACACCAGCACTAACGCATTAAGTTCCATCAGAATTTTAAAGTTAAGCGTGCTGGGGCGAGAGTAATATTGGAATGGGTGACCTCCCTAGGAAGTATTCGTGTCGCGTTTCATTATAATCCTTGCCATAATATGTGGGGCACTCGACTTAGCTCCAGATTTACCTCAGCATTGTCTCGCGAGTCTTTATGTTTTACCCTGTCCTTTTCTCTGTTATCTTGCATCCTGTATCGGCGTAGACCTTTAGCTCCACGATCCTTTATTCACTTTGTGTTCTCCTCATTTTCTACCACAGGAGGCTTTCTATTTCTTTTTCTTTGATTATTTATCTATCACAACATCATTTGCGACTAACTCTATAACCAACATTTTGGCTTTTGGTCTAGCATGTTGTCATTATCCTTTGTAATGTCTCTTAAGTTGATTGATATCCTTTCATGGTTATACTCTTTTGTTTTTATATGCAACCGCCTTCTAGTGTTATATTATTTAGGGTCTCGTCACAACTTCTTATCGCTGCCTTATTTAGCATTCTGGCTTCCATCCAATTATTGGTAGCTTCCAGACCTTTCTAACTTGGTTCAGCAAGATATCTTCTTGAAGTTTAGACGTCCATCCCAAATATATTTCCATATCAGTTGCCTCCTCCTACTTTTGCTATTTTCTCACTAACTTCCCCCCTTTAGAGGGTACTCGTACTTTCATTTGTTGGTGCTTGTAGGCGTTCTAACTTCAACTAGGCAGTGCTAGTATTCTGACGATAACTATTCCATGTTTTTTCGAAGTAGTGGTTTTGTCCCAACCTATATCCTTTGCTTCTTGGGGCGAATAGAAGTTGCGTCATTTGTTCCTTAAGTTTTCCATCCTCGTCTCTTAAGGGTTCCACTATTTTTGGGGCGACATTGTGTACACGCGTCATTGTTTTTGTATCTTAAGCCCCATGCTCTTACTGCATTCTCAACGCAGGCCTTTAACTTAGTCAACGCGTACTAAGTGCGTCTTACTAGTGGTTCCACTTTATCCTTGCATACTCGTATCATACTATTCAATTCATACTTATATATCTATATCCCTCTTTTAGTTCGTATTCAGTTCCTGACATCTCTTTGAGGTATTTCTATTAGAAGGTCTTTCCCCAATTAGTCAATGGAGAACCATAAACTGTTATCATAAATCATTTTCCAACCATTGTTGGAAGAAATTAGAACCTCTTAAACATCACAATACTCCTTTTAATACTTGACCTACTTGGTCTCCTTTTGAGTTTATCCTCGAGTTATGAACAACTCATCTAATTTACAATTAGGAGTTGAGGGCTTGGTATTTTTTTCAAAAAGAGTGAAACTCATTCGCGGGACATCTTATCCTTCATCCCGAGCCCTCTGTTTATATTTCTACAGTACAAATACGGCTGGAGATACCGTAGTCTGAACTTTACTACTTAAATAAGCTTTTGTTCCTCCGAAATAAAATTCTTCAAGTGAAAAGGGTGCCCCTTATCGGCGACCTGAAGGATACCTGTTACATCTTTGGTTAAACACAGTAGGGGTATTGGTATCAATTTCTCCAACATCTCAAAATTCTATGCTTCATTTCCTTTTCCCCATTCTGGGAAAAATTCGGCAGAGTTTCCTCTATACTTATTACTATCCCGTAACTTGCACGCTGAAAATGCCAACAATGCCTCACAGGGCCAACACACACACACATATATATATATATATTCATGTATATATATATATATATATTCATGTCATATCACAGCCACACAAGGCTTTCAATATCGTCTCATATCGCAGCCACACAGGGCTTTCAATGTCAATACTAACATAAAAATACTGGACTTACCTCGTATGTCCAACTTCAAACCGCATCTGTTGCACTTCCTGTCTGCTTTCCTTTCAGGTTTCAACTTTATATTTCAATACCTTACCCGACGGATATCTTTCGTGGGTTTACTTTACTTACCTGCATGTTTCGTAACTTTCCCTGTCGTCAATTATCTCCTTCTGTTGGTGTTGTTCTTTTGTTAAGATCCAATGTTAGTATAAGGAATTTTCCTATAACTCGGATCTAAAGCACGATCTCAAATGGAGAAGAAAAGTAACATCCTAAATGTCCTGTAGCTTCCTTTTTATAGATGTGGTGCGTAACACATCGATAACCAAGACTCTACTAGACACGATCTACAGACACTCCAAGGACGAACTGCTCTGATACCACTTCTGTCATGACCCAACCCCGTAGGCCGCGAATGGGGTCCAACTTGGACCCCCCGTACACATATCTATTAGCTTTGGTCACATTGAATCGTAAATAAGACAATATTATATAATAGAGCCCTACCGGGCGATAACATTTTCATAAACCTATAGCTCTTTTCATTTGTATCACAATATGACAGGGCACGCAAGCCGACAAGGATGCCATAACATAATCACATATATCATATATCAGGTAGACCCAGCTGAATCAAACTGACATACACAACCCACATATACATGTCTGCAGACTTCTAAAATATAAATGACAACATATGGCAGGACAGGGCCCCCACCGTACCTCCGAATGGACAAAACAATGTTATACATCAGTGGACAGTATAAAAAACAAGGCCCTAATATAATGGAGCCTCCTCCAGCTGAGCTCCATGGAATCCTAAGCTGGTGGACTCCTAAAACCTGTATCTGTACCTACGGGCAAGAACGCAGCCCCCCGAGAAAAAGGGTTAGTACGACATATGTACTGAGTATGTAAAATGTAACATAGTACAACTAGAGGTATATCCAAAAGGGAGAAGCAGGGGAACCAATTATCAAATCAGAAACATGTACCAGTACTCTGTGAATCACAAAAACATGCATACTCAAATTTTCAATATAGCCGGCCCCATCAGGGGTCCGGTGAATCATATATGTAGTATCAGTATCAGGCCTCGTGACATCGCCACCTTATTACAATACATCATCATCATATATATACATACGTACCCAGCTCTCTAGTGAAGGGATCAGTGGACAATGTAGTGAATTTCACAAATCTGATAACTGGCCCAGGACTCGGAGAAGAAGTGTTATAGTATACACGAGTAGAGTAGTGAGAAACAAAACACAGTTTAAATCATTATCCGAGACTCAACTATATAAGAGGACTAAGTTATTGTTTAAGAATTCCAGTAGGAATATAGTCATTGTAGCTGCCCTCTAAGTGCCATTAGGGGCTACATTAATTATATCTCGAGGTTCCTACACATATACCAAAGTAGGACTATTCACCTAAGAACTCCAGAGTATTCATCTTCGAATAATTTTATGACTAGGAGTCTGTATATTCATTAAGTCCTCAGTGTATAAAAGATTCAAGGAAATTAGCTTAACTATCATACAAGCTTTAACATTCAGAATTGAATAAGGGGTATTCAAGAATGGAATTACTTTAGGTGTTATATCACTGCTTACATACCTCTACGACATGCCAAAAGAAGAGAAGGGAAAGGCTTCACATACCTCTTATGGACTTCCCTTAGTCGTGTTTACGTCGTCGTCCTCGAAACCTATTTAATACGGAAATAAGGCGAGTATTAACAACCTTAAATTTTTCAGCAATAGGCTACCCACTAGTATTCATAGCATTTATCCCCTTGCTTGCCTTCTCGACTAGTTCCTTAACTAGTTAAGGTGTTAACGGAAATCGGACAGCACCTCCCCTATAATGTGCCCTATCTGAATTTTCCAACCATGTCCTTAAAACCTGAAGCCAACCAAAAATACAACCAGCAGCTCATATATATATATATAACATGGAAACATTACACAATATAAACTCCAAACGACTCGCCCGAAGTTACGATACCAAATAAGGGTTTCTAGTTTCTATTTTGTGAAACCTTTAACTGTACGAAGCGGGGGGTTGTGTGTCTGTAATAATAATCTCCACCAACTCATTTATATCACTCTTAGACCCTGAAACACTCCACAACACAACCAGCAGCATCCCCCACACGCACAACACCTTACTTTGACAACTATTTAACTATAGCGATTCCAAATTTGTTTATTTCAAACGCCTAACTTTTCAAACCTTTTACCCAACTTCCAGCAGACCCTAAGGTGTGTAATACACCCTAATTTAACATCATAAACTTCAAATTATAGGGGAATAACTTACCTTTCCCGAAATTGGCTAGAACTCGCCAAAATCGTACCTCGGAATTTTTTTTAGCGTGCTAAATCGTCGTGGCAGCTTGCTGTCCGTTTTTTGGCTGCACCGAACTCTAATTTTATTCTACTAATACTTCTATATCATCGTGGTATATGCTATATAATTAATTTACAAAAAGAAATCGGGACTTACCTTATTTTTCTCCCAAGCCGTCACAATTTTCTCCTTAGCTCTAGGGTTTGTTTTTCTCATTTTGGCTGAAAATTGAGGAACAAACTGAAGTATATGATTCATATACATACATATATGTGGCTTTAGGGTGTGACACATGTCATCCCCAAGAGGTGACACATGTCCAGCCCCTATTGGGCCACCGTATCTACATGCTGAAAGAGGGGCTGCCATGTGGCAGTGGGGCCCACCTCCCCCAAGCAGGTGGGTCACCTACTTGACCCCAAGCAGGTGGGTCACCTGCTTGCTTAGGTTTTTCCACGTGTCACCCTCCCATTGGCTGCCCCGCGCAATTTATTTTCTTCTTCGCAATCTCGTTTGTAATCTAGTCTCACTTTAAGAGCCTATGAAACCCTTGCTACGTAAGCTTGGTATGTAATCAAGTAACTCATGTATGTAAGACTTCTAAATTAGTAGTTTACGTAGATAAGTCGAGTCCTACGACTCGTTACTTGGCCTCCAACTTCTTTCGGCTTCTCTTGACCCTATTTCCAACGTTTCCTATCATGGGGTGTCACATTATTCCTTCTTAGAGTTGTTCAATAGGGTCGTAACTTAAGTGGCTCACATACCAGCTTCTAAGTAACTTAAGGAAGCTTCCGAGTTCAAAGATGTGGGGTGTAATATCCTTCCCCTCTTTAGAACATTCGTCCCCGAATGTTAAACAAAATCTCCCTTATAACTTTATACAAATCGTAGGGAGATTCTTTGCAATCTTCTTAATACATACTTCCCTACAAGTACTTAATATACGTATTTCAGGAGTTGGGGTTCCTGTAGACATTGGGAATATGTGCGAATACTTGTGTTTCATATTCTCTTTATCTTCTTCGGTTATCCTCTTTCTGGTTTTGGTTTTGCCACAGTATCTTGACGGAAGGCACGTCCTTAGTCTACAATCTTCCCATTTGCCGATCTAAGATGGCGATAGGTTTTTCCTCACAGGATTTCATCTCCTGGACCTCATCTGTGGGATATACTCTGGGTGGCTCATTAATATCTTTGCGAAGCATTCCCCTATCTGAGGGACTGGGCGTATAGTTTCCAAATGAGGTGGTAAGCTCAACTTACTAGCCACATTGCCCACCTTATGAGTAACTTGATACAGTTTAATATATTTTGGGTTAAATTTCCTTTTCTAGATGACTTCGTTATGAATGTCCAATCATCGATTTGAACTCTGTATATCGATGTCGATCATCTGTATACATTTCTGCCAACTCTGGGTCGTAAGTCAATAGCTTGCTTAATCATGTTAGGGCCTTTTTAGCTTAGTTTTTCTAACATCGACCCATCAAATAAGGGACTTACACGTCTTGCTCTACCAATCTTGTATGGGTATATTGGGATACATGAGTAGTAGTTATTATTATAGGAAACTTGATAAGTGATAGTTAATCATCCCATCTATCTTTGAAGTTAACAACACCAGCTCATGACATATCTTCTAGCGTCTGATAGTATGCTCAGTCTGTTCAGCAGCTTGAAGGAAAATATAGTACGAAGACCTGTCTGTGCTCCCAATCTCTTCTTGGACTGATCTCTAGACGTTAATCATAATTAAAGTCCCTCTATTTGAGATATTAACTGGGAAACCTCACGAAACCTTACCATTCTCCATGTTCTATAACTCCCCCTAACTTCAGTAGCATAGGTGCTCTTGATTGGAAACAAATGGGCTGATTCCTTAGCCTACTCACAATAACCCATATAGCACCCTACTCTTACAGAGTATAAAATGGGTACGTAATGACGTTGATAACTTGGGGGTCGTTAGCCTCGTATAGTCCTTCTCGACTCTTTCCAGAACTTTAACTGACATTCTATCTTTTGGGTTCTGCTTTTCAATCCTTAGGGTTGGCTACTGAATAATGCTGTAGCCCCCTCGTATAATGGCTCTCATAGTCATTCTATGCTTTATCTAACATGATCTGGTATAATTCTGACGGAATTTTGGTGTATATACTCGCCATCCTGTAGTAACCAGCTAGTTCTGCTAGTTTTATTTAAACTCTTTCACCACTTTCCTCACCCCCACTGGTAACCTTCTAGACACATTATCTTGTGTCATTTCCTTCCTTACAAATTGACGAGAGGGTACAAGGCATATCTTGGCATTATCTCGCTAGTCCTCATGTTTTACCTTGCCTTTTTCTTCCTTATCCTACATTTGATGTCGGGGGAGCTCTTTGGCCCAATCGTGGCCACGTATTATATCACCCGTAGTACCAATTCCATCTCGATAGTTTGGATTAGCCTATCCTTGCATCTCTCAGTAGTTAATTGTAACTTGGTCTTCTTTGCCTGGAATAATAGCTATGGGGACTCTGTAAGGTCTTACCGTTTCTTCACCCTACACTTTTACACCTTCTTAGCTGAATAGGTAGCCTTTGATCAAAGGAGCAGGGGCTAATATCGTTAATCCACGGGTAACATTCCCTTTAGAGTCATCTATCGATGGAGTGTGGAATGAGTCTTGTAGACCTGGTCATATTATGGAATTTCCGACTTTGGGTATTACTTCCTGGCTTCCATAAATTATATCAATTAGTACCCTTAACTTTTTGGGTTTTGCTTTTTTTTTCTTTTTCTCCCTCGGAGTTGGCTGCTAGTGGTGTCGAAATTCCCTCACCCACTGGCCCATATAGTCATTCTATGGTTTTTCTTTCATTAACTGGTTCTATGTTGAAGAGCTGTGGCATTTGAGTGTGTCGTCAGTTAGCAATTAGCTAATCCTTCTTGTTTTGCTTAACCCCTTGTTACAATTGCCTTAACGTATCTTATAATACTCTGGGTACATAATCTCATATCATTTCTCCGTCGCTAGTTCAGATTCCTCCATCTCGCGCGATCACACCAACACTAACGCATTAAGTTCCATCAGAATTTTAAAGTTAAGCGTGCTGGGGCGAGAGTAATATTGGAATGGGTGACCTCCCTAGGAAGTATTCGTGTCGCGTTTCATTATAATCCTTTCCATAATATGTGGGGCACTCGACTTAGCTCCAGATTTACCTCAGCATTGTCTCGCGAGTCTTTATGTTTTACCCTGTCCTTTTCTCTGTTATCTTGCATCCTGTATCGGCGTAGACCTTTAGCTCCACGATCCTTTATTCACTTTGTGTTCTCCTCATTTTCTACCACAGGAGGCTTTCTATTTCTTTTTCTTTGATTATTTATCTATCACAACATCATTTGCGACTAACTCTATAACCAACATTTTGGCTTTTGGTCTAGCATGTTGTCATTATCCTTTGTAATGTCTCTTAAGTTGATTGATATCCTTTCATGGTTATACTCTTTTGTTTTTATATGCAACCGCCTTCTAGTGTTATATTATTTAGGGTCTCGTCACAACTTCTTATCGCTGCCTTATTTAGCATTCTGGCTTCCATCCAATTATTGGTAGCTTCCAGACCTTTCTAACTTGGTTCAGCAAGATATCTTCTTGAAGTTTAGACGTCCATCCCAAATATATTTCCATATCAGTTGCCTCCTCCTACTTTTGCTATTTTCTCACTAACTTCCCCCCTTTAGAGGGTACTCGTACTTTCATTTGTTGGTGCTTGTAGGCGTTCTAACTTCAACTAGGCAGTGCTAGTATTCTGACGATAACTATTCCATGTTTTTTCGAAGTAGTGGTTTTGTCCCAACCTATATCCTTTGCTTCTTGGGGCGAATAGAAGTTGCGTCATTTGTTCCTTAAGTTTTCCATCCTCGTCTCTTAAGGGTTCCACTATTTTTGGGGCGACATTGTGTACACGCGTCATTGTTTTTGTATCTTAAGCCCCATGCTCTTACTGCATTCTCAACGCAGGCCTTTAACTTAGTCAACGCGTACTAAGTGCGTCTTACTAGTGGTTCCACTTTATCCTTGCATACTCGTATCATACTATTCAATTCATACTTATATATCTATATCCCTCTTTTAGTTCGTATTCAGTTCCTGACATCTCTTTGAGGTATTTCTATTAGAAGGTCTTTCCCCAATTAGTCAATGGAGAACCATAAACTATTATCATAAATCATTTTCCAACCATTGTTGGAAGAAATTAGAACCTCTTAAACATCACAATACTCCTTTTAATACTTGACCTACTTGGTCTCCTTTTGAGTTTATCCTCGAGTTATGAACAACTCATCTAATTTACAGTTAGGAGTTGAGGGCTTGGTATTTTTTTCAAAAAGAGTGAAACTCATTCGCGGGACATCTTATCCTTCATCCCGAGCCCTCTGTTTATATTTCTACAGTACAAATACGGCTGGAGATACCGTAGTCTGAACTTTACTACTTAAATAAGCTTTTGTTCCTCCGAAATAAAATTCTTCAAGTGAAAAGGGTGCCCCTTATCGGCGACCTGAAGGATACCTGTTACATCTTTGGTTAAACACAGTAGGGGTATTGGTATCAATTTCTCCAACATCTCAAAATTCTATGCTTCATTTCCTTTTCCCCATTCTGGGAAAAATTCGGCAGAGTTTCCTCTATACTTATTACTATCCCGTAACTTGCACGCTGAAAATGCCAACAATGCCTCACAGGGCCAACACACACACACATATATATATATATATTCATGTATATATATATATATATATTCATGTCATATCACAGCCACACAAGGCTTTCAATATCGTCTCATATCGCAGCCACACAGGGCTTTCAATGTCAATACTAACATAAAAATACTGGACTTACCTCGTATGTCCAACTTCAAACCGCATCTGTTGCACTTCCTGTCTGCTTTCCTTTCAGGTTTCAACTTTATATTTCAATACCTTACCCGACGGATATCTTTCGTGGGTTTACTTTACTTACCTGCATGTTTCGTAACCTTCCCTGTCGTCAATTATCTCCTTCTGTTGGTGTTGTTCTTTTGTTAAGATCCAATGTTAGTATAAGGAATTTTCCTATAACTCGGATCTAAAGCACGATCTCAAATGGAGAAGAAAAGTAACATCCTAAATGTCCTGTAGCTTCCTTTTTATAGATGTGGTGCGTAACACATCGATAACCAAGACTCTACTAGACACGGTCTACAGACACTCCAAGGACGAACTGCTCTGATACCACTTCTGTCATGACCCAACCCCGTAGGCCGCGAATGGGGTCCAACTTGGACCCCCCGTACACATATCTATTAGCTTTGGTCACATTGAATCGTAAATAAGACAATATTATATAACAGAGCCCTACCGGGCGATAACATTTTCATAAAGCTATAGCTCTTTTCATTTGTATCACAATATGACAGGGCACGCAAGCCGACAAGGATGCCATAACATAATCACATATATCATATATCAGGTAGACCCAGCTGAATCAAACTGACATACACAACCCACATATACATGTCTGCAGACTTCTAAAATATAAATGACAACATATGGCAGGACAGGGCCCCCACCGTACCTCCGAATAGACAAAATAATGTTATGCATCAATGGATAGTATCAAACACTAGGCCCCGATTCAATGGAGCCTCTTCCAGCTGAGCTGCATAGAATCCTAAGCCGACGGACTCCCAAAACCTGTATCTGTACTTGCGGGCATGAACATAGCCCCTGAGAAAGGGGGTCAGTGCGACATATGTACTGAGTATGTAAAATGTAACATAGTACAACTGGAGGTATATCCAAAATGGAGAAGCAGGGGAACCAATTATCAAATTAGAAACATATACCAGTACTCTATGAATTACAAAAACATGCATGCTCAAATTTTCAATATAGCCGGCCCTATCAGGGGTCCGGTGAATCATATATGTAGTATCAGTATCAGGTCCCGTGCCATCACCACCTTATTATAACACATCATCATCATATATATACATACATACCCGGACCTCTAGTGAAGGGATCGGTGGACAATGCAGTGAATTGCACAAATCTGATAACCGGCCCGGGACTCGGAGAAGAAGTGTTACAGTATACACGAGTAGAGTAGTGAGAAACCAAACACAGTTTAAATCATTATCCAAGACTCAACTATCTAAGAGGACTAAGTTATTGTTTAAGAATTTGAGTAACAATATAGTCATTGTAGCTGCCCTCTAAGTGCCATTAGGGGCTACATTAATTACATCTCGAGGTTCCTACTCATATACCAAAGTAGGACTATTCACCTAAGAACTCCAGAGTATTCGTCTTCGAATAATTTTATGACTAGGAGTCTGTATATTCATTAAGTCCTCAGTGTATAAAAGATTCAAGGAAATTAGTTTAACTATCATACAAGCTTTAACATTCAGAATTGAATAAGGAGCATTCAAGAATGGAATTACTTTAGGCGTTATATCACTGCTTACTTACCTCTACGACATGCCAAAAGAAGAGAAGGGACAGGCTTCACATACCTCTTATGGACTTCCCTTAGTTGTGTTTACGTCGTCGTCCTCGAAACCTATTAAACACGGAAATAAGGCGAGTATTAACAACCTTAAATTTTTCAGCAACTTAGGCTACCCACTAGTATTCATAGCATTTATCCCCTTGCTTGCCTTCTCGACTAGTTCCTTAACTAGTTAAGGTGTTAACGGAAATCGGACAGCACCTCCCCTATAATGTGCCCTATCCGAATTTCCCAACCATGTCCTTAAAACCTGAAGCCAACCAAAAATACAACCAGCAGCTCATATATATATAACATGGAAACATTACACAATATAAACTCCAAATGACTCGCCCGAAGTTATGATACCAAAAGAGGGTTTCTAGTTTCTATTTTGCGAAACCTTTAACTGTACGAAGAGGGGGGTTGTGTGTATGTAACCATAAGATCCCCCACCTCATTTAGAGAACTCTTAGACCCAGCAACACGCCACAACACAACCAGCAGCAGCCTCCACACGCACAACACCTTACTTCGACAACTATTTAACTATAGCGATTCCAAATTTGTTTATTTCAAACGCCGAACTTTTAAAACCTTTTCCCCAAATTCCAGCAGCCCCTAAGTGTGTAATACACCTTAATTTAACATCATAAACTTCAAATTAGATGGGAAGAACTTACCTTTCCCGAAATTGGCTAGAACTCGCCGAAATGGCACCTCGGAATTTGTTTTAGCGTGCTGAATCATCGTGGCAGCTTGCTGTCTATTTTTTGGCTGCACCAAACTCTAATTTTATTCTACAAATACTTCCATATCATCGTGGTATACACTATATAATTAATTTATGGAACGAAATTGGGACTTACCTTATTTTTCTCCCAAGCCATCGCAATTTTCTCCTTAGCTCTAGGGTTTCTTTTCTCTCATTTTGGCTGAAATTTGAGGAACAAACTGAAGTATATGATTCATATACATACATATATGTGGATGTAGGGTATGAAACACGTCATCCCCAAGAGGTGACACGTGTCCAGCCCCTATTGGGCCACCGTATCTACATGCTAAAGGAGGGGCTGTCACGTGGCAGTGGGGCCCACCTCCCCCAAGCAGGTGGGTCACCTACTTGACCCCAAGCAGGTGGGTCACCTACTTGAACCCAAGAAGGTGGGTCACCTTCTTGCTTAGATTCTTCCACGTGTCACCCTCCCATTGGCTTCCCCGCATAACTTGTTTTTCCTTCTCATGCGTTCGTAATCTCATTCGTAATCTCGTCTCACTTTAAGAGACTATGAAACCCTTGCTACGTAATCTTGGTATTAAATCAAGTAACTCACGTATGTAAGACTTCTAAATTAGTAGTTTACGTAGATAAGTCAAGTCCTACGACTCGTTACTTGGCCTCCAACTCCTTTTGGCTTCTCTTGACCCTATTTCCAACCTTTCCTACCATGGGGTGTCACATTCTTCCTTCCTAGAGTTGTTCAATAGGGTCGTAACTTAAGTGGCTCACATACCAACTTCTAAGAAACATAAGGAACCTTCCGAGTTCAAAGATGTGGGGTGTAACATCCTAAACGTGTACTAAGGTAATACTAGCCACTTATAAAATCGGAAGCGCTTATCATCCTATAGTCTTTAAGACTAGGAGTCTGTACATTCATTACTTCCTTAACATATAGAAAGTTCTAGGAAAGTATTTCAACATCCAGAAGTGAATAAGAGACACTTAGAAATGAGATTATTTCAGAGAACATGTCACCTTTTACTTGCCTCTAAGACATGCCAAAAGAAGAGAAAGAATAGGCTTTACATACCTCTTATGGACTTCCCTATACCGTGTTCGCGTCGCTGTCCTCAAAACCTATTTAACATGGAAGTAATGCAGGTATTAACAACCTTAGACTTTTCAGCAATGGACTACTCACGAGTATTCATAGCATTCCTCCCTTCGCTTGCCTTCTCGACTAGTCCCTTAACTAGTTAAGGCGTTAACGGAAATCTGACAACACCTCCCCTATAATGTGCCCTATCCGAATTCCCCAATAATTTCCTTAACACCTACATCCAAACAAAACCATAACCAGAAGATAATATATATGTATATTACATCAACATTACACAATATAAACCCCAAACAACTCCTTCGAAACTACGATACCAAAACTAGGGTTTTTATCCTTCCTTTTGTGAATTATTTAATTTGTGCAAAGCGGAGGGTCGTGTGTCTGCAACCAGCAGATCCCATTCCCTTATTAACTCACTTTCCAGCATCATAATACCTTACCACACTACCAGCAGTCCCACACCACAAGCGCAATGCGTTACTCAATTACAATTCAACTATAGTGACTTCAATTTCATTTATTTCTAACGTCGAACTTTTTACGACATTTCCCCAATTTCCCGCAGCCCAGAAGATGTGTAATACACCCTATAATAACATCATAAGCTTCAAATTAGAGGGGGACACCTTACCTTTCCCGAAATTGGCTAGAACTCGCCAAAATTATGCCTCGAAACTCTTTTTTAGTGCGTTGTAACGTCGTGGCAGCTTGCTGTCCGGTTTTTGCTGAACAAAACCCTAATTTTTTAATACTAATACTCCCATGTCATCGTGGTATACGCTAAATAATTAATTCACATAATGAAACCGGGACTTACCTTATTTTCCCTTCTAGCCTCCATGTTTTTCTCCCTAGATTAGGGTTTGTTTTCTCTTCACTTTGGCTGAAATTTGGGATAAGAACTGAAGTGTATGCTGTATATACACATATATATGTGGTCCTAGGGAGTAACACGTATTATCCCCTAGAGGTGACACGTGTCTATCCCCTATTGGGCCACCGCATCCATGCGCTGAAGGAGGGGCTACCACATGGCAGTGGGGCCCACCTCCCCCAAGTAGGTGGGTCACCTACTTGACCCCAAGCAGGTGGGGCACCTGTTTGCTTGAGGTGATTCCACGTGTCACCCTCTCATTGGCTACCCCGCATCATTTTTTTTCCTTCCTCGTGGTTTCGTAATCTCGTCTTATTTTAAGAGCCTATGTCATCCATGCTACACAAGCTTGGTACGTACTCCAATAGCTTAAGTATGTAAGACTTCCAAGTTAGTAGCTTAGGTAGGTAAATCGAGTCCAACGACTCATTACTTAGCCTCCAATTCATTCCGGATTCCTATGACTCTATTTCCAACCTTCTCTACTATGGGGTATCATATTCTCCCTTCCTTAGAGTCATTTGATAGTGTCGTAGACTATTTGGCTCACATGAAAATGTCTAAGGAACTTAAGAGACATTTCGAGTTTAGAAAATGTGGGGTGTAACATCCTTCTCCCCTTTAGAACATTCGTCCCCAAATGTTAGACAGAACTTCTCTTAGCACTTCATACAAATCGTAGGGAGATTCTTTATTGTTTCCATAACATATGCTTCTATCCAAGTACTTAATATACAAGTTTTAGGAGTTGGGGTTACCTGCTAACGTCGGGAATAGGTGAGAGTACTTGCGTTTCATATCCTCTTTGGCTTCCCAAGTCATTTCCTCACGATTTTTATTCTGCCACAGCACCTTAACCGAAGCTACATCCTTAGTTCACAATCTTCTAATCTATCGATCCACGATGGCGATTGGCTATTCTTCGTAGGCTAGCTCTTCAGTGACCTGGATGTCATCCAGGGAGTGCACACGGGATGGGTCACCTACACATCTATGAAGCATTGATACATGGAAAACTGGATGTACCGCTTCTAGGTCCGCCGACAAGTCTAATTCATAGGCAACCTTGCCTATTCGGCGAAGGATCATGTAAGGGCCAATGTATCTCAGACTCAACTTCCCTTTTTTGCCGAACCTCCTTACTTCCTTCATGGGAGACACTTTCAAAAAAACCCATTCCCCCACTTGAAATTCCAATGGTCGACGTTGACTGTTTGTGTATGACTTTTGCCGACTTTGGGCAGTTAATAATCTTTCTCGAATAAGCTTTACCTTTTCCATCACCTGTTGGACTATGTCTGGACCCATTAGTTGTGTTTCGCCAACATCGAACCAACCGATAGGTGACCTGCACTTTCTACCGTATAAAGCCTCATACGGCGCCATCTGAATGCTGGAGTGATAACTATTATTGTAGGCAAACTCAATAAGTTGTGTATGATCATCCCAACTGCCTTTAAAGTCAATTGTGCATTCTCATAACATGTCCTCTAGTGTCTGAATAGTGCGTTTGGCCTGCCCGTCAGTTTGGGGATGAAACGTTATGCTAAGGCTTACTTGTGTTCCTAAGCCTTCTTGGAATGGCTGCCAAAAGTGGGCTGTGAACTGGGCTCCCCTATCCAAAATAATAGATGTGGGAACTCCATGAAGTTGTACTATTTCCTTGACGTACATCTTCGCATAGTCCTCGGCTGAATATGTGGTCCTGATTGGGAGGAACTGGGCTGATTTTGTCAGCTTATCCACAATAACCTATATAGAATACTGCTTCCGAGGAGTACGAGGAAAGCTAGTAATGAAATCCATATTAATCGCTTCCCATTTCCAGGTTGGAATCTCCATCTCTTGTAGTAGCCCATCCGGTTTCTGATGTTCAACTTTAACTTGCTGGCAATTCGGATATTGGGCTACGAACTCTGCTATATCTCTACTAGTACTTGCCGCCGCAACCCTGCAACTTCCGATACACAAACTCTGCCTTGATATCGTAATATCTCTCCAGCTATGATTTCAAATGGAGTCTTTTCCTTTTGGAGAGTTTCATCCCTATACTGTACTAGGACAGGGTCCTGGTATTGACATCATTTTACTTCCTCTATGATCGAGGATTCAGCAATTCCTCGAATAGAAACCCCGTCATTACCTGAATTAGCTAGGCGGATTCCAAGGCTAGCGAGCTGGCTGATCTCACAGATCATCTCCTTCCATTCTGGTTGTACCTCTACCAAGCTACCTATTGACTTACGGCTGAGTGCATCCGCCACCACATTTGCTTTTCTAGGATGGTATAGGATTTTCACATCATAGTCCTTCAATAATTCCAGCCACCTTCTCTACCGTAAGTTCAATTCTTTCTATTTGAAGATATACTAGAGGCTTTTGTGGTCCGTATAAATGTCAACATGTACACCATACAAGTTGTGTCTCCATACTTTCGAGGCATGAATCACCGCTGCTAATTCCAGATCATGCATTGGGTAGTTCTTTTTGTGCTTTCTAAGTTGTCGGGAGGCGTAAGCTATAACCCTACCATGCTGCATCAAAACGCACCCTAATCCAATACCAAAAGCATCACAATAAATAACAAAGTCGCTTGGTCCTTATGGAAGAGTAAGGACAGGAGCCGTAGTCAAATTTTCTTTTAACAGCTGGAAGCTTCGTTCACAGGCATCAGTCCATTGGAATTTAGTCGCTTTTTGAGTCAGTCTTGTTAAAGGCGCTGAAATGGAAGCAAACCTTTCTACGAATCTTCTATAGTATCCTGCTAACCCCAAGAAGCTACATACCTCCATAGGGGTTGTGGGTCTTGGCCAAGCCTTCATGGCCTCAATCTTCTATGTATCCACTCAAATACCGTCAGTTCCAATAATATGTCCAAGAAAAGACTCTAACGTTAACTAAAATTCACATTTAGAGAACTTAGCGTATAATTTCTAGTGTTGAAGTACCCCTAGTACTGCCCGCAAATGGTTTACGTGTTCCATCTCCGATCGTGAATAGACCAAAATATCATCAATAAATACGATCACAAACAAATCTAGATATAGTTTGAACACTCGGTTCATTAGATCCATAAATACTGCTGGAGTGTTTGTCAGCCCAAAAGACATCACCTTAAATTCATAATGCCCGTATCAAGTCCTGAATGCAGTCTTTGGTATATCTGCCTCTCTCACCCGTACCTGATGATAGCCTGACCGTAGGTCTATCTTCGAAAAACATTGGGCACCCTGCAACTGGTCATACAAATCATCAATCCTGGGGAGGGGATATCGGTTCTTAATTGTTACCTTATTCAGCTGCCTATAGTCAATATACATTCGCAACGATCCATCTTTCTTTTTCATAAACAGCACTGGTGCTCCCCATGGTGATGTGCTGGGCCTAATAAAACCCTTCTCCAGTAGGTCCTTCAACTGCTCCTTTGGCTCTTTTAGCTTCGCAAATACCATTCTATATGGGGAGATACAGATAGGCTAGGTATCTGGTGGCACATCCATAGTGAACTCTATCCCCCGTTCTGGAGGAAGGCCTGGAAGTTCATTTGGAAACACATCTGGATATTCATTAACCATGGGCACCGACTGAAAAGTTGGCACCTCTGCTTCCAGATCGTGTATGCGGACTAAATGATAAATGTACCCCTTGCTGATCATTTTCTTTGCCTTAAGGTATGAAATAAACCTACCCTTTGGTGACGCTATGTTTCCTAACCACTCGACAATTGGTCCGTCTGGGAACTGAAACCAAACTATTTTATTTTTACAGTCTACATTGGTATGGCAAGAAGCTAACCAATCCATACCCATAATAACATCAAACTCCACCATATCTAACTCTATCAAATCGGCCAAGGTACGATGACTATACACATTTACCGGGCAATGTCTATATACCTGCTTTACCATGATAGAGTCTCCTACTAGTGTAGCAACCTCAAACGATTCTATTAACTCAAGCTTAATTCCAATTCTACTAGCAACAAAAGGAGATATATATGATAAAGTAGAGCATGGATCCATCAACGCATATACGTCTTGAGAAAAGATTGATAATGTACTTGTGACTATATTTGGCGATGTTTTCTGGTCCTGTCTACTGGCCAAAGCATACATACGATTGGAAGGACCGCTAGAACTGGAGGCTCCCCCACGGCCTCTACCACGGCCCGCTGGTATCTGCATTCCCCGCCCCATCAGGCGTATAGCTACAAAAGAAGAAAAACCTGCAACTGACCCTGCTGGCTGAGCCATACCACCTGGAGTACTTTTACATGGACACTCCCTCACCATATGGCCTTGACGGCCACAAGAAAAACAAGCACCTGTAGTCTAATGACATTCCCCAAAATGAGGCCTAGCACAACAAGGACACTGGGGCATCGGTGGTCTTGACTGTCGAGAACTCTGGTTCATCTGTATACCTGAGTTCTAGAGCCTTGTCCGACCCCTGAATACCTAGCACTTTCCACTCGTTCACCTGGAAACTATAGAGGTACACTTCGATCTGGCTGGGAGGGATACCTACCAAACTGCAGAAACCGCCCGCTGCAAAATTCCCCTAGATAACCATCTGACTTAGCCCTCTTAGGCAGACTTCTATCAAACCCTCTGTTAGGCTTACGCATTCCATGTTGCTCTTCTACACCTTGGGAGTATGCTTGTACCCGGGCAATATCCATGCCTGGTTGAGAAGCCACGGCCATATCAATGCACCCTATCTACCATATCAGTTACAATTGTGGGGGCATGTCTTGCCAACGAGTCAAACTCGAGGCTATAGTCTCGAACACTTTTGTCGTTCTGCTTCAGTTGCAAGAATTTATCTACCCTGGATCGTCTCATTTCTGGGGGCAGGAAGTGGCTAAGAAAAGCCTCCGCAAATTCATCCCATTCAGCTGGAGGAGCATCCTTGCCTCTCGATAACTCCCAAGACTCGTGCTAGTTAGAGGCTACATCACGTAGCCAATAGGAGGTCAATTTAACTGGCTCAGTCTCCGAAGCCCTAATAATTCACAATATATGCTGCATTTGTAGAATGAATTCCTATAGATCCTCTACAGTTCTCGATCCGTAAAATTCTAGAGGGTTACAAGCTAGTAAATCATGGACCCTTAGGCTATCTTGTCTATTAGCATCATCTGGACCATGCCTTCAAGCCTGCCCTGCCATCAGTCCAGTCAACAGCTGCACTGCATCTCTCATAGCTCTATCCTCCGCCCCTTACTGCGGGATGGGAGGTTCCTATACTGGAGGTTCAGGATCGGCAGCTGCTGCTGCCCTAAATTCCTCTGGAGGCGGCGGCGTAGTAGAGCTCACCGACTGAAGTACGATCCTTGGCATAGACTGGGCATGGGCCCTGATAACTCTCGGGGTCTGACTAGTTTCCCCTACTGCCGACTTGCCCTTATGGGTAGTGTTCACTTTCCTTGGAGGCATTACTGTAAACATATAACTCGATTAGTGAAGGGTCATCCTGAAAGTGTATAGCTCTATCGCACGATCTAAGATAAAAAAAAAGATAATATCATAAATGTCCTGTAGCCTCATGTTTATAGATGTGATGCACAACACACCGATAAACAAACCTCTACTAGACACGGTCTGTGGATACTCTAAGAAAGAACCGCTCTAATAACACTTTTGTCACAACCCAAACCCGTAGGCCATGATAGGTGCCTAAACTGGACACACCTATATATCCAGCCAACTATACCTAGTCTATATCCTGATCACACTCAAAATACACCAATCGGCAAGAAAACATACAAGTCGATAAGGCTGTTATAACTTGTGGGGTCATTCCGTGATACACATATACGTGAGCCAACAAGGCCTCCATGACATAGGAAACGCCCTAAACCATAAGTCATATTAGCACAACTGTACAGTCACGCATATGCGACTCATATACTTCTCATATATAGTTCATATATAGTGCATATACAACTTATATACACTTATATACACACACAACTTACATACCTACAACTCACATCTGTATCCACAGATCTCTAAGAGTAAGAAAACTATTATAACATAAAGCGGGACAGGGCCCCTGCCGTACCCGTGAATAAACTAATATGCACATCAGAGTTTAGTACCCAAAATCAGGCTCCAGCACAATGAAGCTCTCTTGGACTACTGAGTAGGACTTCTATGCTGGCGGATCCCCAACCTGTGTACCTGTACCTGCGGGCATGAAACGCAGCCCTCCAAAGAAAAGAGGGGTCAGTATGACATATGTACTGAGTATGTAAAACGTATCATAATACAACTGGAGGTATATCCAAGACAGAGAAGTAGGGGAACAAATTATCAAATTAGAAATGTGTACCTGTACTCTGTGAATTATAAAAGCATGCATGCTCAATTTATACAATATAGTCGGCCCTTTTAAGGGTCCGATGAATCATATCTGTAGGACCATCATATGCCTGGCGCCATCACCACCTTATTACAACACATCATTATCATATATATATACATATGTACCCAGCCCTCCAGTGAGGGACTCGGTGAGTTGTTCATGTCATTGCAGTATCATGTTTTCATATAGCGTACCCGGCCCTTTAATGAGGGACTCGGTGATAATGCAATGAACTGTGCACGATTACATACCCGGCCTGGGACTCGGTAAAAGAAGTGTTACAGTATACACGAGTGGAGTAGTGAGTAACTATATACAGTTTAAATCATTATCGGAGACTCGACCATATAAAAAGAATAAGCTAGCATCTGAGGATCAGAGTAGTAATGTGATCACCTCAAGCGTCTTCTAATTGCCATTCGGGGCTACATCAATTAGAATCTCGGGGATCCTAAACGTGTACTAAGGTAATACTAGCCACTTATAAAATCGGAAGCGCTTATCATCCTATAGTCTTTAAGACTAGGAGTCTGTACATTCATTACTTCCTTAACATATAGAAAGTTCTAAGAAAGTAGTTCAACATCCAGAAGTCAATAAGATACACTTAGAAATGAGATTATTTCAGAGATCATGTCACCTTTTACTTGCTTCTAAGACATGCCAAAAGAAGAGAAAGAATAGGCTTTACATACCTCTTATGGACTTCCTTTAACCGTGTTCGCGTCGCTGTCCTCGAAACCTATTTAACATGGAAGTAATGCAAGTATTAAAAAAATTATACTTTTCAACAACTTAGACTACTCACGAGTATTCATAGCATTCCTCCCTTCGCTCGCCTTCTTGAGTAGTCCCTTAACTAGTTAAGGCGTTAAAAGAAATCTGACAGCACCTCCCCTATAATGTGCCCTATCCGAATTCCCCAATCATTTTCTTAACACCTACATCCATCCAAAAACATAAACAGAACCTCATATATATGTATATTTCAGCAACATTACACAATATAAACCCCAAACAACTCACTCGAAACTACGATACCAAAACTAGGGTTTTTATCCTTCCTTTCGTGAATTCTTTAATTTGTGAGAAACGGAGGGTCGTGTGACTGCAACCAGCAGATTACATGCCCTTATTAACTCACTTTCCATCATCATAATACCTTACCACATGACCAGCAGTCCCACACCACAAGCGCAACGCGTTATTCGATTACAATTCAATTATAGTGACTTCAATTTCGTTTATTTCTAACGTCGAACTTTTTACGACTTTTCCCCAACTTACCGCATCCCACAAGGTGTTTAATACACCCTATAATAACATTATAAACTTCAAATTAGAGGGGGAGACCTTACCTTTCCTGAAATTGGCTAGAACTCGCCAAAATTATGCCTCGGAACTCTTTTTTAGTGCGCTGTAATGTCGTGGAAGCTTGCTGTCCGGTTTTTTCTGCACAAAAGCCTAATTTTATACTACTAATACTCCCATGTCATCGTGGTATATGCTAAATAATTAATTTAAGGAACAAAACCGGGACTTACCTTATTTTTCCCTTCTAGCCGCCATGTTTTTCTCCCTAGATTAGGGTTTGTTTTCTCTTCACTTTGGCTGAAATTTGGGATAAGAACTGAAGTGTGTGCTGTATAGACACATATATATGTGGTCCTAGGGAGTAACACATGTAATCCCCTAGAGGTGACACGTGTCCAACCTCTATTGGGCCACCGCATCCATGCGCTGAAGGAGGGGCTGCCACGTGGCAGTGGGGCCCACCTCCCCCAAGCAGATGGGTCACCTACTTGACCCCAAGCATTTGGGGCACCTGCTTGCTTGAGGTGATACCACGTGTCATCCTCTCATTGGCTGCCCCGCGTCATTTTTTTCCCTTCCTCATGAGTTCGTAATCTCGTCTTATTTTAAGAGCCTATGTCATCCATGCTACACAAGCTTGGTACGTACTCCAATATATTAAGTATGTAAGACTTCCAAGTTAGTAGCTTAGGTAGGTAAATCGAGTCCAACGACTCATTACTTAGCCTCCAATTCCTTCCGGATTCCTAAGACTCCATTTCCAACCTTCTCTACTATGGGTTATCACATTCTCCCTTTCTTAGAGTCATTTGATAGTGTCGTAGCCTATGTGGATCACATGACAATGTCTAAGGAACTTAAGAGACATTTCGAGTTTAGAAAATATGGGGTGTAACAGTTATGCACACTACTCTTTCACCGAGTCCCTCACTAAAAGGTCGGATATGATAGATAGGCATGCATGTGAAAATGTAATATTGTATTTATAATATATGAGATGATATCGTATACGATGATATGATGCCATATTTGATGATATGATAACACCGAGTCCCATAGAGGGACGGGTACGGTATGGAAAGATGATATACATACCCTCATTTTTATAAGATGTAGGTATAGTGATTTACTATCTCTTATACTTGTTTCCTGCATCCTTATTTCAGCTGTTGTCGCAGTTATGAAGTGTTATGTTTTATATACTCAGTACATATATCGTACTGACTCCTCCTTTTCTCGGGGGGGAGGGGAGGGGCTGTGTTTTATGCCCGCAGGTACAGATGTTCATTTCAGAGGTCCGCCAGCCTAGGATTTCCACTCAGCTTTGTTGGAAATGCTCTGTTGTGCTGGAGCCTAGCTTTTTGGGTACTGTTCCTCCTACGTATATATTTGTTTATTTAGGGTACGGTGGGGGCCCTTTCCCACCATATGTTACCATTACTATTCCTAGAGGTCTGTAGACATATGTTTGTGGATTGTTTATAAGTTGTTTCAGTATGCCCATACCACGTGATGTAAATGTTATTATGTCATGGCAACCTTGTTGGCTTGCGTTCTCTTTCATGATATGATGTAAATGAAAGAGGCTACATAAATATGAAAATGTTATCACCCACTAGGGGTTCTTATGTATATTTATTATATCGGATAGTTATGTATATGGGGATCCAGGTTGGACTCCAGTCATGGCCTACGGGGTTGGGTTGTGACAAAATAGATCCAGATCTTTCCATTGTTGGTGAGATGAACCTTCTTTTAATGGAATACCCTTTTTCATATGAATTATTGATCTAGAAGTCTACTTTCATGTCGTTAATGAATTAAATAATTTGGAGAAACCTACAGTGAGATATGAGTTTCCTTCTACAAAGACTCCATTTCATCATAACACCATATCTTGCAAAAAATAATTTATTTAACATACTTAACCTCCAAAACATAAAATATGGTCATCACAGAAGTTGTAGAGAATGATGTTGAGGTTATTTAGAAATTTGAATTACCTAATTTGGACCATCTTATGAAAAATTATGCCCAACCTACAGAAGTTGTATCATTTTTATCGAGAATTGGAACACCATATACAATGTTTTTAGGGGGTGTTACATTATCTCTCCCTTGAGAACATTCATCCTCGAATGAGGCAAGACTTAGATTGAGTAGAGTAGAATTTAAACCAACAACCCATCATTAATGCAATAGCTCAATTTAAAACATCATTCGAAACATATTTCATAATTTTTCAAGCATATGACCACAAAAGTTGAAATGCAAGGATTTCAAGTAATTGAGCAAGGACAACTTAATACCTTAGGTTTGGGTAGAGGGAAAAAGATGAGGGTGCCGCTTAATCATATCCTCTTCCGCTTCCCATGTAGCACTTTCGACTTGTTGATTCCTTCAAAGGACTTTAACATATGCAACTTCTTTGTTCCTTAATCTCTTAACTTGCTAGTCCAAAATTTCAATCGGGACTTCTTTATAGGTCAAGTGTTCTTCAACATTCACTACTCCCAAAGGAACAATAAAAGAAGGATCACCCATACATTTTCTCAACATAGATATATGGAACACCGGATGAACCATGGTCATTTCCAATGGCAACTCCAACTCATACGCAACCTTCCTAACACGTCTCATGATTCTATGAGTCCCTACATACGTAGTTCTCAATTTCCCTTTCTTACCAAACCAAACCACACCCTTCATGGGTGAAACCTTCAGATACACCCAATCATCCACATTAAACTCAAGATCCCTTCTTCTAGTGTTGAAATAAGAATTTTGACGACTTTGAGCCATCTTCAGTCTTTCTCTAATGATCTTCACCTTATTTAAAGCATTATGTACATAATCGGTGCCCAACAAGGTCATCTCACCTATTTCAAACCAACCAACCAGGGATCTACATCATCTCGTATACAATGCCTCAAATGGTGCCATCTCAATACTTGAGTGGTAACTATTTTTATAGGCAAACTCGATGAGCGGTACATGATCATCCCAATTTCCTTTAACCTCCAACACACAAGCCCTTAACAAATCCTCTAGTGTTTGAATCGTCCTTTTGGCTTGCCCATATGTTTGAGGATGGAATATGGTGCTCAATTTTACCTTAGTACCGAGGCCCTTTTCAAATGATCTCCAAAAGTGAGAAGTGAATTGGGTACCACAATCTAAAATAATCGATAATAGCACACCATGCAACCTCACCAAATTTTGAATATACAACTTGGCATAGTCTTCATCACTATAAGAAGTCTTAACCGGTAGGAAGTGAGCTGACTTAGTCATTCTATCAACAATTACCAAAATCAAATCATGATGCTTCTGTGTATGAGGCAAACCCATTACAAAATCCATATTCACATCTTCCCACTTCTAAGTAGGGATTTCAATTTCTTGGGCTAGGCCACCCGACCTTTGATGTTCAGCCTTCACTTATTGGCAATTTGGACATTCGGACACGAACCTTTCTATGTCCTTCTTCATGCCACCCCAACAATAGAACTCTTTTAAGTCTCAGTACATTTATGTCAAACTAGGATGAATGAAGTATGTAGAATTATGAGTCTCCATCAAGATCAAACTCCTTAGACCATCCACATCCAGAATACATAGCCGACCTTGGTAGTATAGCATCCCATCTCCCCCTTGGGAAAAGACCTCTACCTTCTTTTTCTTCACCAACTTCTTTAACTCAATAAACGTCGGGTCAAGATCTTGCTTTGACTTAACATCCACCACCAAAGAGGATTTAGACCTATTTTGAACAACCATACCACCATCATCGGTACCACACATCTTCACCCCTAATCTAGCCAACCGGTGAACATCTTTCACTAACTCCCTCTTCCCTTCATCAAAATGGGTCATACTCTCCGTAGACACTCTACTAAGTGCATTAACAACAATATTGGCTTTACCTAGATGATATTGTACACTCATGTCATGGTCTTTAAGGAGTTCTAGCAATCTCCTTTGCTTTAGATTAAGGTCCTTTTGGGTCAACACATATTAAATAATTTTATGATCAGTATACACATCCACATGCACCCCACAGAGGTAATGCCGCCAAATCTTCAGGGAAAAAACAACAACTGCTAATTCAAGGTCATGGGTAGGGTAGTTACCCTCATGCACCTTTAATTTCCTAGAAGCATAGCCTATGACCTTACTTTTTTACATTAAGACACAACCTAAACCAATCTTTGAGGCATCACAATAAACTACAAACCCTTATAATCCTTCTGGTAGAGTCAAAATAGGAGCATAGGTAAGCCGATCTTTCAAAGTCTGGTAACTCTTCTTACACTCCTTCGTCCATATGAATTTAGCTTTCTTTTGGGTCAATTTCTTCATAGTAGAGGAGATGGAAGAAAACCCTTCGATGAACCTTCTATAGTACTTGGCTAGACCCAAGAAACTCCTAATTTCTGAAGGAGATAACATTCTAGGACAATTCTTGACTGCATCCACTTTCTAAGGATCAACCTTAATCCCATCACCGAATACTACATGACCAAGAAGTGCCACCTCCTTCAACCAAAATTCACACCTACTAAATTTTACAAACAATTTCCTATCCACCAATATTTATAGCAAAACTCTCAAGTGATTCTTATGGTCTTCCTCACCTTAAGAGTAAATCAAAATATCATCAATGAAGACCACCACGAAGTATCAAGGTAAGGTTTGAACACCCTATTCATCAAGTCCAAAAACACCGCTGGTGCATTCATCAACCCAAAACTCATCACCACAAACTTAAAGTGACCATACCTTATTTGGAAAGCCATTTTGGAAATGTCACATTCCCTCACCCTTAGTGACTTGCCCCTTGCAATTGATCAAATGTGACTTGCCCCTTGCAATTGATCAAATAAGTCATCTATTCTAGGGATTGGGCAATTGTTCTTAATGGTCATCTTATTTAATTTCTAGCATTCTATGCACATTCGAAGTGACCCATCCTTCTTTCTCATAAATAACACGGGAGCACCCCATGGCAAAATACTTGGCCTTATGAACCCCTTTTTTAACAAGTTCTTTCATTGTTCCTTTAACTCTTTTAATTCCGTTGGGGCCATCCGATAAGGAGGAATAGAGATAGGTTAGGTCGGGGAGGATATCAATACCAAAATCAACTTCCCTTTTGGGAGGGAGACCGGGAAGGTCATCGAAAAAAACATCGGTGAATTCATTGACTATAGGAACCAACTCAAGAGGAGAACTTTCAGAGTCGACATCCCTAACCCTAATAATATGGTAAATACATCCCTTCACAATTAATATTTGGTCCTTAAGATAAGAAATGAACTTATCCTTCACTGAATCACGACCCTCCCATTTAATAACAGACTCATTTGGAAAAAAGAACTTGACTCGATAAGTCCTATAATCTATGAAAGCATAAGATACATGTAACCAATCCATCCCAAGAATGACATCAAAATCTACCATGTCAAGCTTAATGAGATCACAAGGAATAACTTTATACAAGATAGACATGGGATAACCCCTATAGACCTTTGTAGTAATTACCGACTCACCAACAGGGGTAGACACCAAATAGGGCTTAATAATATTTCGGGTGACACATCAAACCTATTAGCAAGGAATGGAGTAACAAATAATAAATTTTCACCCACATCTAATAATGCATACAAATCAAAAGCAAAGACCTTTAACATACCGATAATGACATTGGGTGCGTCCTTAACCTATTGTCTCCCATGCAAGGCATAAAAGCAGTGGGTGCGTTGGACACCTCCTTGGGCTTGTTGACCATGAGCAATTCATCCTTGAGGCCTACCACCACCACCTTTACAATCCCTAGCATGGTAGCCTAGCTTGCCACACTTAAAGCATGCATTGGAGCCTGCTAAGTAGTCCCTTTTTACAGTCCTTCCACACTTCTTAAAAGAGGGGAAAGCTTGAGCACCAACGTTCTCTCTTGAAACTATTGGGTTAGCACCCTTATCCTTGTTGAACCTTGGAGGAGTATTATTGGTGGAACATTGTCCCACAAACTATTGCCCACCTTTTCCTTTTCCATTGTTACCATAATTGGACCTTTGAGAGTTAAGCCCTCCACCATCCACTCTAACCTTTTTGAACCCCCTTGATCTCTCTCTCAGCTTCTCTTCTTCAATTTATTCTACATATGTCATTAACTGAGAGATGTCTATCTCCTTGACCAACATGTCCATTTTTTACTCCTTGGACACTAAGTTTGAGACACCAAAAATAAACTTGCTCGTCCTAGCTATTGAGTTGGAGACCATGAAAGGAGCATACTTTGACAACTTAGTAAATTTGAGAGCATACTCCCTCACGCTCATACTCTCTTGATGGAGATTGATGAACTCTTGGATTTTGGCCTCTCTTAGCTCCAATGGGAAGAATCGATCTAGGAAGGCACCTTTTAACTCTTCCCATCCTATCGACCCTATTTCTTTACCCCTTTCAACAACCCATTGTTCGTACCACGCTCGAGCAACACCTTTGAGTTGATTAGCCACCAATGATAGCCATAATCTGGTATACATCATCAATGCTCTCCATAGGGTCCTTATCTAGTTTAGAACTATCAAACTCAGGTGGATTCATCATTTGGAAATCCGAAATTCTAGAGGCCGGATTTTGTATTTGGGGATGAGGAACAACTTGATTCCCTTGGTTTGCTATGACTTGAGCAAATAACGTAATGATATTGTGAAATATGGCATGGGTTACCCCTTCCTCATGATGTGGGGCATTGGGAACCAAAGAATCTTGGTCCTCATCATCAACTCTTACTCTTGGAGGTGCTCTTCCATGAGTCATTATCTAGAAAACACAAAATAGGTCGTTAGTTAGAGGAAAGCTTAGGATACTCTAAGGCATGATATGAATTTGAAAGAAGTGAAATTTTCCTAAACATCCCATGTCTCCTATTTATAGTTATGGCATGCTTCACAATAATGAACAAGATCCTATTTGATGCGGTATGTTGGAATTTGAGCACCATTCAAAACCTCAGGCTATAATTTTTAAGGACAAACTTTATGTTATGATCATGTATTTATAAGGCTTTCTAGAAATTCTCTTAAAAAGAGAAAAATAAACTTTTATGATGAAATTTAAGTCAAGTATGAATGACGGTGGGTTTTCTCTCCTAAATATGAATGTGTAATGATGAAAGGACTATACTCACATTACGTGAGGTAAGATTGAGGAGATATCCTATTATTGTGTTTGTATGAATGGTGGAAGGGTAGTAGATATGGCCTCTCCTATATGATATTGACTTTATGACTTATGCTTTATCTATTCTATTAAGATCTTACCTAGCACCAAGTGGACCTTGGGATAGGACTCTTTCCCATAATTGAGGTAAGAGACCCATCGTAAGATCCCATTTGCCCGTAACTTTATGCCACCATAGGAAAAAGGATCAACCGTAGTAGAGGCTAGATTCCTTTAAGGGTCACCCATAGAATAGGATCAATCCTTCATATAGGGTAGTGGATCCACATAAGTATATATGAGTCTACCTTGGGAAGTATCCTCCCCCTTTCTTCCGATGTATGGGTAAATATTGGAACTCTATGTTATAGCTCACATGGTTTATGTTGGTTAATGATGTCTCTCACAAAGTAAAGTGTGTGCTCTTACAAGGTCAAAGGTTTCTCTCAAAGGACTTATGGTATACCTCATTATGATTCATGGTATTTTCAAAGTATATAGTTTCCTATAATGACTCATGATTTCCATTATAGTGTTTAAATTCTTTCATGATTCATGATGATTTCTTTATTGCATTAGCTAAGTTTCAGGATTCCAAATAGTATTCAAATGATTTCATGGTCTTATAACGGTCAATTGTATCAGTTTATTATATCATGACATATTGCATTTCATGCTCACATAATTAGTACATTCAAACTACTAATACATACTTCTTTTATTTGCCTACATTGTCATATAATGTAGGGATTAGTGATCACCCTACACCCTCTCCTTTCTAGATAGAAGACTTGTTCACTTGATTGTGTAAGTCCTCATGCTTCGGGGACTACCTATCGAACTTATATTTTCTTGCTACCTCTAGACTATGTTATTAATTTGAGAATGTTTTTTTCTTTTTTGGGTGAGCTAGTGTCTTGTTCTATGCCCCTACCTATGTTAGTATAGTAGAGGCATGTTTAGACAATAAGTCAATTTTATCAAGCCTAAGCTTCACTTTTATCTTTAGATTCTTTTTTGAGACTTACCTATCAGTTACTTCCTATTGTGTTTTACTTGACCCTATGAATGCAATGAATGCTAAGAGGCTTGAGAAGCTTCATGAAGCGCTCGAAAATAAGGAGATCCATGGTGGTTGGCATAGGCTCACCAAAACCATGTTGCTTGAATATTGCGCAGGGCATCAAATTTATGCTTGCCCCTAAATCAAAAAAGTGCTTTAGGGAATTCATACAACCCAATGGTACAAGGAATAGTAAATGCACCCGGATCATCTTTCTTTACCAGCACATTTCTCCATGATGCCGCTACATCTATGAGATACCTTGATAGTCTCAAAATCCATGCTTCTCTTCTTCGTCATCAATTCCTTCAAAAATTTAGCATAACTGGGCATCTCTAACAATGCCTCAACAAATGTAAGATTGATAGAAAGGGTCTTTAAAATGGAAAGAAACTTTTGAAATTTGGTGTCTTCATTCTTCTTTTTAAATCATTAAGGGAATGGAGGATTTACCTTGGGAAGCGGCTTTGTAGGAACCTCTAGTGGAATAACTCCAACATTATACTTTTTAACCTCACTAGAATCAAAAACCTTCATGTGTCATCCCCTCATCAGAAACTTTGTTGTTTAACTCTTTGGATAATTCATCACTTTCAAAAATAATGGCTTTCTTGTTTCTTTAGTTGGCCAGTTCATCATTAGAAACCTCATTTCAGACAACCTTATCACTCTGAGTTAATATTGCAATACATTGTGCATTGTTATTCTTTTGATTAGCCACCGTATCACTAGGGAGACCACCTTTAGGTCTCGAATTCAAGTGAGCAGAAATTTGACCCATTTGAGCCTCAAGTAGCTTTATCAAATTGAATAAGAGGTTACCATTTTGGTTTAATGAAGAGAAGTCGACTTTTATCTCTTTGAGTACTTTATCCAAACCTTCAGTTCAGAAATTCTTGGGATCGACATTTGATTATTTGGGTTTGGGATGGTTATGTGGAGGCACATAACAATCTCTCTCACCATGGTTTTCTCTCCAATTGTTACCTTAATTACGCCAATCCCTTTTAGTTTCTCTCTAAACACCTTCTCGGTCTTACTTGGATGAGAACCCCGGGTTGATTTGCTAGAAATTACAGCTCTTTATTGTACATTGCATAAAACTTGACATCCTCCAGGATAAACCCACTATTGGAATCAAATGCATTCATAACCTTATAAACCCCACACATGAAATGTTTAGAGAGAAAATTGATTTGATTCATCATTTTCACCATATTCTCATCACGTTCATGGTTCGTTTCTAGTTGTTCCTTGGTCAGCCCAACATTTAGACGAGACACATGGTCCTCTCTTGTGTAACATGCATAGTTAATTGTAGTTATTTCATCAAGAAATGCCTTTGCCACAGAAAATGATTGGCATAGGATACCACCTCTAATAAGTTGATCAACCACACCTTTATTAAACCTATCAAGGCTATGATAGAAATACTGTAGCAACACATTGTCCAATTATCATGATCAGATATACGGCCTAGTCATAATAAAATGATCGAAACCCCAAAGGGCTCCAACCAACCCGTTTGACATATCATAAGCATACATAAGGTAAGGTAAGTACGGAAATAACATAAGAAGAGTCTAAATATGATCATACAAGAAAGGTAAACTTGACTACATAGACTCTGAAAGATAGGTCTAACATTTGCCTCTACTACATAAGACGGGTGAGGGCTAAGACATGTCCCTATCTCACCCTCAAAAACATGTAAAGAAATTCTTAACAAGGAAGCAACTCATAATTGCCCTCGATAGATGCAGTCTCACTAAGACTTCACTTGACAAAAGCTATACGAGCGACATGCAGGAATGGGATCCTCAACACCTACATTATAAGACAATATAGGCAACTATATGCATTAGTACTTTTGAATGCACTAAGTATGAGTGTATCACGTGCAATATAAATCATAAGATGCAACGAAAGATTGAGTATATGATAAAAATGATATGTAAAGTCATGAGAAACCATAATGATCAAAGTATTTGAAAGACATGGTTAAAATATAAAGATCGTAAAGAGAATATACATATGTAGGATAGGAACCATAATAGACAAAGAGACCATGTGAGCTATAACATGGAATCCCGATGTCTCCCTCGACAATAGAAGAAAGGGGAATCTATTGACAAGGTAGACTCTACCCCTCTAGGTGGGTCATGTACATATACTACATGTGGATCCACTAGCTAAGCCATGAAGGCAACCTACGGTGGCACATAGTTTAAGGGACTTGAGTCTTCTACTAAGGGTTTTGGTAGGGCTCCCACCTCAAAGTCTGCTCAGTGCTAAGTCAAATCTCGTGGAGTACATAACATAGTAATCATACTTAGCATTTATCATAACTTATTTTTAAACATTATAGATCATAGAGTAGCTCATTTTCATTTCATACTTGCAATATGAGTATTAGCCTTTCAACATTACAATATCATACTTGCATAATTAATGTCATTAGGTTTATAGGTTACCACATTAAGCACTAATTCACCCTTCTTCAGAATTTGCACAAAATTCATATCTTGAACATACTTATAATTCATGATCATAATTCATACTTGAACTTAGAGTAAAACTCATGTACATAGTCAACTGTGATAATACTTTCAAATCATTGAATTCATAATCATACTTCATAATGTCATCATTGAAAATAGCTTCATACATGGGCAATCATAATTCAATTTAAAATCGTATAATTCATGTAGAAATATACTTATAATGATCATTTATAATGATTAAAAACATAATTAAAATAGCCCAATGCAATTTATCAAAATTAGGGTTACACACCCAATTGATATTCATGAGATTTTGAATGAAAACCTTGGGAATCCATATGTGAAAGGGACCCACGGGTCAATCCCTACATATATTGATTGAATTTTTACCTTGGAATTGGAAAAGAAGACATGTCCTTGAAGAAACCGCAGAAAAAATTGATGAAGAAGATGAACCCTTGAATGAACCTTGAGAGAGAAATTTTAAAGTTGTTTAGAAATTAATGAGTGAAAATATTAGGTATAAGAGAATTTAGGACAATTTCATATTGAACATAGTCCCAAAAATATCCATATACATTAATGAAGAAATAGGGAATTAACTAATATACCCTTTATTTAACTGGAATTGGGACTCACTACGGAGGACCCATCATGGTTCGTGATGCTCATCATGGCTCGTGGCGGTGTCCATAATGATTTACTTGAACCTTGAATCTTGGGAGTTGTAGAGAAAAATTTTAGAACTTCCTTCACAAAATATTTCACATTCCGTAGAGTGAATTACGATCCATGAACCATGATCATGGTGCAGAACCTCTAAGGTGGTCTACAAGATCTACCACCACGCAACCTACTATGGTCTGTAAAGGGCTAGATGACATGTGGTAGTGAGGCATGGTCCTTGCCTTGGGATTATTTTCTGAGGTCTCAGAGGAGGGGTGACCACGGAGGGTATCACTTTCCTTGGTGCTCACCATGGTCCATGGTCCCTTGTCATGGTCCCTTTCTACATGTCTGAGCTTCAGAACAAACACCACGAGGTATGAGGTGGACCACGACCCGTGATGGCCTTATGTGGTCATTACCTAGTGTCAAAACTATAGGTTTTAGAATTTTTATGTTTTGATCCTCATTTTTTGAAATTCTAAATTCCAAGGTTTCACAATATCTCCCCCTAGTAGTCCTCGAATGGAACTCAACTTAACATTTATGGAATAAGAAAGGAATATAACAACCCAACATATCAGGATATCATATCGACTTTGGCCTCCCATGCAGAAACCTCAACCTCTTATTTCCTTCATAACACCTTAACTGAAGTTATTTCTTTATTTATCAAATTTCTAACTTGTTGGTCCAAGATCTCATTCGGGGCCTCTTCATAAGAAAGACTTTTTTTAACCTTAATATTGTCCAATGGAACAATGGAGCTAGGATCACCAACAAACTTTCTCAATAATGACACATGGAACATCGGATGCACTCATACCAAATTGAAGGAAATCTAAGACCTCGGATGTTAGAAAGCCCTAAAGAAGAGGATCAAAGGATGAAATCCCACAGAAATATAGAAAACTAGCACCAGGTGATGACCAAGGAAGGCCTTCATGGGCAGTGGTCCATACCACGCCTTATGTTGAGCCTCCATGGTGGTGGTTTAGAAACCCAACCTTGAAGGGAAGGGACCACAGACCATGGTGAGCACCACAGACCATAGTTCCCTTCGTGGTGACTCGTGCCCTAAGGCCATTAGAAAGAATTCCAAGGAAAGTACCATGAATGACCACAACGGGCCGTGAGTTTTTCTTGGATAGTAGTGTGCTCCGTGGTGGTCACCCCTATAGGTCATGCACCATGACCATGGTTTACGAACCGTGATGCCCTCCATGGACCATGAAGATCTCCATAGAGAAAGTACTGAGACTTTCCCTATAAACCCCAAAAATTTTCCTCCAATTCATTTACCACGGGACACCACCACAGGCCATGGTGAGCACCACAGACTGTGATGGATCCTCCGTGAAGCTGAGTCTAGCAAGTTGTAAGAGGAGTATTTTGGTCTTTTCTTGTATTTTATAAGAAAAGTGAGGTCATTTTGGGGGATAAATCTAACCTTTCTAAAGAGCCTAAATCTTCCAAAGCCCTCATTCCTTACATTAACTCCCTCAAACAAAAACCCTTTCTCTCAAGGTCTCCTCTATTCTCAAGCAAGGTTCTAGGGTTTCCTCAAGGAAGATCAAGTCTCCATTATTTTCAAGGTTGTGTTAGGGTTTTATTCCCTAAGGTATATGGGTCTAATTCATGGGTTCTTCCACCCATGGAGCCGAAGTATTTTCTAAACTTAGCAATTCCATTTCAAATGATGAAATCTTATGGGTTTTTATATCATGATTCCAAATGCATAGATTGTTGATTATTTGAAGTTTATTTAACTATATTGGCTTATATTGACTCTTAATTTTATGAAATGGTTGATTTATCAAAGGCCCTTAACTGAAGACATGAAAATAGAGTTTTAAAGTGTATTGGTGGGTTACTTGAAAAATATTTTAATTGATTCATTACCTTACTCCAATGCATGCTATAATAGATTTGAATAATTTTAAAGTTGATTAAATAGAACCCACCTAGTTTCATCATGTTACGATGAAGTTGAATTGAAAGCTTTGACTCCAAAATGAAAATTTATGAAAGCAAATGTTTATGATCAAAGGGAGTCGTATGAAATGAAAGAATAATGAAAAGATGGATTCTACTTGTAAAAGGCCAATTCTCACTTGTTTGAATCAAATGGAATGTTTTAATGTGCTATTCTAATGGATGACGGTTTGATGATTTAAAGCTATGTAAATGATTATTTTCTTAGGTTATTAAACTATTTTGTGGTATTTGACTTAGAACCAAATGGGGCATCGAGGTGGGATTTGTTAAGGGAATCCTAGTAGCAACTCCTTGTCTCATTAACTATGTGCCAACATAGGATTCCATGTAGGCTTAGGCTAGTGGATTCATAAATGGCCCTCAGTTTTAAAGAAATGAATCAAGTTGACGAAGCTCTATCCAGTAAGTAGTCTCTCTGTGCCAATGTAGGGGGTTATGTGGATTCCATGTAATAGCTCGCATGATCTTAAATATCGGTTATATTCATCTCCCCATAAATGAATATTTCAAATGCTCATTTCTTTTTTATTCATTCATGCACTCACTTATGTACTTTTCTTATGAATGTCTTAATGCTTTTCATTATAATGCATTGCTCACATACTTAGTACATTCAAATTACTAACACATGCTCTTTTGTCTACATGATATCACTATGTAGGGACCAGGGTTGCTCTATATTCACCTCCACGTGGCTACTTGATTAAATTGAAGGCTACTTTATTAGTGAGTTCCCATATTTTGGGAACACCATCCTTTTCTTTTCTAGCTTATGTTATGCAAAGAATTTTGTTACCTTTGATAGCACTTGTTTCCATCTATTATGAGGGTGAGGTAAGAACATGTCTTACCCCTACCAATTCTTTTAGTAGAGGTATGCTTAGACATAAATGTATGATGTTTAAGTTTGATATTGACTCATATTATATGTTTTTTCCTTAGTCCCAGTATACCTTTTATTTCCTCTTATTATTCAATGTCAACACCTATGAAAAGCTTAATGAATGCTAAGAGGCTTGGTGAGGTACCTCCAGGTGTCTCATTCACCATGTCATGTCTAGGCCCTAGGCTTGGGGCATGACAAACTTAGTATTAGAGGTTGAGGTTTTGAATAGTTCTTGAAGTACAACATACCGTATCAAATAGGGTCTTATTCATAGTTGTGAAGTGCACCACAACTATGAATAGGAGACTATGGGACGTTTAGGAAAGCTTTCACTTCTTTCAAATTCATTTTGTTCCATAGAGTATCCTAAGACTTCCTCTAACTAACACATTATTTTGTGTCTTCAAGATCATTCCTCCGAAAAGAGTACCTCCACCTAGATCAAGGGTTAGATACGAATTTTGAATCCCCTACTCATATGTCAGTTCCTGTCATGAATGAGTTTCCGAAAGTGTTTCCTGATGATATTCCAACTATTACTCCCAAAAGGGACATATAATTTGGTATAGACCTTCTTTGCAATACCAAGTATGTTTCTATCACACCTTATAAATGGATTTGGCAAAACTTAAGAAGTTGAAGGATTAATTAAAGGACTTGTTGGATAAGGACTTCATTAGACCGAGTATCTCTTCATGTGATGCTTCAATTCTCTTTGTTTGTAATACATATGGTTCTCTTCACATGTGCATTGATTATCGACAGTTATATAAGGTCATAATAAGGAATAAGTATCCCATCCCTAGGATTGATGACTTTTTTGATCAACTTCAAGGTGAAATTTACTTCTAAAAGATTGATCTTCAATCGAGTTATCAATAGCTTAGAGTGAGAGAATATGATATTTCAAACAAAACATTTAGAACTCGGTATGGCTAGTTTGAATTTTTAGGTATGTCTTTTGGACTAACAAATATTCATGTAGTTTTTATTGATTTGATGAATAGGATGTTCAAGCAATATTTTGGTATGTTTGTTATTGTGTTCATTGTTGATATCTTGATATATTCTCGGAGTGAGGATGAGCATGCCGATCACTTGAGTATTGTATTGCAAATTCTAAAGGATCGTTAACTGTTTGCTATGTTTAGCAATTGTAAGTTTTGGTTAAGGTCGGTGGCATTCCTTGACCTTATTTTTGGTGACATTGTTCAAGTTAATCCAAAATACACAGAGGCGGTTACGAATTAGGCTCAACCTCTTTCTCCTTAAGATATTTGGAGTAAATTGGGTTTAGTAGGTTATTATAGATGGCTTAGGAAAGTATTTTCATTTATTATTTCACCTTTGACTACTTTTACTCAAAAAAAGGTTATATTCAAATAGTCCGAAGTATGTGAAAATAGTTACCAAGCTTTGAATGATCAACCTACTTCATCCCCAGTGTTGACTTTATTGAAAGGATCCGATGGTTTTATTGTGTATTATGATTTCTCAAGAATTTTTCTTGGTTGTGTGTTGATGCAAAATGGTAAGGTGATAGCCTATGCATCTAGGCATCTTAAAATCATCAAATGAATTATCCGATGCATGAATTAGATTTAGTGGCGGTTGTGTTTTCTTTCAAATTTTGGATATACTATCTCTATAGTTTTCATGTTGACGTATTCACCGATCATAAGAGTTCAATATAATTTAAAGAAAAATGATTTGAACCTTTAACAAAAAAGATAGTTTGTGTTGTTAAAGGATTATGACATAATTATTATTTATAATCCGAGAAAGGAAAATGTGATTACCGATGCTCTTAGTAGATTGCCCATGGATAGTGTTGCCCATATTGTCGATGAGAAAAAAAGATTTAGTTTGATTTGTGCATAGACTAGATTTTTGTATGGTCATTGGGATGATTCGATGGATGGTGGTGCATTTGTGCAAAATGTCTTAGAATCATCTCTTTTGTTGGATGTGAAGGTAAAGCAAGAAAGTTATCCACTTTGGTTAAATTAAGGAGACATATTTCTAAAAAAGCCATTGAGGTTTTCTCTGAAGGGGATAATGGTGTGTTTCATTATAAATGTCATTTGTTTGTTTCTAATATTTTTTTTGAGGGAAATGATATTGTCTGAAGCTCATAATTCCCAATATTTTATTCACTTGAGATCCACCGAGATGTCTCATGATTTGTGGAATGTTTATTGGTTCAATGACATGAAAAAAGATATTGCAGAGTTTGTGGCTAAGTGTTCTAACTATCAACAAGTGAAGGTTGAGAATCAAAAATTGGGAGGTTTAGATCAAGACATTGATCTTCCTACTTGAATGTGGAAATATTTGAATATGGACTTCATTACGGGATTACCTCATATTCGTAGGCAATATGACTAAATTTGGGTTGTTTTGGATGGAATGACTAAGTCAACACCTTTTCTTCCCATTAAAACCTCTTATTCATCAAAGGATTGGTATAGGTTTTACATTTCAGAGTTGGTGAAGTTGCATGTTTTTCCTTTATCTATCATTTCAGATAAAGTTACCGAGTTTACTTTATATTTTAGAGATCATTTCAAAAGGGTCTTTGAAGTTAAGTTAATCTTAGAACAACCTTTTACCCTTAGATCGATGGTCAAGCCGAACAAACTATTCTATCTTTGGAGGAAATGTTGAGAGCTTGTGTGATCGACTTGAAATAAAGTTGGGATGACCATTTCTCACTAATTGTATTTTCCCATAGTAATAGTTATATTCGAGCATCCAAATGGTTCCATTCGAAGATCTCCATAGTAGGAGGTGTAGATCTCCTTTTAGGTGGTTTGAGCTAGTTAAGGTCACTTTGACATGGTCCGAGTTTGTTTGTAAATCCATGAAGAATGTTTGACACATTAGGGAAAGGTTGAAGAATTCCCAAATTCAATAAAAGTCCTATTCGAATGTGAGAAGACCAGAGCATGAGTTTGAGGATGATGATTGGGTTTAGTTGTAAATCTCATCTATGAAGGGTGTCATACATTTTGGTAAGAAAGAGAAGCTTAGTCCCTATTATATAGGCCCATATCAGGTTTTGAGACATTTGTGCAAGGTAGCTTAGAAATTGAATTTTCCTTTGGAATTGGCATAGGTGCATCCGGTGTTTCATATCTCCTTGTTGAAAAAGTATATTGGTGATCCTACTTCTATCGTGCCATTAGAGAGTGTTGGTGTGAAAGAGAGCCTATCCTATGAGGAGATTTCATTTAAGATTTTGGATCCTCATTTTCAAAAATGGAGGAATAGGAAAATTGCTTCTGTGGAAGTCCTTTGGAGGAACCAACTAGTAGAGGGTTCTACATGAGAGGCCAAAGCTCATATGTTGTCTTTTTATCCTCATTTCTTTCCCTCCATTTCACCTTGAGGTATTTAACTTTCTCATCTTTAGTCTTTTTGGATTCATGTGTTTTAGCTATCCCATGTTTTCATATTGCATGCATGTTTATGAAATCGGTTTTAAGTCATGTTTTAGGTTTGGTTTATTACTCATTGGTTTATGCATTTTAATGTGTTGTTGCATTCATATTGGGTTATAAGATCTCTTTCCTTACTCTATCCATGCTAGCTTGAGCAATATTCGAGGATATATATTCCCAAGGAGGAGATATTGTAACCCTGGATGTTGGAAAGTCGAAACGAAAAGAAAATGTGCAAAAAACGTAAGGTACAAGTTCAACGAGAAAACCTATGGGCCATAGAAAGTCTTACGGACCATAAAAAAGTCTCGTACGTAGGGTACTGAAGTTCAAAAAAATATTAAGTGTTGGGTTTGAGTTACGGGTGGTTTCTACTGATCGTATAAGATCCTACGGTTGTTAGAAAGGGATCGTATGAATGTCCTGAGAAATGTTAATTTCAAGTAGCTCCGGGTGAGTTCCACGAGGAGTCCTAAAGATCGTATAAAATCTTACAGGTCGTAGAATGACTCACTGTGTGAGTTTCAAAGAGTTGTGTAGGTCCCGTACACAGGTCACTCCCGACAAAATTAATCCATGGTTATTTTTAACATTTCTCATTTTCCTAAATCCTAAAATATGTAGATTCTGACTAATTTGGACGTCCTATAACTACCCAGACACTTCAAAGTTCCACTATTCCCTCTAAATCTATAAATGTTCCCTAGGTCACAATGGTATTCTCTCAAGGTTCTTCTTCTCCTTCAAGCTAGGGTTTCAAGTTCAATCTCCATTTATTTTGGGCTTTGATTATCAAGGTATGTGGAAATTCACCAATGGATTCCTTTCACAAATTGGGTCCCAAAAGATCTAAATTCTTCAAGTTCTATTTCACCCAATTCAATTAGAGTTTATGTCAAATCTTTATGGGTCCTTTTCATTATGATTCAATTGGTCTTATTCTACTTTGTTATGCATTATTTGACCTAAATACATGAGTTACATTTGATTTCATATGGGCCCATGCATTATACATTGAATTAAACTTATGAACTATGAACTATGATCATGAATTTGAGGGAGTATTTATGCATGTTTGATGTAAATGAAGCTTTTGAGTAAGTATCAATGATTTGTGAAATTATTTCTCATAATATGAAAGTAATCATGATTTATATGCTTAGAAAGGTAGTGTCTATACAAACTACTTCATGAATCATGATTTGAAAGAAGCTACTCTTATACGATTTTATGATGTCGATTGGTAAATGATTATTTCCTTACCTAATAATATGTTTTGATAATTATCTTTATCTATTCAATTGGGAATTGACATAGCACCGTAGATTGTCCTAATTAATTAGCTAGTGCATCCACAAATAGCATTAATGAAATGAAATAGAGTCTACCTAGGAAAGTAGCATCTTTTTTTCCGGTGTAGGAGTTACAATGAATTCCTTGTTATAGCTCACATGTTCTTAATTTCGGCTGCAGTTAATGACCCACAAAATGAACTATGTTTTCCTTAAATCGTTTCACTACGTAATATGATAATGCATTGATCTTATCTTATGATTTATGATATATTTTTAAGATCTTAAAGGATTTTTTCCATACATTTCATGTTTATCTCTACTATGATTTCTCATTTATTTTATGCATATTCCACACACACTTAATACATTCCATATAATAATGCAGGTGCCTACATTGTCTCAAAATGTAGGGTCTGATTCTACTCATCATTCTCATGGCTATAAAAGTTGTTATTTACACTACACTGCTTGTTTAGTCTTAATGTTTCGAGCTCACAACCATGATGGTTCCTTATGTCTTTCTTTTTGTGACTTTCAGACTTAGATTATTTGGGTGAGCTAGGGCTTGTCATATGCCATCGTATATGATTAGTAGATGTGATATCATACATAGAATATTTTCGTATTTACGGATGTTATCTCTAATTTATTTTATGTTTAAATTCTCTTTTATCTACACTTCTATATTTGAGACTTGTCTTCCACATATGAGTTTTACTATTTATTATCATGTAATACTATGCTAGAATGCTTATTTTGTATTTCTCGGGATCCAATTTTGTGTCATGTCTAGGGTCTAGCTTGGGTCATGACATTATCGATATTACATAAAGAACTTGGATAGATCACCAATATAATATTCTTTCTAAGTTATGAAATCATGGGGAGCACATTTCTAGTTACATCCATTCATCTTAATACAAACAAACATCAAACTACAAGCCATTATTATTCTCTACTTTATAATTCCCCTTTAAGTAAGGACAATGGAGTAAAATATTTGTTTATTGAGAATATTCTTCCATATTTCCTATGGGACTGATCTTGATTATTTAGTTGGGTAAATATATTATAAATGATCATTTAAATTTATTTTTTGAGAGGTATTTTTAGACGTTATCAACAGGTCTGAAGATCACATGTGACATTCAATCAAACGTGTTATTGGCCATCACCTTTTTGGTCATCCTTAAACAGTTCACTGTCTTTTGGTATCTTTGTGATGGTTAATGGTTTCACATTCTTTCAGGCTTCCATTGATGTGTTATATCATCACGTCAATTTCCACTTTAACTCATCTTGAATTTTCACATTTAGCAACTCGTTCAAACACACAAACACAATAAACAATTTGCAAATAATGCATATGTACAATGATTTTGGGTTGCCTCCCAAATAGTGCCTTATTTAATGTGATGCATGACTTAGGTACCTTGATTACTTACATTTCTCTAAAGTATTGAAATTCCATTACCTTTACCCCTCGTCGCACTACAGTGTACTGCTTAACTTGCTTTCCATTCACGTTGAAATGCTTACATTTTTGGTTCTCCAATTCCATAGCTCTAGATGGAAAATCATGTGCAACTTTGAATGGACTGGAACAATCGGATCTCAATTTACTCATGAATAGTTGGAGCCCTGAATTGAACAATAAAACCAAGTCTCTAGGAATGTACTCCATTTTCTCAATTCATCAATCATTGCATAAGTTCATTCTTTCCTTGTAGAGAGTTGATCTCTTATTTTCCCTTAAACAGAGTTCATCCTTCTAATTAATCCATCCTTAGATTAGTACCATTATTCAAACTCAAGTTCAGCTTCTTCAAGGCCCACAATGCCTTATGCTCTAGCACTATAGGCAAGTGACATTCCTTTCCAAACACTAACTAGTATGGTGACATACTAATTGGTTTCTTGAAAGTCATCTGTGTCAAGAACTGAAATTTTGCAATTACAATGGCACCTACAAACATCCATCAACAGATCCCAAATCTGGAAGCAATGAACTACCATGCAGAAGAGAAATAAATAGAAAGCAAGAAACAATAGACTGATGTAAAAGGGAACATATAGCAAAATAACATAACAATATCATATAACCGGGTATCAACCGGTATTCAAGCTACTAATTTAAAGATAAGAGATACAAGGTTGTACAAGTAATATGTATATAGGACTATCTTTGAAAGCAAAGTAAAGACTAGTCCTATCCAAAAACATAAGGAGAAGGGTTTCTCTAAATGGTAGGAGCTCAACCTAGTCTTTGAATCCCGAAAGCTACTCAACACGAGGTCCAAATCAATAATAAGAACCCGTACTATGATTTGCAGGGTGCATAAGTCTAGTATGAGTACCAAAAAATTGATAATCAATATGCATAGGTTGGCTGAGCTTCCTAGAGAATACAAGTGAAAGCAACAGGTAAAAAGAAAAAGTATAGTATAAGAAGCTAAATAGGAGATATCACATGATAATACAAGTAAATAGAGACTTATGGGTAGAACAAATTAGCAATAGAGAGAAATGAGGGAACATATCGTGACACCTTGATATATCCTAACTTAGATCAATCACGAAGACACCTATAGAAGGTAAGAAAAGTGCACTGTCCCATGGGGCACGTATGGAACCTACGGGCCGTAGAGCGATCTACCAATAATAGGTGGGAAATCATAGGTAGCCCTAATAATAAGTAAAATTTTAAGGTTCTCAAATATTTCTACGAATAGCTTTTATGGCCTATAGAAATTTCTATGAGCCATAAGAAGAGTGCGTACAAATGACCCTGTGGCCCATTTATTAGACCTTCACCACAAGCCTTTTCTACAATCTATAGAATAGTCTATCTCCTGTATAAAGGACTTGTAGACCAAACCTTGCAATGTTAGTAGCTACTAGAAAGTGCAACCAGTTCTACGAGCATGGTGCATGACCCATAGAAGGGTCTACGACCCATAGAAGGAGCCCATAGACCCAATCCCTACTAATTCTAGTAAGCCCATTTTTTGGTACCCATTTATATGAAAGTCTTTTATGGCTCGTAGAAGGTTCTACGATCAACAAGATAACCCATAGATGGCCCAGAGATAGTTTTAATGAAAGCTAGTTGGTCTTTTCCCATCTTTTATAAGGATGGTTATATCCAATGTCTCCTACGAGGATGCCTTAAAGTCCTCTTTGTCTAGGCAGAGGTATAGCCCTTTTAAAATAAAAACCCGTTAGTTTTAGGACTATGTTAGTTCCCTTATCAGTACCCTACGTGTTTTTCCCTCATTAACACCTCAAACACTTAGAGCAAGGATTTGCTAGGAGAAAATGCTAAGGTTCAAGCTTAGTCATTGAATTCATCAAGTTTCACCAAGAAAATAATTCTTCCAGGTATGTAAGGCTAATTACATCAATAGACTGAGTTCTTCCTCGTTATGTATATCTCAATTAAATTAGTGTAAATTCAATCTTGAGCTTTAAACCTATCATATTGAGTTTTTGATTGAGTTACAATATTTTTCATTGAGTTTTTTGTATATCTATATTTTATTATTACTATTCATATATTTTAAATTCTTGAGTTGTTGTTCATGCTTACATTCACATGAAGCCTAGTTAATTATTCACATTGCTTCTTATTATATATTGTTTTGAGTTGAAGAATGATGTATTTTCATGTCTTAATTGAGACATGAATTTTAAGTACATTATATTACATGAGTTATGAAAATTTACACTACTCAGTTTAGACATGATTCTTACCAAGTCCAAATGAGTTAGAGTAATTATGCAATATTATGAGAATTAGTTTGGAGGGAACATGAGTAGTCCCAAAATACATGTTTGTTTTAAAAAGGGTATTAAAGCGTTTTGAGAAACGAATTTGAACTTATTAAGGTAAAGCCTAACGAAATTAAATTGGACATATTTTGAGTATTTTCACTCACCTGAGTATATAAGCATTATTGCATATTCTTAGGAGTAGTATTGAATATAAATTTATGTAAAAAGTTTAGATAATTCAAATCCCATAGATTAGATGGCCAGTGTAGGATAGCATCGTGCAGTTGTTCGGGCGACTCCTCACTTCAGTCCCTGATACAGACTTTTATGGTTATTAATAAGTTGATATTGCGTCCCTTATCCTTACAACGTAATGGATTGTTCTAACAACATGAGCAGTACGTTGTATCATCACGATGCTTATAGTGATGGTTGTCAATTAGAGAATCTCCTTAAAAGAGAAAATAATAATTTTATATGTAGTTAAATTTACTTAACTATATTTTTGAAACATTAACATATTTTCATCCTTGCATGATTTATTGGAGTTCCATTAATTTACTCATTGTTCATAAGTAGTTTGATTTAGTTATTTCCCTTTCTAACTATTTTACATATTGTACATTTCATGTGCTGATATCTTTTAATGATGCATCATTTTATGATGTAGATAGAAGTGTTATAAATCCTCAACGAGCGCATCATTGAAGATCACTTTTCATTCAGCCTTATGTGAGGCCTCCTTGCTTTCTAAGGAACTCTTTTAAGATTCATTATTTCAATATTATTAGCTCTTTAATGTAGCCGTGGGCTTGTCCCTATAGAATCTTTATTTCTTAGAGGCTTCATTGACAAAGTATAGAGTTATTTTAGTTTTCAGAGATTATTCTTTAAACATAATTTATAATTATATTTTTAGAATGTCAATCTATTATTTAAAAAGTTATGTCTATACTTTAAATAGCCTATCTGAGTTAGATTTTTAGGTTGAGTTGAGTCTTCCATTGAGTATTTATCTAGACCAGGGGTTCACTTGAGACCAACAATGATTTCTAAGTGTTAACCAACTCTAAGGTGTAGATTCAAGGCATGAAAAACTTGGTCTCAGAGCCCAAGATTTCAAGAGTTCTAGGATTTGTATGAAGACGAGTCTAGTATATTCTTCCTTATCATCGTGAAGTGTTCCATATCTATAACTGAGAGGTTATAGGACTTTAGAAATTGTCTTACTTTTTTCATACTCCAAATTCGTGGGATAGAGTTTTAAATCTATAAAAGCTTCTTCTAACTTGTACATTTAAACATTTTTAGATCATACTTCTAAAACACACTATCATTCAGACAAATATTGCAACAACTAAGAACCCACCGACTACTACGCATCTATCATAGGGAATGCAGACAAGAAATAGAGCCTGAGTAACAGAGAATGAAAAAGATAATGAGATTTAAGAGGTTCATTAGGAACCTACTGCTCAGCCTTTTCTTACTTCTGAAATGAAATTTAGAGGAGCTATATGCTCACTCAGTTGATGCCTTCCCAGTCAGGCCTTCAAAGCACGCATGTTCTCAGTTCTAGCTCCTATGTTCCTTTAGATGCCTAGAGCAATAGATAATTCTTAAGGATGAACCCACCATTCTTCAGCATGTCTAGGTTGAGGAGGATCCTTAAGACTATGCATGCAACTAAGATAGGAACAGTTGAACTTGTTTCCTACCAGCTCAAAGATGTGGATAATGTATTATATAACCAGTGGTAGAATAGATGCGGTGAGGATGTTGAGTTTGTTTTTTGGCATGAGTTCAAGAGTGCATTTGTAGATGTAGTTCTTTCCTAGAGAGCTAAGGGATGCAAAGGTTGAAGATTTCCTGAAACAGAAACAATAAAGGATGAAAGTGAAAGAGTACAACCTTATGTTTATCCAGTTGTGCAGGTATGCTCCAGAGATAGTTCCTGATATGAGGTCAAAGATGAGGAAGTTTGTCTCTAGCCTAGGTAAACATGTGAAGAAGGAGTGCAAGGCTGCCTTATTGATTTATGAAATGGACACCTCCAGAATCATTGTCCATTACAATATTTTGAGAAGAAGAAGAATAAATATAGGGAGAAACACCAACACAAGAGAGTAAGGTCTATAGGTAATTAGACTAACCACCAGAAAAGTGGTAATGCCAACCGGTCATTCTTGCAGAGTAGGTCTTCTATCTATGCACCATCATTAGGAAGTACACTGGCATAGTACAACAAGAATGACCATAGATCACAGAATAAACCAGAACATTAGCGCTTAAGGTTCTTAGTGTAAAGAAAGTATGGCAAAAGGTTCTTTATGTAAGCCAAATTGTTATAAGTATGGTAGACTGCATTTGGGAAAGTGCCATAAGAAAAGTAGTGGTTGTTACAAGTATGGGTATATGGGACACTATACGAGGGACTACCCATTGGACATACATGATAATAGGGGAAACATGGCCCAGTATACTCCAGTGGCACCATCCGGTAGAGTTTCCTAAATGGGTACTACTTTAGGGGCAGGCGAAGGTTCAAACAATCTATATGCCATGGCTAGTTATCAAGACTAAGAGAACTCACTAGAGTTCGTCACATGTATGCATAAAGTCCTTTGTTTTAGTGTTTATTCTTTACTTGATCCGGGTGAAACTATTATCTTTAATGACTCCTTATATAACTGTGAAATTTAAGATTTATCCCAAATGTTTTCTAAAGTCTTTCTATGTTTCTACTCTTGTTAGTGAGTCCATCCTAGCTAAAAAAAGTCTATAGAGATTGTACAGATTCTATCAATCATAAAGACATCACAACCAACTTAGTTAAGTTGGATATGGTAGATTTTGATGTCATTCTAGATATGGATTGACTTTATGCTTGTCATACCTCAATAAATTATAGAAATTAAGTTAACAAGTTTTATTTTACAAGTAAGTTGGTCATAGAGTAGAATAGTAGTACAGTAGTGCCTAAGGGTATTTCATTTCATACCTTAAGGTTAGAAAGTTAGTTTCTAAGGATGTGTCTACCATATTGTTCGAGTTTGAGATGATTGTTTGGACACACCATTGCTTTACTTAGTTCTAGTCATATATGAGTTTCCTAAAGTCTTTCTTGAGGATATACCTATAGCCCTCCCGACTTTGAGATATACTTTGGAATAGATATCCTTTTCAATACTCTGTCTATATTTATTTTGACATATAGACATTCTTGATAATGGGTTTAGTAGGTCGAGTGTCTAAATTTTGGGCTCTCCTATCCTATTCGTGCAAAAGAAAGATGGTTCCCTTAGAATATGTATTGATTACTGTAAGTTGAATACAGTCACCATAAAGAATAAGTACCCTCTTCACAGAATTAATGACCTATTCAACCAACTCCTAGATATTTTTTTATTGAGGATCTACCAAGCTGTACCATGACTTGAGAGAAGTCTATTGGTGGAGTGGCATGAAGAGAGATATTACAAACTTTGTTTCTAAGGTCCCGAATAGTCAACAAGTTAAAGTTGAACATTAAAGGCCTCATGGTGTGGCTAAAAATATATAGAGTTTCCCGAGTGAAATTAGGAAATGATCAATATATAATTCATTACAGGCTTACCGTGATCTCATAGTCCATATAATTCAATTTGGGTGATTGTAAATTGGATGACTAAATCAACCTATTTTTATTAAGACTGTAGACTCAGCAGAGTATTATTCCAGATTGTACATTTGTGAGATATTCTTACTTTATGGATTTCCCTTATTTATTATCTCAGACAGAGGTGTTCAATTCACTGCTCAGTTTTGGAAGTCGTTTCATAGAGGTTTAGGCTTGAAGGCAAATCTTAGTATTATTTTCCATCCTCAGATACATGGTCAAGTAGTGCTATGATTCAGACTTTTGAATATATGTTGAGAGCTTGCATATTTGACTTTAAAGGTAATTTGGATGATCGATTGCCTCTTTTTGAGCTTGCATACAAAAATACGAGTTGTAGAGTGTCTTAGGTGGGATTCATTGGTCACCCCATGACTTAGTATAATTTTGAGGTTCCGAGACACTTCTACGGATGGCCTCTATGACCTATAGAACTTTCTATCGATTGTAGGAAGAGTTTATAGAAGTGACTACGAGGCCTAGTTATCGGACCCATTCCATGAACCTTTCCCATGATACGTAGAAGGGTCTATGAAACATAGAAGGGAATTGTAGATCTAACCTTGCAATTCCAGTAGCTACTAGAAATTTAACCCAGTTGTATGAGCAGGGTCCAAGACCCGTAGAAGGGTCTACGGCTCATAGAAAGGGTCCATACAACCAATCCATAAAAATTCTAGTGATCCTATATTTGTATACTCATTTCTACGAAGGGTATTGTATGACCCGTAGAAGGTTCTACAGTCCGTAGGATTACCCACAGACAACCCAGACATAGTTTTAGTACAGGATAGTTTTGTCTTTTTCAGCCTTTTCCAAATGAAAACTTTGATATTTTGGGACTAAGTTAGATCCCTTATTAGTACCCTACTTTCCCTTTCCCCTAATTAAAACTTCAAATACTTAGAGAAAGGATGAGAGATGATAAAAAGGCTAGGATTCTAGTGTAGTCATTGCATTTTTTGAGTTTTGCCAAGAACATGTTCTTCTAGGTATGTATGACTAATCACAACATTGGTTTGAGTTCATCCTCGCATCCTACATCTCAATTTAGTTAGTGTGAGTTCAAGCTTGAGTTTTAAACCTATCATTGAGTTCTGGATTATCTTATGATATCTTTTGTTGAGTTTTTTGTATATATATTTTTTAATGTGCCTATTCCCATGTTACAAATGCTTGAGTTGTTCATGCTTGCATTCACATGAACCCTTATTTAATATTCAAATTTCTTCTTATTATGCATTGTTTTGAGTTGAAGGATGATGTATTTTCATATCTTAATTGAGAAAGGAATTTAAAGTAGATTATATTACTTGAGTTATGGAACTTTACACTATTGAGTGTATGCATGATTCTTACTAAGTCTAAATTAGTAAGACTAATTATACATTATTATGAGAATAAGTTTTGAGGGAACATGAGTAGTCCCAAAATACATGTTTGTTTTCAAAAGATTATTGAAGAGTTTTGAGAATTATGAAGGTAATGTAATAACCCTCTAGGTCATTTTATTCATTCTCTAATTTTTTAGCATTTAGAGCTTTCCCAAAGTGACCCCTAGTCATTTATGACTTGCTGGTATTGATTGTTCGGTCGCCTGACCGTTCATTTGGCTTTTAAGCTTGTTTCCCTATTTTGGATCTTTTATAACTTAAAAAGTTGACTTTGATCATAACTTCATGTAAATGACCTCATAATGGAATTCTAATGGTTCCATCAATTTTGAAATGACAAAATTGGGCTAGTAGGATGGTCAACACGAGTATCAAGGCAATGGTACGAGTTTGGGGACATTTGACGCTTTTTCCTTTGAAACTTTGCCTATGGTTACCATTCTTGGAAAACACGCTCGAATCAAAATTCTGACCATGCAGCTAGTTTTAAAATATCGAGTTTAGGTTAGAACAACCCTTTATTTGCTACTCAAATCTTCCAATCAAACCTCAAGGCCCGCAGTGAAGTTAGGCTCAAAATTGCACTTCGGTGTGCGAACTACTTTAAGGTGTAATGACCTCGTATGAAATTTTTGACTGTTTCATTGAGTCCAGAACATTTAATATTGTTGGGTAGCATATCACATTTGCACGTACAAGGTTCTAAACTAATCTTGAGCACCCCATCGGAGAGTTAGACATGCCAAAGTCTAATTTGCACTATCTGAATCTGGTGCCGTTGCTAAAGCAACTCCTGATCGCTAAAGCAACTGTCGCTAGAGCGACTGTCACTAAAATGGAAAATAAGTGGCTTTAGGGTGTCACTAAAGCAATAAGAGGTTGCTAAAGAGACAAGGTCCTCGCTTAAGCGAGGCTTGCCTCTTTGGGGTGGTCGCTTAAGTGACCACCGGGTGTGCCCTTAAGTGACACCTGGTGTCATTCTTACTGTTGAAAATTCAATTAATTATTCAACTTTAAAGATCGATTTATCTCTTAATTTCGAGGTGATTTAAGTGATTCCAAAGGCTATTCCTCGTGGTTTCTTGAGGGGAATTAGGTGGTGAGCTCAGAAGTTGGTATAGAGTCTTTATTTGGGGTGATTTCTCCATTTTGATGTGTTCCTTTCTTGTTCTAGGCTAAATTATGAATGTATATGCATGTTGATATTATATTTGTTTAGTGTGCGAATTTTATTTCCTTTTGGAATACAATCTAGGTTTAGCATTTAAGACCAATTCTCGGAGTCAATTCCATAAGTTACGGAGCATACCCCACAATTCTCGATTTTGACTCTAAAATTAGCCTATATTCAAATTCAATAATTTTGGGGTCAAAATATTCGTATTGATGAGGTGATTACTACTTTGTTAGCGTGGAAATGATTGGAGGTGATTCGGGGGTTTAGAGCTTAATTTTGGTAGATTCAGAGCATGAGTGATCAGCTTCGAGGTATGCTACGGTCTTCCCCTTTTGCATGGACTCCATTAGATATTGCGTACTATGTTTTACATGTGACTTAAGTGAGTAGTTTCCGAGATTAGAGTTCTCCTCATCGTATTTAGTTTTCTTGTTCCCGGGTGAGCTCTAGGCTAGAATGGTCCTGTGAAATCCTTAGATTAGGTTGTGGGCCTTGGTTGTGGAGTTGACTCTGCACAATTACCCTGTTTAGGATTGCTATTTGTGGCATTAGGATAGGGTTTAGCCTTAGGTGTTGTATCAGGTGTTTATTGCCCTCTTAGCTAGGTGTAGCTTTTGGTAGGGCTTATTATTATTTTTAAACTTGTTTTAATAGGAGTCGTACAAATTTGATACTTGTTCATTTATTTTGAAACTTTTGAGGCATTGGGGATGTACTCACTTTTATATTTGAGGCATTAGAGGCATCTGGGATGTGCTCAGTTTTACCTAGCTATTTAGCATATTGACGCCCTTTCTTAACCCACTGATGCCCACGGGTTTACTCTTACTAGCAGGGCCATTCCCTTGGAGTTTATGGCTGGGTGGGAAGCCCCTTTTCAGGGTGCTCCCGGTTGAGCCTACTGGTTTAATGATATCCGGCGCGGCATTGCCCTTTGTATATTGCCTTGGCTTCTCAATCTCTAGTATACCTATGGAGGTACTATATATCTATGTATGACCTAGTTTGGGCCCAGACAGTATATATAGACTTCCTGCATCCCCTATGGGCCCCTCTAGCTAGTGCACCACTCAATTGGATGAGGGAGTCCCATAAGTCGTACTTGATAGGCCAAGGGCCGAGGTGGGTCTATACACTTATTATTGTTGAGCTCTGAGAGTTGCCGATGATGTTATTGGATTTTACTACAAACTTGCATTCATTAGAATCTTCTATCATTTGTATACTTGTTTGGTGTGGTACCCCCATTTTATAGGGGCATGGGGTATATTTGTCATTATTTGTACCTTCCAGGGGTATGGGCATCCGGTCGATTATTGTAAGATTACACTTTCTCTTATCTCTAGTTGTACTTGTAGTTGGTCTATGTGGTATTTAAGTTGAATTATGGTTGGTACTCCTTTTTAGGTCTAGTCAGAATAGTTCCTAGGTGATTGCAGGGTTAGCATTGCTTGTTAGTACTGTATTTTCATTAGTAGACTCCTATGATGCCTTCTTCTTATTAATAGGTTATTGGATTGCCTTTCAGGTGCATATTTTGACTCTGCTCCTTTATCTATATCTCCAGTATTGTTATCTTATTTCTTGTCATTATTGTGATAATTCCTGATTAGCTATTTGTACAGTATTTACATGATTATATGTTAATTATACTTGCTTTATCTGTGAATGTAAGACCCTGAAAGTTGAAAAGTCAAAAATTAGAATGTAAGGATAAAATCTCAGAAAACATTCACCTGTAGAGGTTCATGAAGCTTATCACGGGCTATATTCAGCACTATATCCCGTGGAAGGGAGTCATGGTAGTCATGTTCACGGACCGTCAAATGGTCTGTGGAAGCCAACTCTCAAAATCATGAAGTGGGTCAGCTTCAGGAGGGAAACTACGGACAATTGAGTCCATCACGGCTTATGGTCCCCTTCTGTAAAGTGTCCTTGTTCAATTTTGACCAAGGCAACCTTCACGTACAGACCCACGCCTATGAAGCTCTTCATAGACAGTGAAGATGGTTCATCCCGGGGTTCATTTTTATCCCAAGGGATTTAAGATCAATTGTTTAGTGATGGAATAATTTTGGAGATGTTTTAAGGTCATAGGAATCCTTTAGCTCAAAGTGAATTTGAAAGCTTCCTTACCGATTGAGTTTTGATGTAAGATTTTACATAGGTCAACTTAAAACAATCATATCTCCTAAATTATAAAAAACTAGGTGACCCATTACCAAATTAAATATCTTTGTTTCCTCTTTCCAACGCCACTAAGTTTTCCTCATTTAAAGTTCGAAGTAAAAGTTTATGCCCAATTAAGTGAAGCCCTTTTAGGCATTCGCATGTTCACGACCACCCACCACGGACCTTGAAGACCTTTATGGGCCGTGAAGGCTTGCTGGTATATTTTCCAAGAATTTTCTACACCTGTCCCCAGGTCAATTTGGTCCTTTACAAAGCCTTTTAACCCTATTCTAAGTATTTTTTGGGTGTTTTAAATGAATATATCATCCCACAAACTAGTTTTCCCCTCATTCTTACCCAATTCTCAAATCATAAATCCACTCTCTAGAAAACAATCTTCTCAAGACTCTCCTCTTGTCCTACAAGTCTCCATTGAAGGATAAACTAGGGTTTCCATTGCTTCCATCAATCTTCAAAGCTTAAATCAAGGAATCCACCTAATGTATATTGACATTGATTCATGGTCATCTTCCACCCATGGAACCCAAAAGATCTTTAACTTTTCAAGTGATTTCAAGTATAAATTTTATAAGATTTTGGTCAATTCTTATTCCAAATTCATGGATTTAGTTATATTACATGATCCTTTACTCAATATGCATGAATTATCAATTATTATATAACTTCCATAAAGTATTACCTAGACCCATGCATTTAACTAATTTTCAAGTATGAACTTAAAAATGTTTTAATGGGTCTTTCAATTATGATTTAAACTATGATTATGATACTATTTCAATATGAATTAATAATTATTATTTGGAATTGAAGTATTTCCTATGAATTTCCTAATTACTTTCTCTAGGGTTCATGGTATGAATTATGGGTATTTTCAATTATATTCCTATTGATGTTTATCTTCATAAATTACGTATGAGTTGATATAAAGTATTTGATTATGCATGTTTTCAATCAAATTTCCCAATTTTCAAGACAATTGATTATGTTTGCATGTTTTACCGTAATTTCAAGTATAAGCTATGATCATGAATATTCAAGTTATATTCTATGAGAGATTTATTAATGAATTTAAAGGTGCTATACGCAAAGAAGTTTATGAATTATTATTATAAGTATGTTCCTATATGAATTACATGATTTTAAGTTGAATTATGATTGTCCATGCATGAAGTCTATTTTCTATGATGATATTATGAAGTATGATTATGAATTCAATAATTTTAAAGGTATTATCATGATTTTCATTCAAATTAATTATGCATTTGAGTTTTACTCTAAATTCAAGTATGAATTGCGATCAAGAATCACAAATATGTTTAAGGTATGAATTTCATGCAAGATTTGAAGTAAGGTGACTTAGGTATCTATGTGGTGAACTAGGACCTAACTATATGAATTATGAAATATGACTGTAATGATAAAAGGATAATTCTCACATTACAAGTATGTTATGAAATGAGCTATTCTATGAAATATGAAGTTTATGAATAAGTTATGATATATGATAAGTATGTTACTATGTTATATATTCTGTTGAGAGCTTACCTAGAACTGAGTGGAACTTGGGATAGGCATTCTTTCCCGTAGATGAGGCAAGAGACCCATAGTAAGATCCCATTATCCTATAACTATGTGCCATTGTAGAATAAACGATCACTCGTAGAAGAGGCTTGATTCCTTTAAGGGTCACCCGTAGTAGAGGATCGATCCTTCATGTATCTGAGTGGATCCACTTAGGCATTTAGGAGTCTACCTTGGCAATTAATCCCCCCTTTCTTCTAGTGTAGGGGTAACATCAAGACTCCATGTTATAGCTCACATGACTTATGTCGATTAACCGTCGCTCTCAGAAAGGTGCAAGGTTTCTCTTTCAAGGTTTAAGGTATTTCTTACGAAGGCTAATACGTCTCATACAAAGTAAAGTATGTTATCTCACCCATGGTTTTATGGCTCTCAATATGATTTAATATCATTACTACAACCTATGAAAGTTTCTCATTTATGTATTGTGACTATCCATGTATTGTAAAAGTTCTCTTTATAAGATTGCATTATGGTTTTAAATGACATTAACCTTACTCAGTATTCACTGTTGTCTATAAATGGTTTACTTATCATGTGTTGTAACCTTGATCATTACATCATTGCTTTTATGCCATGCATTGCATTGCTCACATACTTAGTACATTCAAATTACTGACGCATACTTTTGCCTACATTGTCTTATAAATATAGGTCTCGGAGATCACTCTACACACTATTATGCGTAGCTAGAAGACTTATTCACTTAACTTTGAAAGTTGTCATGCTTCGGATACTATCTATTTTGAGACATTTGTTTCTTGTTTAGGGAGCTAGTGGCTTGTTCTATGCCCCCACCTATGTTAGTATGATAAAGGCATGTTTAGATAGAGAGTTGATGTAGTATGTTTGGACATATGACTAGAGATTTTGGTTTCCATTTCTAGACTTCCATATTTGAGATTATTTTTCCGCTTGTTTTTATATTGTTTTATCTTACCTTATGAAAGCAATGTATACTAAGACGATTGGTTGAGATCCTTCGAGGTTTCAATAGCCGTGTTATGACTGTTCCCCAGTCAAATCATGACAAATTTGGTATCAGAGCACAAGGTTTTAAGTGTCCTAGGGTGTCCAACATGCCGCGTCAAGTAGTGTCTTATTCATAATACTGAAGCGCGCCACTTCTATGAATATGAGGCTATGACGGGTTTAGGGAAATATTTCACTTCTTTCATGATCTATGTCGTGCAATAGAGTTGTGCGCTAAGGTTCTTTTCTTAATGATTGGCCTTTGCAATTTTTAGAAAATGCCTTAAAGAAGACAAGTTCGTCAAGTTAATGATCCTCTTACCGATTAAGTTACCCATGCCTAGTTTTAGACTGCCATCACTATGCTAGCTCATGTCATGGAAAACCAAGGGGTTGTTGCTCCTCTTAATTCTCCTACTACGACTTCAAGGGTAATATATTTTTCATGGATGAACCTCCCAATTCCATGGACTGAAAGTTGATAAAGATCCCCAACAGTTCATTAATGAAGTGTATAAGATTGTTGTTATCATGGGGGTGTCTTTGGAGGAGAAGGCACAGTGAGCAGCCTACCAACTCAAGGGTATTCCTCATGTTTGGTACAACCAATGGAAGCCGAAGATGTTAGAAGAGGTCTCATATTTGGAAGAATTTCAAAGTTGCTTTTCTTGACCTCTACTTCCCACTTGAATTGAGGGAGGCAAAGGTAACAGAGTTTATCCATCTCAAGCAATGTAATATGAGTGTGAGGGAATAGACCCTCAAATTCACAAAGTTATCCAAGTATGCTCCTTCTTTGGTTGTCGACTCCCGTGCTCGAATGCGTAAGTTTATTTCGAGGGTATCGGACTTGGTAATGAAAGAGTGCCAAACCTCTATAGTTACAAAGTAAATGGATATTTCTAGGCTCATGACATATGCTGAGAAAATAGAGGAAGAGAAGTTGAAAGATATGTCTAAGAAAGAGTCCAAAAGGGCTCAAACCGATAGTGGTTCATCTTTTGCTAAGACCCCGGTGTCTAGGCCTAATAAGGAAAGAAGTCCTTTTCCCCCTTGTAAAAGGCATGGTAGGACTCACCAAGGAGAATTCATGGCTTCTAAGGAGGTTTGCTACAATTATGGTGATATGGGACATAGAATGAGAGATTATCTAGAGGCTACTAGAAGATAAAGGGAGAGGGCTAGGACTGCTTCATTCTGTATGTTACTAGTTCCATTTGGTCACGATAATGGTTGGTATGGATTTGTTTTGTATTCATCATGTCATAATTGACTTTATAACCTAAGAGCTTGAGTTTATGTGCTAGTTGAAGTGTTAGCTTCTCATGTCTATTCTTGCAAATTCCCGAGTTCTAGTTATACTCATGTCTTTTCATATGCATGCATACTCATGAAGTTGATTTTAAGTTACATTTTAAGTTAAATTTAAAGATCTTATGTTTTATGCATTTTTTATGTAGCATTGTATTCATGTTGGGCTGCTATACATTCATTCCACTTGATTCATGCTAGTTTAATTCAAATTGAAGGATGAATGTTCTCAAGAGGGAGATATTGTAAGACCCCAAAAGTTAGAAAGTCAAAAAACAGAATGTAAGGATGAAATCTCAGAAAAATTTTACCTATTGAGGTTCACGAAGCCCATCACGGGCCATATTCAGCACCACAGACCATGGATGGGAGTCATGGTAGTGCTAGGGATTGAAAATGAGATCAAGACAGGACCATGATCGAGTTCACGACCTGTTGTCGTAGTCATGGACCATCAAGTCATCCGTGGAAGCCAACTCTCAAACCAATGAAATGGTCAACTTCATGAGGGCCACTATGGCCCGACGAGTCCCTCACAACCTGTGGTCCCCTTCCGTAAAGAGTCCCTATCCAAATATGACAAAAGTAATCTTTATGGACAACCTCACGGCCAATGGAGATATTCACACACCGTGAAGATGGTCCCTCCAGGGGTTCATTTTTATCTTAGGGATTTTGAGTTCAATTCTTTAGTATGGAAAAAGATTTGGAGATGTTTTAAGGTCACAAAAATCCATTATTGAAACCTTCCTTACCGATTGAGTTTTGATGTAAGATTTTTCATAGGTCAACTTTAGACAATCATATACCTACATTACAAAAAACTAAGTGGCCCATGAACTATCAAATTAAAGGTCTTTGTTTCCTCTTTCCAATGCCACTGAGTTTACCTCATTTTGAATTTAGAGTAAAAGGTTATGCCAGATTTAGTGAAGCCTTATCGAGAAGTCGTATGTTCACAACCACCTACCACGGACCATGAAGACCTTCACAGGCTATGAAGGCTTCTATGAAGGCTTGCTGATATATTTTTTCAGTAATTTTCTACACCTGTCCCTAGGCTAATTTGGTCCTTTTCAAAGCCTTTTAACCCTATTTAAGTCATTTTTTGCTGTTTTGAAGGAATGTTTCATCCCACAAACTAGGTTTCCCCTTATTCTCACCTAATTCTCAAATCATAAATCTTCTATCTAGAAAACAATCCTCTCAAGACTCTCTTCTTCTCCTATAAGACTCCATTGAAGGATCAACTAGGGTTTCCAATTCTTCAATCAATTTTCAAAGCCTCAATCAAGGAATCCACACAAGGTATGTGGGCATCAATTGATGGGCATCTTCCACCCATAGAGTCCAAAAGATCTTCAACTTTTCAGGTGATTTCAAATATAAATTTTGTGAGATTTTGGTCAATTCTTATTCCAAAATCATGAATTTAGTTATATTACATGATTCTCTACTCAATATGCCTGAATTATCAATTATTGTATGTCTTCCATAAAGTGTTATCTAGACCTATGGATTTAGCTAATTTTCAAGTATGAACTTATGAATGTTTTGATGGGTCTTTCAATTATAATTTAAACTATGACTATGATACTATTTAAACATGAACTAATGATTACTGTACGGAATTGAAGTATTTCCTAATTACTTTCTCTAGGGTTCATGGTATGAATTATAGGTATTTTCAATTATTCTCCTATTGATGTTTATTTTCATAAATTATGTTTGAGTTGATATAAAGTATATGATTATGCATGTTTTCAATTAAATTTTCTGATTTCTAAGTCAATTAATCATGTATGCATGTCTTACCCTAATTTCAAGTATAAGGTATGTTCATGAATTTTTAAATTATATTCTATGAGAGTTTTATTAATCAATTCAATGGTGCTTTACGCAAAGAAGTTTATGAATGATTATTATAAGTATGTTCATATATGAATTATATGTTTTTAAGTTGAATTATGATTGTCCATGCATGAATCCTATTTTCTATGATGATATTATGAAGTATGATTATGAATTCAATGATTTCAAAGGTATTATCACGATTCTCATTCAAATTGACTGTGCATTTGAGTTTTTACTCTAAATTTAAGTATGAATTGTGATCAAGAATCACAAATACGTTCAAGGTATGCATTTCATGCAAGTTATGAAGTAAGGTGACTTAGGGCCCTTTGTGGTGACCTAGGACCTAACTATGCGAATTATGCAAATATGATTGTAATGATGAAAGAACAATTCTGACATTACAAGTACATTATGAAATGAGCTATTCTATGAAATATGAAGTTTATGAACAAGTTATGATATATGCTAACTATGTTACTATGTTATATAGTCCGTTGAGATCTTCCCAGCACCGAGTAGACCTTGGGATAGGCATTCTCTCCCTTAGTTGAGGCTAGAGACCCGTAGTAAGATCCCATTATCCCATCACTACGCACCACTGTAGGATAAAGAATCACCTGCAAAAGAGGATTGATTCCTTTAAGGATCACCCATAGTTGAGGCTCGATCCTTCTTGTAGATTAGTGGATCCACTTCGTCATTTAGGAGTCTACCTTGTCAAGAAGTCTCCCCATTACTACTGGTGTAGGTGTAATATCGGGACTCCATGCTATAGATTAGATGGTTTATGATGGTTACCGGTCGCTCTCATAAAGGTGCAAGGTTCCTCTTTCAAGGTTTAAGGTATTTCTTACTATGGCTAATATGTCTCTTACAAAGTAAAGTATGTTCTCTCACCCATGGTTTTATGACTCTCAATATGATTTAATATCTTTACTACTACATATGAAAATTTCTCATTTAGGGCTTATGACTATCCATGCATTGTACAAGTTCTCTTTATAAGATTGCATTATGGTTTTAAATGATATTAACCTTACTCATGATTCACTATTGCGTATAAATGGGTTATTATCATGTATTATAACCTTGATCATTACATCATTGCTTTTATATCATGCATTGCATTGCTCACATACTTAGTACATTCAAAATACTAATTCATACTTTTGCCTATATTATCTTATAATATAGGACTCGACGATCACCCTACACACTCTTCTGGCTAGATAAAAGACTTGTTCACTTGATTTGGTAAGTTCTCATGCTTTGGGGACTATTTATCGAGCTTATTTATTTTTTTTCTACCCTTAGACAATGTTACTATTTTGGGACGTTTCTTTCTTATTTGGGGAGCTAGTGGCTTGTTCTATGCCCCCACCTATGTTAGTACGATAGAGGCATGTTTAGACATAGAGTTGATATAGTCCATTTATCTCACAACCCAACCCCGTAGGCCGCGACTGGGGTTCGACCTGGACCCCCATATACCCACCTATCAGTTGTAGTCAAATTGAACCATTAACAAGGTGATACTACTCACACAAAACCCCCAATGAGTTAAAACTTTTTCGTGTACGTATGACCTCCTTCACTTGTGTCATAACACATAAGGGCATGCAAGCCGACAAGGCTGCTATAACAAAAAAACATTCACAATATGCCGTATAGACATAATCGATATGAACTCACAAACAACCCACATCCATATGTCTACAAACCTCTAGGAATAGTAACAGCAACATATGGCGGGACAAGGCCCCTGCCGTACCCCTGAATGTATAAATATATATATTTAGTGACCAGTATCAAAAATTAGGCTCCAGAACAGTGAATCACTTCCAACATAGCTGAGAGGAACTCCTAAGCTGACGGATCTCTAGAATGAATATCTGTACCTGCGGACATGAAATGCAGCCCCCCCCCCCCCCCCCGAGAAAAGGGGGTCAGTACGATATATGTACTGAGTATGTAAAGCATAACATATCGTAACTGAGACCATAACTAAAATAGGGATGTAGGGGATAAATATAACAATTAACAAATTGCTATACCTGCAGCTTAGGACACGTAATCCTATACATCATCATATACTGTGTCCGGTCCTCTAGTGAACTCGGTGTTATAATCATATTCTCATATTCACATATTCACATATCATCATGCATTTCATTTCATCATATCATCTTATATGGTATCATATCCTCGTATATGGTATCATATCCTCGTACACAGTATAACCTTATCACGCATGTCATCGTATTACACCCGGTTCACTACGGGGCTCGGGGTCATAATGTATCACTCTAATCTCATAAGCATGCCTACATAAAGTATCCGTCCCTTTAGTGAGGGACTCGGTGAATGGAGTGGTGTTCGTCTATAGTGTACCATCATAATATTCTTATGTACCCGGCCCTCTAAGGAGGGACTCGGTGTTCCTTCCTTATTTCGCCACATATACTATCATATTACAGCCGGCCCATGACTCGGTGAATAATCGTATCATTATAACATATAACATATATCACACCTCATGTACGACATCATCTTCTTGTGTGTGGAACTATACACATCCGGCCCGGGACTCGATGAAAGAAGTAGTAAAACTATGCACGATAACGTTCCCGGCCCATCATGGGACTCGAGGAAGGATGGGTTACAGTATGCACGAGTAGAGTAGTGAGAAACCATATGCAACTAAGTCATTGTTTGAGACTCGATGAAATAGTCAAGTGAACCGTCACTTGAAGACTAGGAAGGTACGTATCTGAAGTGCCCTTTAGATGTCATTAGGGCTTACATCATTTGGGGCTTCAGGAATCACAAACATGCATCAAGACAATGCCATGCAGTTTATGCAATCAGAAATATAATAATGAAGTCAGAGACACAATTATGCAATCATAGACACCGTTATGAAATAAGAGACACAGTTATGAAATCAGAGACATTGATCGTTTCAGAGCCTTTAAGAAAACAAGCTTGTATCTCAACTTACTATTCACTATATGGAAGGCTCAAGAATAATAGTTTGGCTACTTTCAGACTCTAAATGGTCAGAAATGACTACATGTCACTAGTTACTCTTAAGGGTCATAAATGGAATTACTTCTAAACCCATATCATATATCGTTTTACTTAAAATTAAGTCATTCTAAAGGAAAGAAGAGATAGGCTTTGCATGTACTGGTTTTCATCACATACAAGACTTAAAAGGCAACGAGTCAGCTATTGTAGGAGTTCTAACATCAAGAAGTAAATAAGAGTTTCGACTTATATTCAGGTCTTTATGAATGGATTGAATCCCACATATCATAGACATATCATTTATAACTTACATCTAAGACATGCCAAAAGAAAAGAAGGATAGCTCTACATACTTATTCCAAAAACATGCCACAAGAAAGCCTCACATACCTTGTCTGAGTTATTCCTTATCCTGTTTGCCCCGTCGTCCTTTGAACCTATCTAACAAGAGATTAATATGAATATCAACTCTTCTTAACTTTCCAGCATCTTAGGTTACACCTTAGTATTAATGGAATCTATTTCCTTAGTCGTTTCCTCGACTAGTTCTTTAGTTTGTTAAGGGGTTAACGAAAATTGGGCAGCACCTCCCCTACAATGTGCCCTATACGAATTTCCAATTAGGTCCCTAAGACCTACAGCCAACCAATAACAACAACCTGCAGCAATTCACACCAATAATATATAACATAAATTCCAAACGACATAATCAAAAATATGATATCACAATAGGGCGTCTAGCCTTTATTTTGTAACTCCTTTAATTATACGCAACGAGGGGTCAAGTGAATTCAACCAGCAGAAACCTAACCCACATTAGAACATATTTAGGCCCTGAAACAACACATCACACCCCTGCAGCAGCAACTCACAAGAACAATGCCTTACTTCGACGATAATTCAACTATAAGGACTATGATTTAGCTTATTTCGAACGCCAAACTTTTCAAACCTTTTCCCCAACTTCCAGCAGCCCAAAAGGCGTGTAATACACCCTATAATAACATCGTAAACTTTAAATTAGAGTGGAAGACCTTACCTTACCCGAAATTAGCCAATACTAGCTAAAACTTGCTTCGAAAATCTTTTGCCGTGCTGAAACGGAGCGGCCTGTTTTTGACACTTATTCGCTGCCCCAAATTAAAATTTTATGTTATTAAAAATCATTATACAGCGGAGGGACACTTAAAATAATTAATTCACGGAACAAAACCCGGAAGCTTACCCCAAAAGGGCCAAACCTGTAGCCCTCCTCTTTGCCCCTCTACGTTTTTCTCTTCTTCTTTTTTTCCAAATTTCCAATCGTAAAGCTGAATTTTTGATTCCATAAACATCATAAATCACATATATACATATCCACGTACTTAGGGAATACCGTGGATAATTAATTCATGGAAGAAAAGTGAAGAACTTACCTTAATTTCCTCCAATTTATGGCAGCTCTTGTGAGCTCTCTTTCTCTCACATTTCTCTCATTCACTTGGCTGATTTTTGGACTCCAAATAACTTAAGAGTCATTAACATACAAATATAGGGTCCCTTAGGAAGTGACACATGTCATCCCCTAAGGGTGACATGTGTCAAGCCCTTATTGGGCCATGGATCCACCCTTTCAAGGAGGGGCTGCCACGTGGTAGTGGGGCCCACCTCCCCCAAGAAGGTGGGTCACCTACTTGACCCCAAGCAGTTGGGTCACCTGTTTGCTTAGGTGCTTCCACGTGTCCCCTCCCATTGGCTGCCCCGCGTAATGTTTTTCTCTTCCTCATGGATTCGTAATCTCGTCTTATTTTAAGAGCTGATGTAATTCATACTACGTAAGCTTGATATATACTTAAACAAATTAAGTGTATAAGACTCTTAACTTAGTGGCTTACGTAGATAAATCGAGTCCTACGACTCATTTCTTAGCCTCCAACTCTTTTCGGATTCGTATCACTCTATTTCCAACCTTCCTTCTCACGAGGTATCACAATCTTCTTTCCTTAGAGTTGTTTGATGGTGTCGTAGCTTATTCGGATCACATGATAGTGTCTAAGGAACTTAAGAAGACGTTCCGAGCTCGAGAGTGTGGGGTGTAACATCCTTCCCCCCTTTAGAACATTCGTCCTCGAATGTTGAATAAAACTTCCCTTAAGACTTTATACAAATTGTAGGGAGATTCCTTTCTACTGTAATGACATACATTCTCATCCAAGTAATTAATATACGAGTTCCAGGACTGGGGGTTATCTGTAGACATCGAGAATAGGTACGGACACCTGTGTTTCATGTCCTCTTCAACCTCCCAGGTTATGTCTTAACGATTCTTATTCCACCAAAGTACCTTGATGGAAGCTATGTCCTTAGTTCGAAATCCGTTTAATCTGCTGATCCCGGATGGAAATGGGTTTCCCCTCGTAGGATAAATCCCTGTTATGTGGACCTCCTCTACGGGAAATATTCTAAGAGCGTCGTTCACATTCTTGCAGAGCATTGATATGTGAAAACTGAATGTATTGTTTCAAATCGGACGATAGGTCCCACTCATAGGCAACTTTATCTATTCTACAAATGCCCTAAGAAGGATCAATGTATCCCCTTCTTACCGACTCTAGGCTTCTAATCGATAGCTTGTCCCGGATTAAGCTTTACTTCATCAATAATTTACTGGATCCCCTCTGGGCCTATCCATTAATCGAAGGGCAAAATGTCATACTAAGATTCACCTGTGTTCCCAATCCTTACCGGAATGATCTCCAGAGATTAGCCGTACATTGAACTCTCCTTTCTGAGATAATAGATATGGGAACCCCGTGAAATCTTATTATTTCCTTGCTATGTCACCTCTATAACCCTTAGCTGATTATACCTTCCTAATTGGAAGAAAATGAGTTAATTTTGTCAGCTTATCTACCATAACCCATATGAACTTATACTTCCGTAAAGTGCGAGGTCAGCCTACACTATAACCTACATTAACCACCTTCCATTTCTGAATTGGGATTCCCATCCCCCGTAACAGGCTATCAATCCTCTGATGCTCCTCTTTGTTTAAGCCATTATACAACTCTTCTTAATTCAACTTGTACCCCCTTAGGTATGCTATCTTGTTCTTTTACTCAAATCTTCCTTCCCGTTTTATTTCCACATATTATACTGTAACTCTTGCACAAACGTGTGTAGGTACGTAGAGCCATTCAGAAAATGCTTTAGTGTCTCTATACCAGCGACTTACCTCCTGCGATCAAGGTCAGGGCTCCGCTAGGGCTTTTGTCCTTGATACCGATTATATCTTAATATTTCTGTCTCAAACTATCTTACACTTTTCGTTAATAGATTCTAAGTATGGCAATCACATTGCTATTACTGACTTCCTTTTATCGAATAATCATTTGACCTCGCTCTTAGTATGCCAATGTTCGTAAGCTGCATAACTATTCTCGTGCCATTTTCACGAAGTGCGTTGTATTTCAGTCATAATCTTTTCTGCTTTTGGCTTACTCTGTTTTATATGTGTCATTGTACTAATACGCCCTTATAATCTCTTTTTGTCATACTTGTTTCGTTCCCTTTCTCACTTCCTAGGGGGTCACCCATCCCAGTGCTACTCTCATCCGAGCACGCTTAACTTCGGAGTTTTGATGAATCCGATACATCAGTGCGGGTACGATCATGTCCATCTCTTATGGGGTCTCGTTTGAAGTTTAAGCGTTCCTATTTACATACAATAGCGTCACTCAATTTTATTTTACGCTTGTACTTCTCTAGTCCACTTCCCCCCTTTTAGGGTGTACCCACGTCATCCTTTGTTTATTTTTAGCCGTTCACACGCGAATGATTCTACTCCAACATATTTAACGTGCTGCACCATATCTACATTTTTTGTTTAATCATCCATACGTTAGGTTGCCTTTATAGGAACCCTAGCATAACCATAGGGTGCTTTAGTATTGGTAATATATCGTATAAACCCTTATCTAATAGTTGATACTCGAGTAATATCCGTAATGTAGCAATGCATTCCAAGTCACATTCCATTCATCCCAATCAGTAATTAGCTCGTGCTCACCCTTGGTTCAAATCCTCCACTCGAGATACCTCTTATTCTTCTAATAACTTAGTAATGCAGCAGTTTTTCTGCGAATCGATATTCCCTTTCCTTGCAGGATCTCATTAATCATCAAGGTGGAGTCACGTATACACAATACTTCTTTATGTCTCCTGAGCTTTCATCTTTGTCGTGTGCTTAAGGCTTACTTCTAATCCTGCTTAAAACCATATCAACTTTGTTGTAGTAGTGGCCTTGTCTTATCGCCTTTTATCGTACTATGCCTTCAGTTTGTAATTGTCTATTTCCCTTTTTGTTCGATACTCATACTTAATTAATCAAATCTATCTTGAGTGCCTCTATTAGAACTTCTCTATTCTTCTCCTAGTTCATATCCACTTTTGGTTGTGCGCAAGGAATTCCATATTACTCTTTATTTCTTTGCACTAGCTAACCTTTTTGTCACAACATAACCTTTACTCGACACTTTCCTTAGAGGACTTGATAAATCTTCCTTATTTGTTCCATAGCTTGCTTTTCTGTTTCACACCTATCTTTACATTCCATTCGCATGGACCACGTCATACCTTCTAGTTATTTCCTTACTGAGATTTACTTATTCTCATAACGATTTTTGTTATGTTCACCTGGTACCCTGTTCGTATTCAATCCCATAATATAACATCGCTTGACCTTCTTCACGATTCTTACTATGGGCTACTTACCTTTCCTAGTTAGTCTTATCCTTAATGTTTCATAAGCTGTCTTATGAACACTTCACTTCCGTCATAATTCTTTTTCCCTCGCACTCTTGTCGTAATTATACTGTTACTTCTTTCAACTATAACTTGTCATAGTTTATCCCTATGTATCAATTCAGGAGATGCCTTACTATATCATTTTATCCCGATCAATCAGTCCTCTCTAAGTCATCTTCTTTGGCTTATAGCTCTTTTCCAACTTCGTTCTACTATATCAGTATCGACCTCCTAATTTCTATTGCCAATAATTCAGCAATTAACTCATTTCTCGAGGTCAGCCATACTTGTTTAGTCAAATCTCATCATTGTGGTGATCATAACCTTTCAAGACATACTTTAGCCCTATATCTCATTCTCTTTTTATTTCTACAAATATTTGGGCAGAGTTTCCTCTGTATTTCTTACTATCCCAACACCTGCATGCAGAAAATGCCAACAGTGCCTCACAGGGCCAATATATATATATATTCACATCGTATCGTATCGCAGCCTCACAGGGCACACATCATATATATTCATATCGTATTATATCACAGCCACACAAGGAGCCCAATACTGACAGCCAACAGAGATATATATAACAAGGTAAAGCCTGGATCTATTAATATATATACATCCTGAGAGGAGATTAATAATATACCTGTAACTACATTTTAAGAAACCTCCTAATCCTGTCCACTAGCCAAAGCATCAATGCGGTTCGACGAGTTCCTAGAACTAGAAGGTCTGCCGCGGTCTCTACCATGGCCTGCTGAGGTATGAATATCCTGTCTTTTAGGGCACGTAGACAACGAAGAAGGAACTCCAACAATTGATCCAATAGGTTGAGCTGCATCATTTAAAAAAAAATTCTGAATGGGCACTCTCTCACAAAATGGCCTTGACGGCTGCAGGCGAAACAAGCACCTGTAGTTAGACAACATTCCCCAAAATGAGTCTTGCCATAGTGAGGACACTGGGGCAAAGGTGGCTTCAACTATAGTGAACCTTTGCTCATTGGTGAACCCGAAACCCTGGAGCTTTGACCGACTCCTGAACATCCCGTGTTATTAAATCTTCTAGCTGGGAACTGAAGAGACACCCTCCAGGCTGGTTGGGTAGGGTATCAACTATACTGGTAAGGCTGTCTACCTTGAGACTCCCCCGAATCACCAACCAACCTAGCCTTCTTATGCTGGCCTCTGCCGTAATCTTTATCGGGTTGTCGCCCACTGCATTGCCTTTTTATCCCCAGCCCATGCCTTTGAACCTGCCCTGCCATTAATCTGGTCAATAATTGAACTGTATCCCTCATTGCCCTATCTTCTGGCCCTAGCTATGGGGCTAAAGGCCTAGGCACTAGGGTCTCGGGGGCTGCAACTACTGCTGCTCTAGGCTCCTCTAGGGGTTGCGGCATAGTAGAGCTCACCGACTGGAGCATGATTTGTGGCATAGGCTGGGCATGAGCCTTAATAACCCCCAGAGTCTGACGTGTTTCATTCGCTATTGACTTGCCCTTCTGAGCAACTGTTGCTTTCTTTGGAGGCATTGCTGCAAACATAATGGTACGTTAGTGAGGGATCATCTTACTAACAAAGCTCTAACGCACGATCTTATATATGAAAGAAAGTAACATCCTAACTGTCCTATAGCCTCTTGTCTATAGATGTGGTGCACAACACACTGATAAACAAGACTCTACTAGACACGGCCTGTAGACACTTCAAGGACGAACTGCTCTGATACCACTTCTGTCACGACCCAACCCCGTAGGCCGCGATTGGGGTCCGACCTGGACCCCCTTATACCCACTATCAGTTGTAGTCAAATTGAACCATGAACAAGGTGAACTACTCACACAAAACCCCAATGAGTTAAAAATATTTCGTGTATGTATGGCCTCCTTCACTTGTGTCATAACACATAAGGGTATGCAAGACGATAAGGCTGCTATAACAAAAAAAACAGTCACAACATGCCATATAGGCACAATCAAAACAAACTCACAAACAACCCACATCCATATGTCTACAGACCTCTAGGAATAGTAACAGCAACATATGGCGGGACAGGGCCCCCGTCGTACCCCTGAATGTATAAATATATATATTTAGTGACCAATATCAAAAATTAGGCTCCAGAACAGTGAATCACTTCCGACATAGCTAAGAGGAACTCCTAAGCTGACGGATCTCTAAAATGAACATCTGTACCTGCGGGCATGAAATACAGCCCCCCTCCCTCCCCCCCCTCCCTCGAGAAAAGGGGGTCAGTACGATATATGTACTAAGTATGTAAATCATAACACATCATAACTGAGACCATAACTGAAATAGAGATGCAGGGGATAAGTATAACAATTAACAAATTACTGTACCTGCACCTTAGGACACGTCATCCTATACATCATCATATACTGTGCCCGGCCTTCTAGTGAACTCGATGTTATAATTATATTCTCATATTCACATATCATCATATCATTATGCATTTCATTTCATCATATCATCGTATATGGTATCATATCCTCGTACACAGTATAACCTTATCACACATGTCATCGTATTACACTCGGTTCACTACGGGGCTCGGGGTCACAATGTATCACTCTAATCTTATAAGCATGCCTACATAAAGTATCCGACCCTTTAGTGAGGGACTCGGTGAATGGAGTGGTGTACGTCTATAGCGTACCATCATAATATTCATACATATCCGGCCCTATAAGGAGGAACTCGGTGTTCTTTCCTTATTTCACCACATATACTATCACATTACAGCCGGCCCAGGACTCAGTGAATAATCGTATCGTCATAACATATAACATATATCACACCTCGCATACGGCATCATCTCCTTGTGCGTGGAACTATACACATCTGGCCTGGGACACAGTGAAAGAAGTAGTAAAACTATGCACGATAACGTTCCCGGCCCATCATGGGACTCGAGGAAGGATGGGTTACATTATGCATGAGTAGAGTAGTGAGAAACCATATGCAACTAAGTCATTATTTGAGACTATATGAAATAGTCAAGTGAACCGTCACCTGAAGACCAGGAAGGTACTTATCCGAAGTTCCCTTTAGATGTCATTAGGGCTTACATCATTTGGGGCTTCAGGAATCACAGACATGCATCAAGACAATGCCACGCAATTTATGCAATCAGAAATATAATTATGCAGTTAGAGACACAATTATGCAATCAGAGACACAGTTATGAAATCAGAGACATTGATCATTTCAGAGCCTTCAAGAAACGGAGCTTATATCTCTACTTACTATTCACTATATAGAAGGCTCGAGAATAATAGTTTGGCTACTTTCAGACTCTAAATGGTCAGAAATGACTACAAGTCACGAGTTACTCTCAAGGCTCATAAATGGAATTACCTCTAAACCCATATAATATATTATTTTACTTAAAATTAAGTCATTCTAAAGGAAAGAAGAGATAGGCTTTACATGTACTGGTTTTCATCACATAGAAGACTTAAAGGCAACGACTCAGCTATTGAAGGAGTTCTAACCTCAAGAGGTAAATAAGAGTTTCGACTTATATTCAGGGCTTTATGAATGGATTGAATCCCACATATCATATACATATCGTTCATAACTTACATCTAAGACATGCCAAAAGAAAAGAAGGATAGCTCTACATACTTATTCCAAAAACATGCCACAAGAAAGCTTCACATACCTTGTCTGAGTTATTCCTTATCCTGTTTGCCCCGTCGTCCTTTGAACCTATCGAACAGGAGATTAATATGAATATGATATCACAATAGGGCGTCTAGCCTTTATTTTGTAACGCCTTTAATTATATGCAATGAGGGGTCAAGTGGCTTCAAAAAGAAGCACACTAACCCACATTATAACATATTTAGGCCCTGCAACAACACATCACACCCCTGCAGCAACAACTCACAAGAACAACGCCTTACTTCGACGATAATTCGACTATAAGGACTACGATTTAGCTTATTTCGAACGCCAAACTTTTCAAAACTTTTACCCAACTTCCAGCATCCCAAAAGGTGTGTAATACACCCTTTAATAACATCTTAAACTTTAAATTAGAGGGAAAGACCTTACCTTACCCGAAATTAGCCAAAACTTACTTCGAAAATCTTTTGCCATGCTAAAACGGAGCGGACTGTTTCTGACACTTCTTCGCTGCCCAAATTAAAATTTTATGTTATTAAAAATCATTATACAGCTGAGGGACACTTCAAATAATCAATTCACGGAACGAAACCCAGAAGCTTACCCCAAAAGGGCCAAACCCGTAGCCCTCCTCTTTGCCCCTCTACGTTTTTCTCTTCTTCTTTTCTTAAACATTTCCAATCGTAAAGCTGAATTTTTGATTCCATAAACATCATAAATCACATATATACATATCCACGTACTTAGAGAACACCGTGGATAATTAATTCACGGATGAAAAGTGAAGAACTTACCTTAATTTCCTCCAATTTGTGGCTGCTCTTGTGAGCTCTCTTTCTATCACGTTTCTCTCATTCACTTGGCTTATTTTTGGACTCCAAATGACTTAAGAGTCATTAACATATATATATAGGGTCCCTTATGAAGTGACACATGTGAGCCCCTAAGGGTGACATGTGTCAAGCCCTTATTGGGCCACGGATCCACCCTTTCTAGGAGGGGATGCCATGTGGTAGTGGGGCCCACCTCCCCCAAGAAAGTGGGTCACTTACTTGACCCCAAGCAGATGGGTCACCTATTTGCTTAGGTGCTGCCACGTGTCCCCCTCCCAAATGTTGCCCCGCGTAATTTTTTTCTCTTCCTCGTGGATTCATAATCTCGTCTTATTTTAAGAGCTGATGTAATCCGTACTACGTAAGCTTGATATATCCTTAAAAAAATTAAGTGTATAAGACTCTTAACTTAGTGGCTTACGTAGGTAAATCGAGTCCTACAACTCATTTCGTAGCCTCCAACTATTTCTAGATTCGTATGACTCTATTTCCAACCTTTCTTCTCATGAGGTATCACAATCTTCTTTCCTTAGAGTATTTTGATGGTGTCGTAGCTTATCCGGATCGCATGATAGTGTCTAAGGAACTTAAGAAGACGTTCCAAGCTCGAGAGTGTAGGGTGTAACAATTTAGACATGACTTGAGATTTTGTTTCCATTTCTAGACTTCCATTATTGAGATTATTCTTCCACTTGTTTTATACTTTTCTATCATACCTTATGAATACAATATATTCTATAAGGCTTGGTTAGGATCCTTCGGGATTCAATCATTGTGTTACGACTAGGCCCTAGGTCAGGTTAGGACAGTAGAGCTCAATTGGTCTATGTCTACTAGTTATTATTCATTTGGTACTCATACTACATTTTTGTCCCCTGCAGATCATAGTATGGGTTATCGCAATTGATTTGGACTGTATGGAGCAGATTCTGATTTGGAGATTTGGTGAGCTCCCAGTGTTTGAAGTTGCTGATTCCCATCCATGGCAGATTATGACTAGTCTTTACTTTCTTTCATAGATTGTCGGTACTCATATTATATTTGTAAAGGTCTTGTATTCCTATTTTAATTTAGATGCTCGATTAATAATTAATGTAAGGTCTTGGGGTGGTTTCTTGTGCTTTTGTTAGTTTTTCTCTTTCTTCCCATTAGTATTTACTTTCTACTTTATTTATTCATTTTCTGCTTGATAGCCCATTGCCTCTAGTTTCGAGCTAAGGGTTAATTGTTAGGATTACCTATTGGTGGGTATTTACAAGTGCCATTAGTACCTGAGAATCTGGGTCGTACTTGGTATCAGAGTTATAGGTTGACTAGCATCGTTGGTATGAGGGAAATGTCTAGTAGATTCCTGCGAATCGATGAGAAGACGTCCATGTCCCATCTTTAAGAGGCTATGGGGCAATTTTAGGGAATTAGGTTCTTGACTCTTTATCGTGTATCCTTGGTGTGAATAACCTCTAAACTGATAAATTAGAACCCATTCTTTCTTAGATAGAACCCACGAGTTTTCCAATGGATAAGGTCAGAGTGTCAATGGGTTCTACCATAGTTTTGATGGATCGTTCTCAGGCCAGAAATAGGTTGGTGGTTCCCCAACAGGATTTATTATCAACATCGGAGTATGTCATGAAGTTTCTGGAGTGGGCTAGGAATAACCCCACATCATCCCCAACGGATCTGGATATAAGTTGAGAGTTCATCAAGGGATTGTCTTTACCACTCCAGTTGGCATTGAAGCCCTTGATGGAGGATGAATCTACCTTTCCTTGGTTGGTTGGCCATACGAGAGCCGTGGAGAAGGCATGTCTTGAGGCCACAGTCATAGTGACAATAAGCCTCCCCATCAGCACGGTGATGAATGTGTCCCACCTCGGGGAGAATATCAGTTTGGAGAGGGTCATTTTCCTTCTGGACCTATCAGACCCACAGATGTAGCACCTCAGTTCCTAGGAGGTTTTGAGGTAGGATATGGGGTTTACAGTGGATAAGGTTTAGGTCAAACTTCTCAGGATGAGTACATTGAGCCTTCAGTTATGGGAGCTCTTCCTATTCTAGTCAATTCCTCTTAAAGGTTGAAGATAGTTCACAATTTGTTAGGGGCCAGAAAAGGAGTTATCTGGTTTCTTCAAATCCAGCTTCGGTCTATAGAGGTTGCTATGACTGTGGGGGTTTTCATTAGTAGTACAAGGATTGCCCTAGGCGAAGGTTGATCCTTCATATGCTTATGTATTCTTCTCCTCTCAAAACAAAAATTATTGGACCTTGTTGCATCTGTGGGGAGCTTGGCCACACATCTAGAGATTTTCCCTAATATGGGACTCGTGCATAGTTTGCTCAGCCAGGTCAATATTATGGTTTTATGCTGCCTCAGGTGGAAGTAGTGCACAAAGGGTTGTTGTTGATGCATCAAGCCTTTAGACAGAAGTCGATCATGATCCATTCCATGTTTTATGAGTCAGCCTGAGGTCGAGGATCCATGTATTTGTGGTATTTTCTTGATTTCCTTGTTTTTCTTTAAATTTTTCATTTTGTGTGGTTTGGGCTTTTCATTCCCGTACATATCTATTTGTCTTATTAGTTACCTCCTAACTTTTATGATTACCTTAACTTGACTTATATGTGTGTGTTTTAGCTTAGTAGTTGATTTCTTTTAGTAGTGGATCGACTAGATCAATTTTCTATTTTGAGTAGTAACGATTGAGAAACTCTTTGCGCCTTGCCTAGGTGATATAATTACTAGTTACGGCTGAGCTAGTTAACCTTCTTTTTCATCTCCTTTATCATTGATTTTGCTGTGGTACCGACCCTATTTAGATAGGTAGCTAGACCAGTTGGGTTAGTTTTGGGAGTTGTGGTACTAGAGGATCAAGTTGGCATTAAGGGTTGTGTTAGTTACATGGTTCCCTATTGGTTAGTTGTTGAATGGTTCCTGTATCCTTTTTTCATAGCTAGAGTTTCCTTGACTAGTATTTCTCTTCAGCCATTCTAGTTTTCTAACTTAAATGGCTATTTTTGTTGCTGGGTATTGGTTCGTTCGGTTTTAGATTGTGAGTTGAGGTTCGCTCTGTTATGCTACCTGGTTTGATTCTTTGTAGTAATCCTAGTTAGCAGTCTCTTTCTATTTGCCTCATTCTTGTTCTATGTTGCACGTTGTGGTCCGTTCGTTTAATCTTTTAGGAGCTGTCTCTTGTAGGAGTTTTTGTGCCGGTTATGGCTTGTTGAGAATTTGGGGTATGTGATGTGATCTCCCATTGTGTCTTGTTATAGCTTTTATTAGTTTTTCGTGGTGGTGTTTGTAGCTCCTGAGGCTTTATCGGTTAGTTAAAGTGGAGTAGGGGTTTTCTTTAGTGGCTTTAGATGTAGCCTAAGCTAGATTATGGGATGTTGGTTAGGAAGTTCATCTTTAGAATGGGGTCGAAGTAATTCGTGGAATTTGTGTTTCTGAAGTTTTTCAGGATGTGAGGTCTACCATTATCGTATTAGGTAGGTTTCTCTATTGTGATTAGGAGTTGGTGCACTTCGACCATTATCGATCGGTTTTCCATGTTTATGCACCACCTACCGGCTTAGTTTCCCTTAGACAAGGATGGTTGGCTTAGACTTAAGGTGGAAGAGTCATTTATAGGCACATGATACCAGTTTATTAGAAGTTCCTATGGTAGAAGTTAAACATTGGGGTTGAACTTAGTGCGGTCTTGTCCTTCGCTAGGTAAATTAGTCTTTTAGAGTGGAGTGTTCAGTTTTAGAAGGTGAGTTTCATTTGGGTTTTTTGATTTTGAAGTGGAAATTGGAATTTTGGGCTTTGCCTAGGTTGGGTTCCTAGTTTTGGTTTTTGTCATCTTTGAGGTGCAGTGGAAATATGTGCCTTTCCTAAGGTTTGTGTAGAGTGTTTTATAAGAAAATATCGGATGATGTTGAGGGATTTTAGGATATTTAAGGACCGCCAGAACACCCTTGGTGGCTCAGAGAAAGGGATTTGGAAGAACAAGACAAGTATTACAAATTTAGAGTGAGTTGCGTCTACAATGGTCCTGTATTGTTCCTTTCATTGGTTTTAGTGTAGATTGGCTTTCCTTAGATGAATCTAGTGTTTTGGGTCATGTTCAAGTTGATAGGGCGGGAGTTGGAGCCCATAAATTGATTTGGAGGAGTTTTGGGAGTTTGAATGGAATTTGAGGATTTTCCTTTCAGCCTAAGTTTTTTGATGGCATTGTTTGATCCAAGAGGGTGTACAAGGGTATGGCAGAGCATGTGGGCCTAGTACCCTCATTTTTTCATGCCTCTAGTTTTTAGCTATACTTTTACTTTTGCATATGAAAGTTCTTTTATTAGTAGATGTTGGAATGATCCTCTAGGTCATTTTCTTCATTCTCTGATTTTTCAGTGTTTAGAGATTTCCTGTAGTGACCCTAAGGTATTTATATCTTGTTGGCACTTAATGTTCGGTCACCAGGTCATTCATGTTGGTTTTAGGCTCATTTCCTTATTTTGGAGCTTTTATAACTTAAAAAGTTGACTTGGGTTATAACTCTAGGTAAACAACCTCATAATGAAATTCTGATGATTTCAACAGCTCCAAAATGGCCCAATTAAGCTAGTGACATGGTCAAAACAAGTATTGAAGTAATTGATATGAGTTTGGGGCCATTTGGCGCTTTTGCCTTCGATATTTGGCCTATGATTGACATTGTTCAACATTCTTGGAAAATGTGCATGGATCAAAATTCTGGTAGCGTGGTTCATTCCAAAACATCAAGGTTAGTCTAGAATGACCTTTTGTTTTCTTTGAAAGGCTTTCATTCTAATACCGAGGCCCGCAGTCCAATTAGGCTCAAAATGGCACTTGGGTTTAGGACCCACTTTCTATTGTAACGACCTCGTATGGAAATTTTAACTATGCCATTTAGTCTAGAACATCCAATTTGTTAGAGTAGCCAATCTCGTTTGCATGCTTGGGGTTCTGAATAAATACCGAGCACCTCGTCGGAGAATTAGATATGCTAAAGTCTAATTTGTACCAGTTGAGTTTGGTGTCATCGCTAAAGTCACTCCTGACCGCTAAAGCGATTGTCAATAAAGCGGCCAAGAGGTTGCAAAAGTGACCTGGCCCTCCTGAGTGGGTGTCACTAAAGCAATAGGAGGTCGCTCCCTCGATAAAATGACACGGTTCTCACTTAATTGATACCGGTCTCTTTGTGGTGGTTGCTTAAGCGACCACCGGGGGTCTGCTTAAGCAATAGTTGGAGGTTATTTTTAATGTTCAAAATTAAGTTAATTATTCAACTTTGAAAATCAATTTCTCTCTTTATTTTGAGGCAATTTAAGTGATTCCAAATGCTATTTCCTGTGGTTTTTGAGTGGAATCAGGTGGTGAGCTCAAAAGTGCGTGTAGAACTTCATTGGAGGTAATTTCTTCCATTCTTCTGTGGTCCTTTCTTGTTTTGGGCCAAATTATGAATGTAGATACATGTTGATATTGAAGTTGTTTTAGTGTGCAAATTGTGTTTCCTTTTGCAACAAAAGCTAGATTTAGCATTTAAGTTCTATTCTTGAAGTCAATTCTATAAGTTATGGAGCATGCCCTACAATTCTCGATTTTGACTCCAAAATTTGCTCATTGCTGAATTCTATAATTTTGGTGTCAAAATATCTACATTGACGAGGTGATTACTATTTTGTTAGCGTGGTAGAGATTGGAGGTTATACAGGGTCGAGAGCTTCATTTTTGTTTATTCGGAGCACGTGTGATTGACTTCAAGGTAGGATACAGTCTCTCCCTTTTAACTATACTCCATTAGATATCGTGAAGTATGTTTTACATATAATTTAGGTAAGTATTTGCCGAGATTAGCGTTCTCCTTATCCTATTTCGTTTTCTTCTTCATGAGTGAGCTTTAGGCTAGAATAGTCCGATGAAATCCATAGATTAGGCTGTGGGCCTTGGTTGTGGTGTTGAACTAGCATAGTAACCCTTTTTAGGATTGATATTAATGGCCTTAGGTTAGGTTTGATACTTTGGTGCAGTATTAGGTGTGTGTTTCCCTCTTAGTTAGGTGTAGCTTCTGGTAGGGCTTTTACGGGTAGGGCACCCTTTATGTAGTGCTTGAGACCTCTAGGCTCATTGTAGCCATAGGTTTGTCTTAGGTATTGTATCAGGTGTTTATTTCCCTCTTAGCTAGGCGTAGCTTTAGGTAGGGCTTATTACGGGTAGCATACCCTTATACTAGTTCCTACAGATATTTCCCCCCTTACCTGATTTTGAGACATGTGTTGATGGTTTTATTTTTGTTTAGCGGTAGGCTCATGATGCTATTTTACCTGTTATCTAGTGTTGGGCCCGAGGTCGTATACGAGGAGCGATTAGATCCCCAGGTTAGTACCTTGACTTATTAGTGTGCTAGGACTTCTTATTTCCTTTATTGTTGCTTGTATCTTGTTTGGATGCTAGTGATGATATGCGTTCATTATTTGAGCATATTCACTCATTTTGTGCTACGATCCTTGTATTGACATTGGAATTTTCTCACATTCTTTTGAGAAGTCTTTCTCGCATTCTTTTACTATTTTTAAACTAGTTTTAACGGGAGTCATACCACTTGGATACTTAGTCATTTGTTTTGAAACTTATGAGGCTCGGTGACGCACTCCTTTTTCTTCTTATGATATTACAGGCATCTGGGATGTGCTCAGTTTTACATGGATATTTGGTGCGTCAATGCCCTTTCTTGACCCACCGATGCCTAAGGGTTTACTCTAGCTAGTTGCACCATGCCCTTGGGGGTTTACTAGCTGGGTGGGATGGCCCTTTTCAAGGTGCTCATGCTTGAGGTTACACGTTTACTAATATCTCGTGCGATGTCGCCCTTTCTACATCAGCTTGACTACTCACTCTCTAGTATCACTATAGTGATACTATTTGTCTGTGTAACACCTGGTTTGGTCCTAGGAAGCAGGTACGAACTTCCCGCATCCCCTATGGGTCATTCTTGCCAATACACCTCTAAACTGGATAAAAGAGTCCCATGGGTCCCACCTACAGGCCAACAGCTAGTATTGGTCTACACACTTGTTGTTGTTGATCTTTGAGAGCCCCCGATGATGTTATTGGATTTTACTACAAACTTGCATTCATTAGAATCTCTTATCACTAGTATACTTGTATGGTGTGGTCCCCTAATTTTATGAGGGTCAGGGGGATGTTTATCATTGTTTGCATCTTTTGGGGGTATGGGCGTCCGGTCGATTATTGTCTGATTACACTTTCTCTTATCTCTAGTTGTCATTGTTATTTGTCTACATGGTATTTTAGTTTTATTGTGGTTGGTTCTCTTTGTTAGGTTCAGTCAGAATAGATCCAAGGTGATTGCAGGGTTAGCGTTGCCTATTAGATATGTATTTTCATTAGTAGACTCCTATGATTCCTTCTTCTTGTTAATAAATTGTTGGATTGCGTTTCAGGTGCATTCTTTGACTCTACCTACACCTTTCTCTATGTCTCAAGTTTCCTTGTCTTATTTTCTGTCATTATTGTGATAATTCCGATTAGTTACTTGTGAAGTATTTACCCAAATAATGAGTATGTTAATAAGTGGGCCAATAATAACCTCTTTCTGAGTAGTTAGAGCCCCACCCTAGTACCCTCAACTAGAGATGTGTGATATGCTTCTAAAATAATCAGCATTTCATCTTCAAGAACACATCTCTTTGTAAAGTTATTAGCATACAATCTGAACAAATATGGCTCATCCCAGAAGTACCTTCTTACATTATATTAAAAATTCTTTCTTTGATGAAAGCTCAAGTCTTTCAAGATCACATCACTAACATTGATAGGCTAATGGCTACTTGATTCTCATAACCTTTTTGTCTCGAACTTCAAAGTTGAATTCTCGTAGAAGAAGAACCCACCTAATCAACCTTGGTTTTGCATACTTCTTTTCCATCAAATATCTTAGTGCAACATGATCAATGTGCACTATAACTTTTGTATCTAATAGGTACGCCCAAAACTTCTCATAAGCATAAATAAAGTCCAATGACTTATGCTCTATGACTGTGTAGTTCTCTATGCCCCATTCAATGCCTTACTAGAATAGTAAATCTGATGAATGTTTTTGTTTTGCCTTTTTTTCAATAACACCTTGATCTACCCCACTAGCATCGGATATCAACTCAAATGACTCAGACCAATCCTAGGCAATAATGTCTGGTGGTGAAATCATTTTCTCTTTAAGGTACTTAAAATTTTTTAGACATACCGGATCAAAGACAAACTTGATCTTCTTTTCCAAAAAACATACACAAAGGATGTGTAATTTTTTAAAAAGTCTTAATGAACCTCTTGAATAACCTTGCATTGCCAAAAAACTTCTGATTCCTTTAATTGAAATAGGAGGAGAAAATTTCTCAATTACTTCTAATTTGAAGTTATCTATCTCCAGGCCCTTTTTGAAAACTTTAGGAGCAGAGTACAATGCCCTCCATTGCCATAAAGTGGAAATTCTCCCAATTTATTAATAGGTCAGCCTCTTCACATTTTTGAAGAGCCCTGCTACAATTCATAAGAATATCATCAAAAGAATCACCAAATATAGAAAAGTAATTCATAAATACCTCCAATCTATCATGCACCATGTTATAAAAGATGGACATTAAACAACTTTGAAATGTAATTTGTGCATTGCATAATCCAAAAGGCATGCAATTCAACGTAAAAGTTCCATCCAAACATGGGTAATTTATTTTCTCCTAGTCCGGTGGTACAATAGAGATCTAGTTATAACCATATTAGCTATATAAAATGCAATATGAACTTCTACTGACATACCTGTCTAGCATCTGATCCATAAAAGGCATCTGAAAATGATACTTAAGAGTCCACTTGTTTAGCTTCTTGTAGTCCATGCATACTTTGCATCCTGTGACAAGGCTAAGAGGGATCAACTCAATCTTTGTGTTAGTCATACCTCCCTTCTTAGAGACCCATTTCTATCATAAATAAGATACTCATTCATCAAGCCATTTGATGATCTCTTCTTTCATCACCACATGCATATGTGGGTTTTGCCTATAACGAATCTCCATACTCTTGTTGCAATATTCTTCAAACTAAATCTTGTGTGTGTAGATTCCAATAGGTATATCCTTTATGTCAGTAATTTTCCAGCTTATCGCACTCTTGGAACTTTTTAGTACAGACACGAGCGTTTTAACCTAATCTTCAACTAAATCGGCAACCACAATAACTAGCAATATATTCTTCTTGCCTAGAAACATATACCTAAGATAGCTGGGTAGCTCTTTCAACTCCAACACAAGTGACTCATTAGTCGAAGGCTCAGTTGGAGGAGTTGTTCTATTTTTTTGGTCTAAGTTCTGATTCTTTTGAAAGGGTACACTCCCATTACCTGCAATGCATTTACATTCTTCTCATCTTATTCAAGAAACTCATCATAAAAGTTTATAATAACCGCCGCTAGAGTCTTAACCATCAACCTATCCTCTAAAGAGACCTTTATAACTTCTTCCTCAACTACATCGATCACTATTAAAACCCTAACATCACATGGTTGTTTCAAAGATTCACACACATTGAGTTTTCGATCCTCATTATTCAATCTAAACTTGAGCTCAAAACTTTCCATGTCTAATAGTGCTCTACTTTTGGCCAAAATAGGTCTTCCAAAATTATGGGAACTTCGAAGTTCATTTCACAATCTATAACAAAAAAATTTCATGGAAATATTAAACTTTCCACTCTTACTAGCATATCACAAAGAATACTTACTGGCCTCTTGAACGGTTGAGCAACCATCAGCAACCGCAAAGTACTTGGTTTGGGGGATCCGAATACCAACTGTCTAAAATTTTCTAATGGAATAGGGTAGATGTTGCCTGATGAACGCTCAATACCCAACCGATTAGGTTGGGGTTGAAGATCAAGAAATAGTATATGGAACTCTTCTTCAATTGATTCAACAATTCAAGCAAGATAGAGATTATAGTTCTCAAAACAAATAATATATAAAATTGGGGTTTCATCTAAAAACTAAAAATTATCACTAATGAGTATTGAAATTAGGTATTTAACAACAATATTGTAAAATAGGATTGGAAAGGATAAGTGGTGTGTGCATAACAATTAGGGTTTTAACTTGAATAGGCTAAGATTAACCTTAACAAAAGAGATTGGTACATGAGTAGCATTTTTTCTAGGCTACACTTTCATATTCTCTCAAACTATCAAGTGTACGTCCCTTGGTTTCGTTTCAACGCCAAGAACCTTTCAAACAAAACACCAATTTACTTGAGTAGTTGGACTATCTCTAGCTCATTATAAATGAGAAATAACTCATATTATCCCATCCCTGGCTCAAATTCATATTATAATTTCAACAAGTCCTCACTATTTAGACTTAATTTTAACAAGTCCTCACTAGTTAGACTTACCAACAATATTTTGCTTTGCCAAGAAAAAATAAGTTGGAAAGCTCAATAAATTTTTGCAACCACTGATATTAAGTTAAAACTTCAAATAACAATATAACATATAATCAATTTTAGGAAAGATTAAACAAAACATATTCAGGATTTTATACCATCAAGCACACACACCCCTAGCTATGAGTTTAGGTACTCATAAAATAGAGAATAAAGACAATACCCATAAAGAAAAGCTTAATTCCAAGCTAAAATGATGAAAAAAACCTGAATCCAATATTTGGAGTATATAATATTGAAGGTTTTTTTTTACTTACTTAGCTAAGAGTTCTTGAGTATGAATATGAAAGTTATATTTCTCACTCTAGAACATCTCTCTACACTCATCTCTACCAAATTAAATAAAGTTGCATAATTACAATAAGTAGAATATTGGTACATAACTGCACAAATCTCTATTTTGTTCCTTAGAACTTAACGAAGGAAGAACGAATATCCGTAATTGTTTTTGGTCCATCAGCTTCTCATCGAGACTTGCATTTGACCGGCGAATCGCTGATCCATCATTATGAGATATCAGTCACTGCCTCACTTTGATCTTCAAATATTCTAGGAGCTTCTACATCATGAACAGTGAAACACTGATCCTTCATTATACAACATCAATTGTAATATAGACACAGTGCAGTTTGCTCTAGTCCAGTCATCGTTTAGCTGGCAAGATGCCTTTCAGCTCCTATGAGCCATCAGTTCCTTCACCAGTGCGCTTTAGGAGTTTTAAGCTCCAAAGCTGTTGAACATGCTTTTTCTAGGAATGTCTACATATAAGAGAACTAGGGCCTAAAACCCCTTTAATTAGCATTAACACATGTCAATAATATTAGAATTTAAGTTGAGTGAGTTCGTAAAAATACCAACTCATCAAACTCCTAAACTTAAGCTATTACTTTTCCTCAAGATGTTCTCACTAACAATAGGATTTGAGCTAAGCTACACCTAAGATAAAATAAAATCGCATACTTGGCTAAAAGCAAACAAATAAAGTATAAGAAAAACAAAATGACTCTAAGACATGCACCACTCACCGTTGGTTCTATTTCTATTCATTAGGAAAAAGTTAAAGAAAACTCTTGTAATGCACTATTTTGGGATAATCTTTTCTTCAAGCAAAAATTCAAAGCATCTCAAGTCAATGGCATCATTCTTCTTGGTTTACCTAAAGATTTCACGAGCTTATCGCATTCATGAAACTCAATTTAAATCAAGTCATTACTATTCATATGAAGGATGCAGTGCCACTCACACAGAGAGAATCTCACTAATAATTATGAATATCATTTCAAGGAATTTTAAATAATGCAAGAAAATGCTCACTCTCATTGCCACTACCCGACCTAGGGCCAAGTCATTAAAAGGCGATTAGAATCCCGAAAGACTCCAACAAAGCCTCTTAGCATAACATTCTTGAGCATACATAAATAAATTAAGCAATAAAGCTAAATCAAGATACGTAAGCAAACTCTCATATAAAATATATGTCTCAAAATGAGAAATGACAACATAGAATCTTTTAATTCTAACATACGACTAGATGGGGGTATGTGACAATCTCCCAGCTCACCCAATTGAAAACATCGAAGTAATGAAGTATAACTATCAAATACAAAATAAATGTCATGTCATCAAATTGTGAGAACTCACCAACATGGAGCTAATAGTAAACTCTATCCACCAGTGGGAAGAAGATGAACGTGATCATCGGTCCCTACATTATGATACAATGTAGGTAAAATGTATGAGTTAGTACATCTAATGCACTAAGTATGTGAGAATATGCATGAACAATAAGCATAGAACATAGTCAATATGAATTATGGGATACAAGACTAATATCTTTAAAACATGAGTAAAGTCATGAAAAAATTAAAATATTTATCTCATTGTTCAATGCATCAAAGAATGTCATAATCATCATAAGAACTCATAACTCAACTGAAACTGTGTGGAATAGGACCTTTAACCGACATGTAAGACCATGCGAGCTAATACATGGAATCCGATTACTCTTGCATCGAGAAAGGGAGTTTACCTTGCCAGGGCATATCCATTAAATAACTCTTTTAACTTTTCTATGTGGATCCACTAGCTTCTCCATATTTGCATATGTAAACCTATGCGGGTAGCGTAGTTTGGGACTAAAGGTTGCTAGTAGAATTTCCTTGGGTAACTACCTACATTACTAGACCAAATCCCACCTAAAAGTACTCTCGGTGTTGAGTTAATATCCCAAAGAAACTCATAAAATATGATCATAAACATCATAGGGAAACATAATACTAATATCAATCCATATTTATAAAATACCATAAGAATAGTTCATGTAACATCATCATAATAAAAGCATAAGATTAGCTCATCTATCATATAACTAATGCAATATGGGTGAAGGCCTTCCATTGTTACATATCTTTGATCATAAAGATATTTAAGGACTTAGCTTACCCTATCTTTAAATTTGCTTGAAACATCATAGAATCATCATTCACGAACTTCTTTGCATAAAGAATCTTTAATTTATAGCATAAAACTTTCATAGAATATAACTTGAAAAATTAAGATCATATATCATAAATCATAATTGAAACTAGTATATAGATTGGGTCATTGAAATTCAACTTTACATAATGCAATATGATGTGATTATGTATAATTAGAATAATAACATTGAATAATGTCATAATTGATAAAACCCAATGAGAATAATGCAGTCAGGGCTTTTAATTGAAGAGATTACAATTGGAATTGAGAAGAAATCTCTGAAATTCCATGGGTGAAAGGTACCCATTTATGAAGTCTCACATACCTTGGCCTTGATGAAGCCCAAATTTATGAAAATAAAAGCTTGACCTTGAAGAACCCTTTGAATTGCTTGAGGGAGAAGAAGACCTTGAGGGAAAACTTGGGAGAGAGAGTTTTAGATTTTGGTAGTTATGTTTTAGAATTAGAGGGTTAGAAGACTTTAGGGTAGTTAATAGGTTTAAATCTATCCTTAAAAACCATCCTTATTAATCAAAGAAATATAGCGAGATGACTAAAATAACCCTCGTTAAATTTGAATCTGAAACCTAAAACGGACATTCACCATAAATAATTGAAGGCAGTACGGTCCGTGGTTACCTCCATGGTGACGGACTTGGGATTTGTAGGAAAATGTTTTTGGAATGAGACCCACCACGGCCTGTTATGGGCACCATGGTCCGTGGAGGTTTTCTTGGACTTGCATTCCTGGGCTTTGCAAGAAAGTTTCAGGACTTTCTCCATGGAGAACTTCATGGTCCGTGGAGGATAATACTGTCCGTTAACATGGATCATGAAAAGGATCCTGGCAGGAAGCCTCTAGAGGTGTCCATCACAGGAGCCATAATGGTCTGTATTCTGAACTATGGCTCATGGCGGCCCTCGTGGTCCTCCTCTACGAATCCCAATTGACAGGGCATGGATCACGATGGCCCTTCATGGCCTGTGGTACTCTTAAAGGCCTGTAGTGGGTCTTGTGAAGGCCACCTAGTGCCAAAAGGTGATTTTTTCTAGGATTCCATATTTTGTTCCTCATTTTCCATCTTTCCAATTTTCTGAGTCTTATAATATCTCACCCTTTGAAATATTTATCATCGAATGGGACTCAAGCTAGTATGAATGAAGTAGGAAAGGAATGTAACAACCCAATATGAATGCAAAATATCTCAATAATGCATAAAACATTATATTTTAATCTCAAGCTAAAACATGACTTTAAAATTTATTTCATGAGAATGAATGCAAATGAAACTATGAGAACGACTGAAATACATGATTTGGGCTGGTTGGATCATGAAAAATCTAAATATCTTAAATAGGAACAGAAGGAAACATATAAGGATATCAGGATATCATATCGACTTTAAGTTTCCCATGTAGTACCCTCAACATCTTGGTTCCTCCACAACACTTTAGCTGAAGCTATTTCTTTGTTTCTCACCTTACTAACTAGTCAATCCAAGATCTCAACTGAAACTTCTTCATATGAAAGACTCTCTTTAACTCAATGATTTCCAATGGCATAATGGAGCTAGGATCACCAACAAACTTCCTCAACAAAGACACATGGAACATCGGATGCACCAACGCCAAATTAGAAAGGAAATCCAACTCATAAGACACCTTACCAATCTGCCTCAAAATCTGACATTGGACAACATACTGAGGAATTAGCTTCCCTTTCTTACCAAAATGCATCACACCCTTTATGAGTGATATTTTCAAGTAAACCCAATTATTAACCTCAAATTCAAGTTCCCTTCTTCTCATATCCGAATAGGATTTTATTGTCTTTGGTATGTTTACAATCTTTCTCTAATGAGTCAAACCATCTCCATAGACTCAAATACAAACTCAGGTCCTATCAAAGTAACTTCACATACCTCAAACTAACCGATAGGGGATTTACACTACCTATCATATAAAACCTCAAATGGAGCCATCTCAATACTAGAGCGATAATTGTTATTATGAGTAAAGTCTATAAATGGAAAATGATCATCCTAATTTCACCTAAAATCAATAACACATGCTCTCAACATGTCCTCTAATGTCTAAATGCTATGCTTGGCCTGACCATCCGTCTGTGGGTGAAAAGTTGTACTAAGCTTCACTTAAGCACCAAGACCCATTTTGAAGGATCTCTAAAACTGAGATATAAACTGAGTACCTCAATTTGAAATAATAGGCAATAAAATACCATGAAGCTTAGTCAATTCTTGGATATATAATATAGCATAGTCCTCAGCTGAATATGATGTCTTAACAAGAAGGAATAAGATAACTTAGTCACTCGGTCAACAATTATCCAAATAGAGTCATATTGCCTACGAATACGAGGCAAATCAGTAACGAAATCCATATTCAAGGCTTCCCACTTTCAAATAGGAATCTCAATGTCTTGAGCCAAAACTCCCAATTTTTGATGCTCAACCTTCACTTGTTGATAATTAGGACACTTGGCTACAAATTTTGAAATATCTCTCTCCATGCCATTCTGCTAATACACATCCCTCAAATCTCGATACATTTTTGTGGAACCAAGATTAATAGAATACCACGGACTATGAGTCTCAGAAAATATCATATCTTTTAAGCCATCAACATTTCGAACACAATCGACTTTGATATCTCAACACACCATCTCCTACTTGGGAGAAATCCTCAATGGCTTTTTTGGCAATCGCTTTCTTCAATTAGACCAAAGTGGTATCACTATCTTGCTTTGTGTTCACATCTGCAAAGAGATATGATTCAGAGAAATTTTGCACAACAACTCACCATCCTTCGGAATCAATCAATCGAACACCCAAATGAGCGAACCTATGCATATCCTGAACTAGCTCTTTCTTACCATCATCAATTAGAGCAATACTATTTAAGGACAACCTACTAAGAGCATCGGCAACCATATTTACCTTACCCAGATTGTATAGAACACTATATTATTTTCCTTCGACAACTCAAGCCATCTCTTTTGTCGAAGGTTCAAATCCTTTTGGGTGAACACATATTACAAACTCTAGTGATCGGTGAAAATATCCATATGGACACCATAGAGATAGTGTCTCTATAGCTTCAAAGCAAATACCAACGCCGCAAACTCCAAATCATGAGCTGGGTAATTCTTCTCATGTTCATTAAGTTGCCTTGAAGCATATGATATCACCTTATCATTTTAAATTAGAACAAAACCTAGACCAACTCGTGAAGCATCATAATACACAACAAACCCATTAGAACCATCTAGTAGAGTCAACACTAAAGTGGAGGTACGCATGTCCTTCAACCCTTGGAATATCTTCTCACATGCCTCGGTCCATTAAAACTTCACCATATTTTGAGTCAGAGTATTCAAGGGCGATGCAATGGAAGAGAAACCTATCACAAATGACTATAATAACCAACTAAGCCCAAGAAAATCTGAATATCAGAAGAAGACAATGGTTTAGGCCAATTCTTAAATGCCTCGGTCTTCTTTGGATCAATTATAATTCCTTATCAAGAAAAATTATTACCAATAAACGCAACTAACCTTAACAAAAATTCACATTTACTAAACTTTGCATACAATTCATGGTCCTTGAAAATTTGTAACATAATCCTCAAATGTTCGGCATGCTCATCCTTATTGTGTGAGTGGATAAAAATATCATCAATGAAGACAATCACAAGAAAATCTAAGTATTTCTTGAAATCCCTATTCATCAAATCCATAAAAGCTGCAGGGGCATTCGTTAGTCCAAAAGACATAGCCAAATATTCAAAGTGACCATATTGAGTTCTTAAAGTCATCCTCGGAATGTCATATTTCGTTAGTTGGAGTTGATGATAACTTGATCAAAGATCGATCTTTGAAAAGTAGCTTGCTACTTCAAATTTATCAAATAAGTCATGAATCCTTGGAATGGTATACTTATTCTTAATTGTGACCTTGTTAAATTGTTGATAATCAATACATATACGAATCCTTCTTTTTGACAAAGAAAACTGGAACATCCCATGGAGAGATACTTGGTCTAATGAAATCCTTATCTAGTAAGTCCTTCAACTAATCCTTCAACTCTTTGAATTCTATAATAGCCATTTAGTAAAGAGGAATAGAGATAGGCTGAGTATCAAGAAGAATATCTATACCGAAATCTATTTCCTTTTCGGGAGGAATACCTGGGAGATCATATGGAAAAACTTTTGAAAATTCATTTACAACTGAAATTGACTCGAGAGAAGGAATTTTAGAGTTAGTATCTTTAACCCAAACTAGATGATAGATACAACCTTTGGAAATCATTTTCCAAGCTTTAAGGTATGAGAGAAATTGACCCTTAAGCATAGAATTACTAACTTTCTATTCTAGGACTGGCTCATTTGGAAACTAAAATGTAACCACACGGGTTCTACAACATATAGAGGCATAACATGGCTGATGCCAATCCATACCAAGAATAACATCAAAATTGGTCATATCAAGCTTTACTAAATCAATGGAGGTGACTTTATAAAAAAATGAAAATTGACGATTTCTAGACTCTTTTAGCCAAAACTTAATCATAAATCAAAATATAGACCAAAAAGGATCTAGTAAGATCTTGGGACAAACAATAAATCTCATAGAAAGATAAGGAGTATCAAATGATAGGGTAGAACCTAGATCTAATAATTCATTAACATCAAAGTAAAAGACTTTCAACATACTAGTCACAAGATCAGGGAATCCTATAACTCCTGATAAGTCTAAAGGGCATAAAATCTATTTTGGCGTTGACCGCCACCCAAAATAGTAGCACGCTGATCCTGATGACTAGTATCTTGAGTCTGAACTTGGGGCCTAACCCAACCCCTATTTTCCCTTGTATAATTACCGGGCTTTCCTCAATTGAAACAAATATACAAACCCACTAAGCACTCCCCTTTATGTTTTTTTTCACACTTCTTACATGGAGGGATAACTTGACCACCCGAAACACCACCTTGTGCCTTAGAATTTGGAACCTTGTCTTTCTCAAATTTTGGAGCCAAAGTGTTTGAAGAACCTTTTCCTTGTAACCTTTGGCCTTGTCGAAAATGACCATTTCCACCACCAGATTTCTTATGAGAAAATGCATCTTCATACTGAGCCCTCTTGAACTCCCTTGCATTTCTCTCCTTAAGCTTTTCTCCTTCAATTTATTTTGCATAAGTCATGAGCCTATAGATGTCCATTTATTTGATATGCCTAGAGGTTTGACATTCCTTCATAAACAAGTCTGACACTACCAAAATAAAATTGCTCAATTAGGTGCAAGAGTCGACTACCAGGGATGGAGCATATTTGGACAACTTTATGAACATGAGGACATACTCTTTCACACTCATGTTCCCTTGCTTGAGGTTGATAATTTCCAATACCTTTGTCACCCTCAGCTCAAGTGTCAAGAACTAATTAATAAATAAAACTTTGAACTATTCCCAACCTATGAGACCATCCTCAACCATTTTAGGTTTCCACTGATTATACCACACTTGAGCGATACCCTTGAGTTGGTGGGCTGCTAATTCCGCTTTCTCTTCCAAAGACACTCCCATAATCTCAAAAAAATTTTACAACTCATCAATAAAGCTTTGGGATCCTCATCAACCTTGGATCTATGAAACTCAGAATGGTTCATCCTTGTGAAATTGATAACCCTCAAAGATGGATTAGTCACAAGTTCAGGAGCATCTACCCCTTGATTCACTTGAGTAGTCATGGCTTGGGCTAGCATTTGAAAAGTGAATCGAAATTCCACATTTGTCACTTGATCATTCAAAGGAGAATTTGGAGCTTGTGGATCCTCTTCAACATTTCTTTGAATGGGATGTATTCATAGAGTCATAATTTTGTAATCATAAAGAGAAAGCAATATAGGAGAAAATCTTAGAGTTCAACTCTATAACATATTGAGATCATGAAAGAAGTGAACTGATCCCTAAGACACCTTATATCCTCCTATTCATAGATGTGGCATACTTCATACCAATGAACAAGACTCTACTTGACGTGAAATGTTAGATTCCCTAGGATACTTGAACCTTGGGCTCTGATACCAAGTTTGTCAAAACTCAACCTAGGGCCTAGTTGTAACATGGCAATTAGAATCTCAAAGAACCCAAACCAAACCTCTTTGCATAACATTGTTAATCATATATTAGGAAATTAAGCAATAAATCTAAATCAAGATATGGAACCAAACTCATAACTACAACATTAGTCACAAAATGAAATACGACAACATAGACTCTTTTAATTCTAACCTACCTCTACTACTAAATTAGGGCATGAAACAATATCCCAACTCACCCAATAGAAAACATAGAAGTAATAAAGTATAATTATCAAATGTGAAGTAAATGTCATGTTATCGAAATGTGAGGACTCACCAACATAAAGCTAATAGTAAACTCTAGACACGAGCGGAAAGAGGTTGAATGTGATTGTCGGTCCCTATATTATGATACAATATAGTCAAAAAGTATGAATTAGTACATGGAATGCAAAAAGTATGTGAGAGTATGCATGAACAATAAGCATAGGACATAGTCAATATAAATCATGGAATGCAAGACCAATATATTTAAAGCATGAGTAAAGTCATGCAAACATTAAAATATTTATATCACTGGTCAATGCATAAAAAACCTTATAATCAGAATAAGAACTTGTAAATCAACTAAAACCTTTTGGGATAGGACCTTTAACAAACAAGTAAGACCATGCGAGCTAATATACTGAATCCGATGACTCTTGCATCGAGATAAGGGAGGCTACCTTATCAAGGCATACCCATTAAATAACACTTTTAACTTTGCTATGTGAATCCACTAGCTTTTCCATATTGGCATAGGTAAATATATGCGAGCAACATAGTTTGGAACTAAAGATTGCTACTAGAATTCAATTGAGTAATTAACTACAGTATTGGACTAAACCCTACCAAACCGTCCTCTCATTGCTTAGTCAATATCCCAACGAAACTCATAAGATATGATCATAAACATCATAGGGAAACATAATAACTAATATCAATCCATTTTTATAAAACATCAAAAGAATATGTCATCTAACATCATCATAGTAAATCATAAGATTAGCTCATTTATCATATAACTTATGCAATGTAGGTATAGGCCTTCCATCATTATATATCATTTTCATAAACATGTTTAGTGAATTAGCTTGTCCTATGTTTAACTTTGCTTGAAATATCATAGAATCATCCTTCATGAACTTCTTTGCATAACGTATCTTTAATTTATAGCATAAAGCTTTTATAGAATATAACTTGAAAATTATGATCATATGTCATAAATCATATTTGAAACTAGCATATAGCTTGGGCCATTGAAATTCAAGTTTAAATCTTGAAATATGAAGTGAACTATGCATAATTAGACTAATAACATTGAAAAATATCATAATTAAGAAGACCTAATGAGAATCATGCAATTAATGCTTTTAATTAAAGAAATTACAATAGGAATTGAGAAGAAATATTTAGGATTCCATTGGTGAATGGTAACCATTATTGAAGCCCCATATACCTTGACCTTGATGAGCCCTAAATTAATAAGAATGAAATCTTGACCTTAAAGAACCCTTTGAATTGATAGGGAGAAGAAGACCCTGAGAGAAAACTTGGGAGAGAGTTTTGGATTTTGGGAGTTATGTTTTAGAATGAGAGGTTTACATGGATTTAGGGTAGTTAACATGTATGAATCTAGCCTTACAAATTGTCCTTATTCATTAAGGAAATACAGGGAAGAGACTAAAATAACCCTCATTATATTTAAATTTGGAACCCAAAATAGACCTTCGCTACATACCGTTGAAGGCACTACGTCTGTGGTCCCTTCGTGGTGAGGGACTTGGGATTTGTAGTAAAGAGTTTTTGGAAAGAGGCGAAACACAAGACCCAGCACGGCTTTTTATGGGCAAAACGGTCTATGATGGTCCTCCGTGGTGGTTTACTTAGACTTGCATCCTTGGGGTTTGTAGGGAAGTTTCAGGACTTCCACTATAGAGACCTTGATGGTCTATGGAAGACAATACGGTCCGTTAATAAGGATTGTGAAAAGAATCCTAATAGGAGGCCTACAGAAGTGTCCACCATAGGAGCCATAATGGTCCATGGTCTGCACCATGGCTCGTGGTGGCCCCTCGTGATCCTCACCTATGAAACCCAAGTAAAAGGGCATGGACCAAAAATGCCCTACAAGGTCTGTGGTTCTCTTTACGGCCCATAGCGGGTCTCGTGAAGGCCACCTGGTGCAAAAAGCTGTATTTTTCTGGGATTTCATGTTTTGTTCCTCATTTTTCATCTTTCCAACTTTCGGGATCTTACATTCATAAATAAATTTAAGCTTACACATATTGACACATAGGTTTTCCCTTTATGTATATCACCACTATATAGATTGACAGGGCTCAAAATCCCCATTGTGTTTGGGGATTAAATTAGTGTTTTCAAAAAAGATAGGGTATCATTTGGTCGAGTGACTATGATGCAACCCTAATACATTCATTATATATTTCGATCATTCTCTCACATTGTTGGCTTTGACATCCACTTCCACTTGAGCTATGTGCATACATTGAGCTAGAACCCATTCATTTTTGCTTATGTCTTTCAATATTTTTTTCATTTCATATCAGCATCATTTCATTGTGAAGCTTATAGTGCTTTATACTTTTTAGCTCAAACTCTTTGGTTCTCTTTTGCCGAAGACTTTTGACTACACTTTCACAATTATCTTTTCTATCCTTCTCCCCCAAACTTAGGTTTTTAGCCTATTTCACAATTTTTAGCATATGAGGAGGCATGATTGTTTTAAGATAAAGAATTACATTGGTTCAACATATGCAACAAGGTGGCAAAAGAATTTAATTTAGGCTCAATAATGGTTGTCTAGGACTGTGTCATTTCAAAGGAATTTTTGGGTTCCTTTGTGTGATATTTACGCTTTAACACTTTACTTTTCAATTTATTGTACACGAGGCCTTGAACTTGGATTGGCTGGAGTTTCAGGTTAGTACCGTTGTTTTGTGATGGGTGTTTACCAGCTTCTTGTATGATGTGTTATTTTGGTGTAAATTGTGGATTTTTGGTGGGTTGCATTCATATAAATTTCTTTAACTTTAAACATGACTTAATAACGGTAATGGAAGGGGACTCCAGTTTTAAGCCCCTTTTTACTTGGTTTTGCCATATTTTCTTCTTGTTATGCACTACGAGGTAAGATATGTATTGACTTTACTGAAGAAACTTATTTTTGTAGGGAAATATACTAATTGGGACTTGTGTCTTCAAAATGGAATTTACTCAAATAACTTGGAAAGTTGTGATAATAGCGTGACTTGAACGACAAGATATTATTTGGTTGCATGGTTCTTTTCTGTATTTTTAGTTACTACTGATAAGCCTGAGGTACCATTTTTGGTGTCCCATTGACCTAGTTCTGGGCTACTTTTTATTATTTTACTTGTAGATAAGTCTGAAGTATCATTTTGTGCGGCCAATCTATACATATTAGGGTTATTATTTTATTTTTGATAAGTCCAAGGTTCCATTCCAAGCAGCTCGAGGGTTCTTCCAGGCATCTAACTTTATGAATTTTGCAACTAAATTGCATCATCTTGTCTTATTATATGATTGTGCTTTTTTTGCTCTTTTATTGGTAATGTGTGAGTTTTTCTATGCTCGATTATATTCGCTATTTGTTGAACTGTTAGTTTGTAGTTTTAGCACTACCTTACTCCCTTATATATATATATATATATATATATAAGGCCTATGAGGCGTACTGAGTATCTCATATTTTTGTACTAATGCTGTATTTCTGCATCTTTTTCAGATGTAGCTCCGAGTATGCGATACCCTCCGTGAGCATTGATCTCCATTGCCCATTATAGACTTGGATTGTGGTGAGCAGTTGGCATCCAAAGAGTTGTTACTTTTTCTCTTTTGTACTAACTTGTATATTTTGTATTTTTACTAGTCAGTTCTCTTGTACATATATATTTTCTTTAATTAGTATCTCCTATATGGGTAACCCCAAGTCCGAGGTTTTTTCTAGCGACATTCTATTTTCTCGGTCACTTTCAGGCCCCGTTTGTATATTTTGGATCGTATTATGAATTTATGATATCACTTATTTCTTTATAAGATATTCCTACTTCCATTGTTCTTATTATTATTATTTTAATTGAATTACTGTCTTTTGCAAGTTTTTCTTTGGGGATTTAGGCTTGCCTAATTGGAGGGTGTAGTAGGCGCCATTATTGTCACGACCCGATTTTTCTGGTCCTGATAACATCTAATCGAACCCACCAGTACTTAATCCTAATCCACAGCCCAAAGTCAGAAGCAACAGACTTTTAAGTGAAAGAAAAACAAACAAAGCAGAAAACCATAATAATAAGAAGAAAGAAGAAACAACAAAGGTACTTATCCATAGAACCATCCCCAAGACTAGGCATCAGTTGATATTTGAGCATCTAATCAAAATAAGATGATAAGGCTTTTACGAATAAAAATAAATGTAGTCTATCTTAAAAAAAATGTAAAGCTTAGTCCTATTCGAAGTAGATGAAAATAGGAAACTCCGAAAGTCAGGAGCTCACCAAATCTTTGCATTGAAAGCTGCACTGCACAAGTCCAAATCACCGACGATAATTCGTACTATGATTTGTAGGGTGCAAAACAGTAGTAAAATTACCAAATGAGTGGTACTTAATAGGCATAGGCACATTGAACTCCATATATAAAGAAAGTATAAATAACATATAAACAAGGTAAGTACAACACAAGTAACCAAATAGGAGCTAACACAAGGTAGAATAAAAAGTAATAGTGAAGAGATAGAATATATAGAGAAAAGAACCAGAGTCAAGTAAATTATCAGAAAGTGCAAGCCAACAACCTATTTACAATAATGAATCACTATAGAAGTCAACTAATCAAGAAGGGAATGCTGGCAATCACTGCTAATCACATAGTCACCTAATCACACTGTCACTTAAGGAGCATTCTAAGGCAGCCTAGCAGAGAGTACCAACAACAAATATAAACTAAGATCCCCTATTAACCAACTAAAAAACATAGGATAAGTAAAATTATAATCAAATAATAACCAACCAGATGCCCATACCACTGGAAGGTACAAACCATACAAACATATCTCCAACCCCCATAAAATCAGACGACCAAATAGCAAACAAGTATAATGGTAATAGGCGATACATATTAATTCAAGGTTGTAGTAAAAATAGTATAATCATCGATGGCTCTTGAAAATCATCAATAACAGAGTGTATAGACCCACCCTGTCCCTCGGCATGCCAGGCAAATCCCATGTAGCTCTCTCATCCAGTTTAGTGGTACACAAACCAGTAGATCCCATAGGGAATGTGGGAAGTTCGTATGTACTGCCTGGGCCTAAAATAGGTCTTATACATAACACATAATATCCATGTCGTGGTACCAAAAGGTGAGTATCCAAGACGATGTCAAAAAGGACGCACTTCGCCAGATTGTCATGTAAAGGCAAAGTTCATCTTAGATGCAGCCAATGTAGAAAAAGAGCGACTCTACGCTGAATAACAATAAAATATTGAGTGTATACTCAATGCCTTTGATACTACCAGTAGGAAATGAGTACATTGTCAATGTCTTATATGTCTGAAAACTAGTGTGTCCATGTGATCCAAGTTGTAGGACTCTCGTTAAAACAAGTTTAAAAATAGTAAAAGTGTGAGAATTCCTTCTCAAAAATAGTAGTGAAAATCCAATGAAGGATCTAGGATCGTACCACAAAACACATAAAAATTCTAAAACAATCTAAGCATGTCATAACCAAAATCAAAACATGGTACACATAATCAAAAATATAATACCAAATCTTACCACACTACCAACGCGAAGGAGACTTGCCTAGGATCCAATCGCTTCTCAAACATGACCTTAGAACCAACAATATAACACTAGTCAATAAGGTATCACAAGCCCACCACTAATCTTAAAGAGAAGTAACCGTTAAATGAGTCAGAAACAAATAGGGGGAAAATATCTCTAAAAAAGATGCCTTACCCAAAATATACCACTCTAGTTCAGAATCGAACACCACTAAATAAAACCTAAAGAGACAATGAGCCAATAAGGTCTCAAGCACTAGCACAAGGTACATCATCCAGAAATAGCATTACCAAAAGCTTAACCTTTCTATAAGGAAAATAAAGCACAAGCTAATGCATCTAAGTCTTAAACCTAGCCTAAGGCCATCACTATCAATCCTAACAAGGATAATGACGCTAAGTTATTACCAAAAACAAGGCCCATAACCTAAACTAAGGATTTCACTAGATTACTCTAGTGTAAGGCTCAATTGAGAATTGAGAAAATGGATTGAAAACAGGAAAAATCTATACTCAAAAAGTACCATCCTAAATCACATGTAATTTATACTGAACAACATCTAATAAAGCTCTGTCAAAGCTTGAGTTTGTAATCTACCTCGAAGCTATTCATGTGCTACTTGAATCCAACAATTTGAAGCTTTAGAATTCTAAATCACCTCCAACTACTGCCACACTAATAAAATATTAATTACGATTTCAATACGGATGTTTTGACATAAAATTTGCATTAATTAGAAATGGGCCCAATTTTGGGGCTAAATGGGATTGTGGGACCGCAATAAGAATCTCAAAATCAACTCTGTGAAAAGGTCCTAATCAACCTATAGAGCTAGTGTACCAAAAATGAGCACAATTAGATGCTTGGAAAGGGGAAAACCACCAGTACAAATAAAACTATATTAAAGCTAAAGAGGGGAGGGCTTACAACCTATTTAGAGCTGAAATTACCTCAAATGATAATCGTTCGATAATCCTTGAGGACTCTAATGTGTAGCCATAAACTTCTCAAATATGCTAGACTTTGAATCACCTAAAACAGAGTCTCCTAGCTTGAGATATCTAGGTCTGGCGATTGAAGAGACAAGTTGAATCGCTTCTGGTCTTAATTAAAAGACCAGACAAATAAGACTCACGAACGCGATATCCAAGACTGGGTTATGAGCCTTAAAAAGGAAATTAGCTTCTATCTTCCTCTTGTTGAAGAATGGTTGACGTAATGGATAAGGTTAAGGAGGTTACCAAAGCCGGAGTTCCAATTAACTATAAGAGAAAAAGGAAAAAAGAAGTGAAATAAGCCTTAAAAAGGAAACCCCTAGATAGAGTTGGGAAAAGACTAATTGCGAGTTTAAAGTTATTTACTATGTATATTTCAAGGAAAAACAGGTATGGGCATAAGCTTATGGGACTAAGATGAGACACTTTAAGTGAAATGGACCAAGTCGAGGTAGCCAATGACTTTGTCGGGGCCAGAGTTGCCCCCAGACTCTCCATCTGCTGAAGATCACCCCAACCTCAAGGTCTATGCCTGACTAGGGCCCTGTAGCTTGACCAAGTGCTAAAACTCTCATAGGATATGTTGATGCCCCATCCATGCCCATTGAACGCCTTGTGCTATCCATCTAAGATAGAGTAGATTCTAAAGAAGCAGTAGTTGGAGGTTGTTCGAAGCAGAAAAAAAACATAACGAGTCAAATATATGTCTCAAAAAATGCTCTATAGCCTTCCAAATATAAGATACGAATGTCAATGCACCGATGCATATAACTCTACCAGGTATTTGGGCTCATACCACTGATGTTTGTTAACCTAGAGCTCTGATACCAACTTGTCATGACCCAATTTCTCATGTAATGATGGCACATACTCCAACCCACTAGTAGGTAAAACAAAACCATACTCCGAAGCCAGAAGCAACAGTTATTAAGTGAGAAAGAAAGAAATGAAGCTAAAAACAATAATATTAAGAAGGAACAAGAAACAACATAGGTTCATATCCATAGAACGATACCCAATACAAGGCTGTTATGACCCAAGCTAGACCCTAGGTGTTACACGACTATTGAAATCATGAACGACCCCAACCAAACCTCTTAGCATATCATACATGACCATTCATAAGGTAAGTAAAGTAATAAAACTAAAACATAGATGCGGATGTAAAGTCTTAACATTAGAAGTCTCAATATAGGAGAACAAGTGTCAAACTCGAAATGATAACACATCATAGACTTTAAACATCCAACATTCCTTCACTAAACTAGATCAGGGACAAGACAAGCTCCTAGCTCATCCATGACAACATATAAAAGTCTTAAGAATAATGAAAAGGTAAATGTCTTGCCCTCGAAGCATGAGGACTCACCAACTATAAAAAAGTAAAGCTCAACTCTAGCCACGAGTAGGAGGTGCGCTATGATCATCCTACCCTACATTATGATACAATGTAGGAAAAAAGTATGTTTTAGTACATGGATTGCACTAATAATTTGAGAAGTATGCATGAACAATAAGATTAGGACATAATAAATATGAACATGAGATGCTTGACCAATATCTTAAAACATGAGTAAAACCTTGAAAACCTTAAAACATCATAATTATATGATCCATGTAGAAAAACATCATCATGAGAGATCTATACCTTTTCATATACCTTGATGTAGGATAGGACCTTTAACAAATATATAATACCATGCGAGCTATAACATGGAATCAGATATAACTCCCACATCGAGAAGAGAGAGTCTACTTTTCAAAGATAGACTTAGTAAGAACATAAAAATCATGAGATATATGTGGATATACTAGCTAGCCCATATTGGCATCAAAAACCTACGTGGGCAACATATTTAGGGACTAAAGATTGCTACTAGGATTCTATCGGGTAGCTACTATGGCTACTAGACCGAACTCCAGTTTAAAGTCCATTTGGTGCTTATACATTATCCCAACAAAAGTCATAAATCTAGTTATTAACCTCATTAGAAAAGACAATAAAAGATATTAATCCTCATCATAAAGAAATCATAAGAATATCTCTTTAGCATGATTAATTCATAATAATCCATGAGTTGGTGAGAATGTCCCTTCACCTTGTTAATATGATTCTGTGAGAATGACCTTTTACACTATAATTTGTTGCTTAAAACATCATTGAAACATAATTAGTAACCTTTCATGAGTCATTCATAAACCTTGGTAATCATTCATAAAGCTTTATTGAAATCATTTGAAATTCATGATCATAGTTCCTTGAAAACATACTTGAACATAGTATACAATATAGGTCATTGAAATTCAAATTGAAATCATGAAATAAGATGTGAATTATGCATAATTAGATCAATAATCATAAGATAAATCTTAATTAATAAGACCCAATGCAAATTCATGAAACTTGGTCTTTTAGAAGGAGAATTCACAAGGAGATTTTGAAAAGAACCTTGGAACCCCATCAGTGAAAGGACTCATGGATGAATTTCCACTTACCTTAAGCTTTAGGAGCCCTAAATTGCAATGGATTGAAGTCTTGACCTTGATTTCCCTTAGAACTATCACTAGTTAGACGAACCCCTGAGAGAGAACTTTAAAGAGAAGATTTTTGGATTTGAGTGATAGGATGAGAATGAGAGGGTTAGGAGGGATTAAGGTAGTTGTAAGGATATAATAGAGCCCTGAAAACCATGCATATTCATTAATAAATTAATAGGGAAAAGACCAAAACACACCTAAACTTAACTGAAATGGACTTCTTCACGAAGGGACCACGGTGCATGAATCCCACAACTTCTCATAATTGTGGTAGTGGTGAGGGGAATCTGACTTGGGTTGGAGGGATAACCCCCACAGAGACAACCACAGCTCGTGGTACCCACCTCGAGTCATGGTCCCTCTCATCGTTCTTACCCAATTTTCAATTTGCACCAGGTTTTACCACGATGGATCTTTACAGCTTATGGTCCCCTTCACACCCTCTGAAGAGTGTTGTGAAGTTCTCTTGGTACTTAAAAAGCTGCAATTTCAATGGAAACTCCATTAAACCCCATTTTCTGACTTTCCAACTTCCAACGTCTTACAATATCTCCCCCTTAGGAACATTCATCATCAAATAGGAGTCATACCAGCATGAATAGAATATGAATGAGACATACTAGCCCAACATGAATGCAAATATATCAAAAATGCATAAAATATGGAATATTTAATCCTAAGCTAAAACATGACTTTAAAACTCATTTCATGAAAATGGATGCATATGAAAACATAAGAATGCCTGAAATACATGGTTTTGATGGAGTGGATCATGAAGAAACTCAATACCTCAACATGGGATGAAGAGAAAAAGATTAGAATATCATGATATCATATTAGATTCATCTTCCTATGTAGCGCTTTCAACCTCTTGGTTCCTTCATAAAACCTTAACTGAAACTATTTCCTTGGTTCTCAGCTTTCTAACTTACTGGTCTAGGATCTCAACCGGAACCTCATCATATGAAAGAATCTCTTTCACACCAATGCTTTACAAAGGAAAAATGGATCTAGGATCACTGACAAACATCCTCAATAAATATACATTGAACACTAGATGCACCGATGCCAACTCAAAAGGCAAATCAATCTCATATGCCACCTTGCAAATCCGCCTCAAAATTTGATATGGATCTATATAGCGGGAACTAAGCTTTCTTTTCTTGCTTAAATGTATCAGACCCTTCATGAGTGAAATTTTTAAGTAAACCTAATTATTAAACTCAAATTCAAGTTCCCTTCTTCCTACATTAAAGTAGAACTTTTGTTGACTCTGGGTAGTCTTCAACCTTTCTCTAATAAATCTATCTTTCTCCATTGACAAGTGCACTAACTTGAGTCCTATAAAGGTAACATCAACCACTTCGAATCAACCAATAGGAGACCTACACCTCCTATCATATAAGGCCTCAAAGGGAGCCATCTAAATGCTAGAATGGTAACTTTTATTATAGGCGAACTCTATCAATGTAAAATGATCATCCAGTTACCTTTAAAATCAATGACATAGGCTATCAACATGTCCTATAGGGTCTAAATAGTCCATTTGGCCTGACCGTTTGAGAGTGAAAATATGTACTAAGCTTAACTTAAGTACCAAGACCCCCTTTACAAAGATCTCAAAAATTGAGATATGAACTGAGTACTTCGATATGAAATGATAGAAAATGGGACACCATGAAGCTTAACCAACTCTCGAATATACAATTTGGTATAGTCTTTAGCTGCAGAAGAAGTCTTAAAGAGAAGAAAATAAGCCGATTTGGTCATTTGATCAAAGACCACCCAAATAGAATCATGTTGCATGCGGGTACGAGGAAAACCTGTAATGAAGTTCATATTCATGGTTTCCCACATCCAAGTAGGAAACTCCCGTATTTTGATGCTCAACCTTCACTTGTTGCCTATTAGGACACATTGCCACAAGCTCCACAACCCTTTACTCCATTCGAGCAATACATTTCACTCAAATCATGATACATATTTGTGGAACCCGAATAAATAGAATACCACAAACTATTAACTTCATACAATTTCATTTCCCTTAAGCTATCGACATTGGGAATGCACATTGTACCTTGATATCTCAAAATATCATCTCTCTTTTGGGAGAAAGCCTTAATGGCTTTTTCGGAAACCGCCTTTTTCAACTCAACCACAGTAGGATTATTATCTTGCATAGCCATAACAGCTACCACAAGAGGTGATTTAGAACCATTTTGAAAAACAATGGGCTAATTTATGAAAATCCCAAACCAACTCTTTCTTTGCATCCTTCACATGGTCAACACTATTCATGGATAATCTACTAATAACATTAGAAACCACATTCACTTTTCCCAAATGGTATAATATTGTCACACCGCAAACTCAAGGGAAGTACTGGTACCTAATGCTAAATCTTTGGCTTGAGCCAACCCAGCTTAACCACTTGTTATTGGCACATAGCAGCCACACACAGTCAAGAAAAAAACAAGTATATCTTGGCTTAAAAATAAGCCCACGGCCGGCAAGGCCCCTGTAAGCAAGCTCTAGAAAGAAAATAACTACCCCCAAATAATTCATATGAAGTAATAAGAAGGTAGCACATAAGTCCTATTTGGGTCGTCGAGGTTGCCATGATATCTAGAAAGGCATAAACTCTATGAGTTGCGTCAAGACCCCCATGATCTCTATATAATGACTGAAATAGGTATACATAATGTAAACTAGGAGAATAAGCAACTAACGGCTAACAACATAACAACAAGGCCTAATTGGCTAACAAGGTGTAGTTAACAAACATACAAGGCCAAGATGGCCACCATCATTGCTATACAACCCAATTGACTAGACTGCAAGCCTCTATGAATATAATACATGGTGGGACGAATCCCCAACCAACCCAAAAACTATAAATAAAAAGAAAAAACAAACCTCTAAGACATTGGCAACCCTTGGAAGAAGAGAGTCAACCAATCAACTTGATAGGTGGCTATGCTACTCGGTAGGTCTATCTCAGCATCGCTTAGAACCTGCAGACATAAATATAGTACCCCTAGGCAATGGGGCATCAGTATGAAGTAATGTACCATGTGTGAAGGGCTACAGAAAACTGAAACTGAAGTATAAGTTCTAAATGAAAAGGGCAGGGGTGAAACACAAGTACAATACTTTATATTTCTATAACAAGGTAATATAAATACATAACAAGTAATAACCTGACCTGGGCCCCATAAGCTCGGTAGGTGTACTAAAAAATAATCACTATAAGTCCTAACGAGTGTAAATAGTCGCTAAATACCCATATTAGTCCCCTTACCTTGATCCCAATGAGAATCTATTCTGAACTATCTGAATGTACCTGTGTCATGAATTAATGTAGATCTGTGACTCTGTGTTACAATGCATATATGCTATCTCTTAGGTATAACCTACCTGTCCCATCGGTAAGATCTACCTGGCTCATAGGATTAGTCTACCCAACCAATAGACTTATTTAAATTAGCTCTAGGCTCAATCTACCTACCCCGTATGCTCGGTAATACAAATAAGTTTTTATGCTCAAGAATACTGCAATGTAAGTTCCTACTGAGGACAAAATAAGCTCATAGGTGGCACCTAGATGATAATACATCAAATAAATAACAATTAATCATAGTTGATCAAAGTATAATTATGGCATGCCTTTCTAGGACACTAAGCAAGGAGTAGAGTGTCGATGGTAGACATTAATCATACAGTGATAGCCAACTCAATTGGATGAGGATACAAATCATAAAAGAACTATAAATAGGCCATAAAGGGCTTAGGCCATTAGGATCATGCCAGAAAAGAAATCCTTGCATTAACATACCTTTCAACCAACTCCCAAAAGGCGTCTCTATGCAGCTTTGCCAATAAAAAGAAATACAACAACGCTAAAATCAACACGGCTGCTGACAAGTAATAATGAATCGATAAGGCTCTAATGGCACACTCATGACTAGCAAAGTCCTGAGAATAAAATTAGTTTATAACAATAATAATAAGCAGCTAAATCCATAGATGATATTCCAACAACATCTCAAAGGAGAGACAAGCTTTCGAGGCAACTTAACTAGGCGTTCTTCACGCCACTCCACCATAATACCATCCAATACAACCCAAACAAGAGTTACACCAATTACCATATTACCTCTAGCAATTTAACACCATCAATACACAATATTAATACCCCAAATATTTAATACAAAGGGGCTACGCACATCCACACTATCAAAAACACCACTAGGTAGCTCAAAAATTAATAGAAATGCTACTAGGATATGAATTATAGAGGAGGGTTGTAAAAATAAGATTTCCTCAACCAAATAGTGTGAAATAATCAGCTTGAAAATATGTCTCCTTGTAGCAACCATAAACAAAGCTTAAATCAACAAAAAAAACTATACCGCAATGATGAGCTCGCAACGTAGATCAACTTCTGAGTTGTGAATTTAAGCATCCAAGGTGTATTTTGAAGGTTGGTTAGGTTTTTCTTTGAGTTATCATCAATTTCTAAGGAATAATAACGAAGGTGAGGCCCTTTAACAAGAGCAACTGACTTACAGCTAGGGGGAACCACCTAGAGGTGCATGCTTGTGCAGTCTCACAAAAATTCACATATATCACTATTCTGAAGTCGTATGGTTGAGTGTTTTAGTTTTTTGGAAACTACACTCGTAGAACTTTGATTTTATAGTTAATAGGAATTTTAATTCTTTATATATTAGGAGAAAATATCTGAGACATTTGACCCAAAATTTCAAAGAATTCCTTAACAATATTTACAATTGTTTTTTTTCCACTTTTCTTTGATAACTTCCTTGACTTTCACACTTGACATATGAACTTTGTTCAATTAAATTAACCCATAAAACATCCTCCCTAATATGTTAAGAAGTCTTAGTCTTATTGCAAAAGTAGAAGTTAATTCCAATATTCAACTGAATGGGGTATTACATCCTTTCCCCCTTAGGGACATTCGTCCCCGAATGATAATGATATTTGGAGTAACAACAGAGATAGAAAAAAGAATCGTACAGTAACATACCTCATAAACTCATATATGTGGCTACTCCTCCAAAGGAATAAATAGATGGGGATATTTAGACATTATCTCCTCCTCAGCTTCCCACGTCAGCTCTTCAACATTACGGCTCTGCCACCACACTTTCACAGAAGCTATATCCTTATTCCGCAATCTTCTTATTTGGCGATCAACTATTCAAATAGGGTCTTCTTCATACGATAGATCCTTTGAAATATGAATATATGTTGTGGGAAATATATGTGTTGGATCTCCAATACACATTCATAACTTAGAAATATGAAATATTGGGTGTACTTTCACTAAATCTTGAGGTAACTCTTGTTCATAGGCAAATTTACCTATCCGTCGCAATATGTGATAAGACCGAATGCACCAAGGGCTTAACTTTTCCTTTTTTCCTAATCTCACAACACCCTTCTTTGGATAAACTTTCAGAAAAACCCATTCATCAATATAAAACTCCAAGTCTCACTGCCTAACATCCACATATGATTTTGGATAGATCTAAGCTATCAAAAACCGTTATCTAACTTACTTAACTTTTTTCTATGGCTTGCTGCACTAAGTCTAGTCTCAATAATCTTAATTCTACAACCTCGAACAAACAAAAAGGGGATCTATATTTTTTTCTATAAAAAGCCTCATATGGTGCCATACCGATGCTAGAATGATAGCTATTATTACAAGCAAACTAGATAAGTAGCAAGTGATCATCCCAATTTCCTTTAAAATCTAGCAAACATGCCTGTAACATATCCTCGAGCATCTAGATAGTGTGTTCACCTTGGCAGTCTGTTTGGGGATGAAATATTGTATTAAGGTTTACTTGCATCCCCATATCCGTCTGGAAAGATTTCCAAAAGTGTACTATAAATTATGCTCCTCCATCCAAAATAATCGATATAGGGACACCATGATACCTAACAACCTCCCTAATATATAGATTTGCATAATCTTTAGCTAAAACTATGGTCTTGACCGGCAAAAAATGGGCTGATTTCCTAAGCCTATCAATAATTACCCAAATAGAATCAAACATCTATCGCAAGCGAGGTAAACCTATAACAAAGTCCATATTTACTACCTCCCACTTTTATAGTGTAATGTGTATCTCTTGGGTCAGTCCACTGGTATTCTAGTGCTCGACCTTCACCTACTGATAATAGGTTATTTTACTATGAACTCAATAATATCTTTCTTCATCCTAGACCACCAGTAAATTTTTTTAATATCATGATACATCTTTGTAGAACCTGGGTGAATAGAATATCAAGCATAGTGTGCTTCCTCCATAATCTATTGCGGAAGAGGTACAACATATAGAACACACAATCAATGTCCGTATTAGAATTCCATTTTCTGCTATATTCAAGGCTAAGGACTCCTGATACTGAGCCTTGCCCCTGAGTTGCTCAAATATGGGATCTTTGTATTGTTGTGCTTTCACATCTGCAACCAGAGATGATATGGTTGTGTCTTGAATTGTTACTTCATCATAAAAATCGAATAATCTAACCCCCAAGTTAGCTGACCGATGAAGTTCTCAAGCTATGTCCCACTTTTCCACTCACAAATATGCTAAACTACCCATAGATTTATAACTTAAGGCATCTTCTACTATGTTCATCTTCCCTTGATAGTACAGTATGTCTATGTCATAGTCTTTTAACAACTCAATCCATCGGCGTTGTTATAGATTCAAATCCTTTTAAACTGAAAATGTATAGGAGTCTTTTATGATCTATATAGACATCAACATACACACCGTATAAGTAAAGCCTGCAGATCTTCAAGGTATAAATATCTGTGACCAACTCTAAATTAGGGGTCGAGTAGTTTTTTCATGCTTCTTGAGCTTCCTAGAAGCATAAGCAATTACCTTTCCATGTTGCATTAGAACACAACCCAATCTGATGCCTGAAGCATTACATTACACGAAATAGCCTTCCTGACCCTCTTGCAAGGTCAGATCTGGGGCTTAAATCAATCTATCTTTTATCTCTTCCAAGCTCTTCTCGCATGCTGTAGTTCACTGAAACATATCTGCTTTTTTAGTTAGCTTAGTTAAAGGGTCTAAGAGTGAAGTAAACCCTTCTACAAACCTCATATAATAGCCTGCTAACCCCAGAAAGCTACGAACTTCTGTTGGGGTCGTAGGTCTAGGCAAGTCTTCACCACCTCAATCTTCTGCATGTAAACTTATATCCTCTTCTCCTTCTTGTCCTTTTGTACTTCCATTCTTCTTATTCCGTATCCGGAACCAGAACAATCTCTTCTTTAGCATCTGATATAATATGGCCTAAAAAGGCAATAGAATGCAACAAAAAATCACATTTTGAGAGCTTAGCATACAATTTCTAAGCTCGAAGTACTGAAGCATTGCTCAAAGATGGTTGCTATGCTCCAACTATGATTGTGAATATATGATAATATTATCTATTAACACAATCACAAACAAGTCTAAGAATGGTCTAAATATGTTGTTCATTAGGTCCATAAATTCTGTTGGGGCATTTGTCTATCCAAAAGACATCACCAAAAACTCAAAATGACCATATCAGGTCCTGAAGGCTATCTTTGGAATACCACTCTCTCGAACCCGCACATGATGGTACCCTAAACGTAAATTAATCTTTGAAAAACATCAAGCACCTTGTAGCTGATCAAATAATTTATCAATCCTGGGAAGCGGGTATTTGTTATTTATAGTAACCTTATTGAGATGGCGATAGTCTATAGACATGTGTAATGAACTATCTTTCATATGTACAAATACTACTAGTGCACCTCATGGCGATGTACTTGGCCTGATAAAATTCTTATCCAATAAATCATTTAGTATCTCCTTCAATTACTTTAATTTTGTTGGTGCCATTTTATATAGAGGAATTGATATCTGTTGGATATTTGAAAAGTATCAATATCCAAATTAATGTCCCATTCTTTGGGAATACCAGGTAGCATATCTGGAAAGACATCTACAAATTCATTTACCACTGGAATTGATTGTAAGGTCGGTGGTTCTATATGAACATCCTAAAAACTAACAATGTGATAAATATAGCATTTATCAATCAATTTCCTCGCCTGAACATATGAAATAAATGTACCATTTAGCGATACTATGTTACCCTTCCATTCTCAAACTACCTTTATTAGAAAGTGGAATATAATCTTTGCTCGACAGTCGACATTGGCATAAGAGGATGCTAGCCAATCTATGCCCCTAATAATATCAAATTCTAGCATCTCTAGATCTATCAGGTCTGTAGAGTTTTGACGACCAACAATCTCTACTATACAACATCAATAAACCTTCTTGGGAATAATAAAGTCGCCGACTGGGTAAATACAACAAAAGGCCTTTTCAATGACTCTAGTACTATGAAAAACATCCCAATAATAAATGGAGTAACATATGTTAATGTAGAGCCTGGTTCTATCAAGTCATCAATAGAGTGAGAACAAATGGTTAGCATACATGTCACAATATCTGGGGAAGAATCAAAGCCCTGCCAACCCTTCAATGCATAAGTACAATTCTACCCACTGCCAAAACTAGACACTCCCCCTCTCCCTCGACCCCTACCTGATAAAGACTGTATCCCTCTCTCTACAGAATGCACTGAAGTAAATTACCCTAATGTTGATCCGATCTGCTATCCTAGACCCTGCTGGTCTCTAAATGGACAATATCTCTGTATATGACCCTCTTGGCCATAAGAATAACATCATGTAGATCCCTGGTGACATCTTCCAAAATATGATCTACCACAAGTATAACAATGTGGCATAACTAGTCTAGACTGCTTTGAGCGGCGATACTGCTACAATCTCGATGATTGTAAACTCTCCCTTGGGCCTAACTGTCCCTAATGATCATATCTACTACCTTGAAACTGCTGTATTGGAGACCAAGGTATCCTACTAGAATACCTGGGTATAGGACCCCTATGAAAATCTCTCTGAAGGTTGGCAGGTCTGTACTGCCTCAATTGCCCCTTCTTAGCTCGCTCCAATCTAAACTACCGATGTCAGAACTCTTCTAACTCAAAGGCGCATTTGGCACCTAATGCCAAATTTTAGCCTGAGCCGACCCTACTAAACCATTTATAATTAGCATATGGCAGCCACACACAGTCAAGAAAACAAACAAGTATATATTGAGTTAAAAATAAGTCCTCGTCCAGCAAGGCCCTTATAAATTGCTCTAGAAAGAAAAACATTACTCCCAAATAATTCTTTTGAAGAAATAAGCAGGTAGCATATAGTCATGTTAGAGCCGTCAAGATCGCCATAAGAGCTAGAAAGGCATTAATGCTATGCGGTCTGTAACTTCCACCATGATATTTATATAACAACTGAAAAATGTATACACAATGTAAACTAGTCCAATAAGAAGCTAATGGCTAACAACACAACAAAAAGGCTTAATTGGCTAACAAGATAGAGCTCACAAGCATACAAGGCCATGATGGCCACCATCATTACTATACAACCCAATTGACTAGTCTTCAAGCCTCTATGGATATAATACTTGGTGGGACAGGGCCCTAACCTTCCTAAAAACTATAAAAAAATGAAAAAAACAAAGCTCCAAGACTTTGGCAACCCTTGGAAGGGATTTAACCAATCAACTGGATAGGTGGCTATGCTACTCAGTAGGTCTGTCTGGTCGTCGCTTAGAACCTGCAGCAATGAATGCAGTGCCCCCAGGACTTAAGGAATCAATATGAAGTAATGTACCAAGTATGAAAGGCAGCTGAAAACTAAAACTGAAGTATAAGTATTGAATAAAAAGAGCAGGGGTGAAACACAATTACAATAGTTTATCTCCCTAAAACAAGGAAATATAAACACATAATAAGAAATAACCTGACCTGGCCCCCATAAGCCAGGCAGGTGCAAACAACACACAATCACTATAAGTCCTGATGAGGGAAACAGTCGATAAATACCCATATTAGCTCCCTTAGATGGATTCCAATGATAACCTAATCTTAACTGTCTGAATATACCTATATCATAAATCAATGTAGATATGAGACTCTGTGTTGCAATGCATATATGCTATCTCTTAGTTACAACTTGCCCATCCTGTAAGTATGATCTACCCAGCCCGTGGGCTCGGTCTACCCATCCTGTAGGCTCGGTGTTCCTAGATTGTAGGCTCAGTCTACCCAGTCCATAGGCTTGGTGTTATATTCCATATTTTTGCATCTTGGACTATTCGTGAGCTAACAGATATAAATTCAAGAACTTTCAATTTTGAATTTTAAAATGACATGATTTGTTGTAAATGATAAGTTATATGGATAATATATGTGATTTAAAAGACATATAAAGAAGGACCCTTGATCCTAATCAAAGTAGAAGCCATCAAATGTTTTTTCTTAAAGTCACATTTTCGGGTAAGCTGACTTTGGGAGGCTATAACCTCTTTAGAATTTGGGAATTTAGGAAAACTCTCAAAATGAAAGTTTTAGAAAATTGAAATATCTTTCCAACCATATATAGTGGGTCTGTTGACGACGTTGGGATAAGGAGGTATGGAAGTTTTATGGTAGGAAGGCCAAGTTGAGTAGGGGATTCGGCCCAACTCAATTCCAACTCAGGTCAGGCCCAATACCCACATCATTTAAAGGATATTTTCAACTTCCTTCTTCATTATCAAACAAGGAAATATCCAAAAATTTCCAGAGAGAGAGAGAGGAAGATCTTAGAGAGAAAAACCAAATCTGACCAAAATCCGAGTCCCGAAATGCGAAGCTCATGAAGAGAAAAGTGTTGTACGTCACATTGCCTTCAATTTGAGCTAAATATCAGCAAATAAGGAGAATATTTAGTGTGTTTTATGCATACTTGAGGTAATATTAAAGTCCTTTTTTCAGTGTTAACAAGTTTATTTAGAGTTTTAACGGATTAGAACGGAGAAAATAACGTTATAAACTCGTTTGGTGATTTATTGAGATTTATGGGTTAAGGAACTGTTTTGGGTGGATTAAATAGATGGAATTAGCTTAGTGATTATGTATAATAATGGTTGATATTGTTTTAATGTTGTTGATGAGTTTTGTTCTTGAATTTGGAGGAATAAGATGTATGGAGATTGTAAGTGTTCAAATCCATTTTTAGAATTGTATAGATTATAGTAATTCTTGAATATCTCATTATGTAGACCTTTTATTTTAGAAAATAAATATGTTTTGGAAATATAATACACGTACCTACAATTCTTATGTTTATGTCAGAGCCTATATCTATTGTTATTATGTCAAAAAAAGAGGATGAAGCATAAGGCAAGTTCTATCCAGATTCTTGATTTAAAAATTCCTCATGTATAGTTGTTAGTGTTTTGAGGATATATTTTTGTACAAAATGAGTTTTGAATTTATTGCTTTTGTATTTAAAGCTTAAGACAGATATCTAAAAGTTTCATGAAGGTCATTAAATCCAGTTTTACCATTTTCAATTTCAAAATTTAGATACAACTTGAGGTACTCGGCTTTCTGAAATTACTATTTTGGTAACATAATTCGGGTGGCAACATTCTAGGCTTATTGTCAATAATAAATCTTGTTTTATGTCAATGTTTTAGATTGTTGATATTACTTGATAATTATATGACTGGTTTGAAAGTGGGAAAAGTGAGCGGTATAGGGGAGGTGCTATCCAATTTTTTTTTAAAATAACCTACTAACGATAGAGTATGTTTTACTCCTATCCATAGCTTAACCATAGTACTTAACGTTTTAATATAGGTTGAGACAATATTGGGCAGCATATACGTATAAACTCTAAAGGTATGTAAAGCTAACCTTTCTCTCTTTTGTCATGATCCATATGAAACAAACGAACGACGAAAGTATAAATTCCAAAGAAACTCTTATTCTTAGGTATACTAGGATGGCTAATGTTCTAAATTTTCAGAATGTAGATCGTTATACCTTGACTTATATATATGGTTCCAGCCATTCTAGTTGGTAAAATTCATATTTTAGTACAATTCATGCTTCGGTATAATTCATATTTGGCATGATTTATAACGGCAATCGAAGGTTACTTGAAATGACTATTGTCTTGATTTTCAAAGGATGGTCCATTTTAATTATTCTATTGAGCCACAAATAAAGATTTAAATTCATATGGTTACTCATTACTCTACTCGTGCATGCCTTAATGTATCTTTCACCTAGTCCTGGGCCGGGTATGTATTCTGCACAGTTTTACTGCATTATTCACTGAGTCCCTCACTAGAGGGCCGTGTACGGTATATATATGTATATGATGATGATATGATATGATGACATGGTGATATGATGATGGCGCCGAGCTCCATGATGGGTTGAATATGATATATATGTATATGACAGATTCACCGAGTCCATAATGGGCCGGATATGATATATGATATGATCATGCATGATTTTATTTCTTAAGGCATAGGTACAGTGATTTCTTGAGTAGCGTACTTCTCTCCTAAATCTCCACTTCAGATGTGATCTCATTTATGATATGTTATGCTTTATATACTCACTACATATATCGTACTGACCCCCTTTCTTTGGGGGCTGTGTTTCATGCCTGCAGGTACAGATATTCATTTAGGGGATCCACCAGCTTAGGATTTCCACTCAACTATTTTGGAAGTGCTCCATTATTTCGGAGCCTAAAATTTTGGTATAGATATTTTGATGTATATATTTATTTATCCATGGGTACGGCAGAGCTCTGTCCCTTCATATGTTACTATTGATGTTCTTAGAGGTCTATAGACATATATATGGGTGATATATAGATGTTATCCAATTGTACTAGTATGACATATATTTTGGAATGTTCCTATTCATAGTGGCAGCCTAGTCGGCTTGCATATATATATGTATATTTTGGAATGTCATATGTAGTGGCAGCCTTATCGGCTTACGTACCACATTACATTTGATGTTATAACTCCTCAAGAGACAAGTCGCATTAATATATAAATATGAGATAATTTTGATATGACATCCTATTTCCTCAAGTCCCATATCATGTTTAGTTATGAATTGGTTATAGAAAATAAATATATGTACGGGTGTCCAGTCTGGGCACCAGTCACGGCCTATGGGGTTGGGTTATGATAAAAGTGGTATTAGAGCAGTTCATCCTTAGAATGTCTACAGATCGTGTCTAGTAGAGTCTTGTTTATCGGTGTGTTGTGCATCACATCTATAAACAGGAGGCTACAGGGCTTTTAGGATGCTACCTTTCTTTAATGTTAGAGATCGTGCGATAGAGCCCAGCCATAAGAAATGAAATTCCTTTTTTTCTAACCTTTGATTTTAGCTAAAGAACAACATCGACAGAAGAAAGTGAATGATAATATTGGAAGCTACATAATATACAGGTAAGTAATGGTTCGAAAGAGGCATACTGGATAAGGTAAGAATATCAAAATATGATTGAAATGTAAAGTTGAAAATTGAAAGGAAAAGTAGATAGAAAAGTGTAACAGGTGTATTTGGAGTTGGACATACGAGGTAAGTCCATTATTTTTATATTCTTATTGATATTGGGTGCTCTGTGTAGCTGTGATATGAATATATATATATGTTGGCCCTGTGAGGTATTTTTGGTATTTCTTGCATGTAGGTTTTGAGATAGTAAGAAAAACAGAGGAAACTCTGCCAAAATTTTTCTAGAAATAAAGAGAAAATGGGACATAAGTTCATAATATGTTTTGAAGGTTGATACTGGCAAGGTAAATTTATTATGTTGGAGTAAATAGTTAAGAGATACCCTCCATGTCATCCATAAGGGGTACCATCTTACTTGGGAAATTTTATTTTAAAAAAGTCTATATGAGCAGCAAAGTTTAAAATTCATTTGAACGGACCAAGATACTTTCCAGCCACAATTTTGTCTTAACAGAAACTTATTTGAAGGGCAAACATGTCCGGTAATTAAGTTTCACTTTTGTTGAAAAGTACAAAGCATGCAGCAAGTACTTTATAAATTAAATAATTTATTCACGATTCAAGAATAAGCCTGGAGGTAAATGAGGTGCATTAAACACTAAGAAGTCATGTGGTGCTTATTGGATTCTAGTTTTCTTCTAGTGGTCATTGGGAAATGCTTATGGATAACATTTCATTAGTTCTTAACCAACTAGTTGGAGATGGAAATTGCGAAAGGAAAACATAAACTTGTGGGCTATTTAGGATTATGTATTTTATATGTTGTTGATGAAATGCTAAGATGATTCGTAAGGGATTGTGATACTAAGAGATGATTTAAAAAAAAATGGTAGATCTTGATAAAATGATATATTAAGGCACTGACTGAATTGATAAGATGGGATAAATTGTGATGAGTTATAATTAAAAGAAGTAATAGTGTGATTAAGATAAAGAGTATACACAAAAAAGAATTGTGACAGATATGAATTAATTGATAAGACAGTCTATGAGATATTAAGGATAAGATTGACTAGAAAGGGGAATAAGGTTAAAAAGTGCTATGTCATAGGACGGTATACGAACATGATGTAATGTGAATACCATAAGGATTGTTATAGAAATGAAAGGAGTACTAAAGGAAGAACCCAAGATAGACGTAATTAATTAAGTATGAGTATAGGACAAAAAGGGAAATAGATAGCTACGAACTGAAGGTATAGTACGAAATAAAGGTGATAAGACAAAACCACTATTAGAATAAATTTGATACGATTTTGAGTAAGATTAGAATTTAGCGTTGGATGCATGATAAGGGTGAAAGCGCATGAATCATAAAGGAGTATTGTGTATATATGACTTCACCTCAGAAAAATAGTGAGATCCTTAAAAGGACAAAGATTGTAGATTTTCGAAACAACTGATGCATTGTGAACCTATTAGAGTATTAAGTGATATCCGTTGGGATAAAGATAGTGTTATAAGAAAGCTTGAAACACTTATCACTAGAATATAAATGCTACCGAATGGAGAATTTCAAATGATTATAAGCACTAGATAATTATTGATTGGAATGAATGGAATATGGCTTTGGATAAATTACAAAACTAATTATATTACTGGAGTACCAATCATTAGACGAGATTTTATACTATATATATCGGGAGTTCTCAACACCTCATAATTGTGTTAAAGTTTCGTACATGGGTAATCTAAGTTATAGATGATATAAAGGAAGATATGGATATAGTGCAGTATATTATATGTATTGGAAAAGAATCATATGCATTTGAAAATTTGAAATAGGGGCATAGAGTAGAATATAAATAGATAATGACATGGGTACATCCTAAAGGGGGGAAGTGGATAAGATAAATATAAGTGGAAGATGAAATCAACAGACGCTACAACACATTAATGTGACACTTAAACTTCAAGTGAGATCCCATGCTGGAATGAGTTAGCAGGATCTAAAAGCCAAAAATAAACGGATAAAAGCCAAGATGATATCTAAGACAATGTTGAGAAGTATTGCTAAAGACCTTGAACAGTATGACATCAAAGGATGGGTTCATGTAAAAAGGACTGAATACGACAAGAGAATAGTAATGAGTAACTTAAAGATATTGTAAAGGATAGCAAGGCTATACTGGATTAAAGGTTAAGATGTTGGCAATAGAGTTATTGGCTACTGATATTGTGACACACAAGTAGCAAAAGAGAAAGGATAAGAAATCTCTCCTATGGTAGAATATGAAAAAATTGAATGGTAAGTAAAGGAAGCGAAACATGTATGACAAAATAGACTGCAAGTGCATATTAGTACAATGAAATATGTAGAGAAGAATAAGCCAATAGAAGGAAAGATTATGATTCGAATTGAATGCACTTTGTACAAATTGTACAAGAATAGTTATGCAACCTACGAATATTGGTATGTTAAGGATGAGATCAAGTGATTACTTGATAAAAATAATAAGAAGTCAGTAATAGCAATGTGATTGCAATAGTTTGAATACATTAAAGAAAAGTATAAGATGGTTGAGGCAAAACTATTGAGATATAATTAGTATTGAGGGAAAAAGCTATAATTGAGCTCTGATATCAACTGAAGGAGGTAAGAGAAAAAATAGGGTCTGCATAAAGACTAGTATAGCGATGCTAAGGTATTTTCTAGGCTGATTCTAATAATGGCAGAGTTTCTATTCGAGGAGTTGCTGAATCATCTATCATGGAAGAGGTGATGCAACGCCAGTATGAAGACCCTATTCTGGCATAGTAACAGGATGCAACCCTTCAAAATGAAAAGACCCCATTCGAGATCACACTTGATAGATTGCTAAGATATAGAGGAAGATTATGTGTACCTAAGATTCTAAAGCTACGACAATAGGTTTTGGGAGAGGCACTCTATGCCCGATATTTTGTTCATCCAGGGCCAACAAAGATGTATCATGACCTTAGATGTTTATACTGGTGGAATAGCATGAAGAAGGACATAAAAGAGTTTGTAGCCCAGTGTCCAAATTGTCAGCAGGTTAAAACTGAGCATCAGAAGCCTAGCGGACTATTATAAGAGGTGGAAATTCTGACTTGGAAGTGGGAAGAAATTTATATGGATTTTACTATAGGCTTACCTCGCACTCTACGGAAGTATGATTACATATGGGTGATTGTAGATAGGCTGATAAAATCAGCCCACTTTCTTCCAGTTAGAACTACATATTCAGCGGAGGACTATGCGAGGTTATATATCAAAGAGATAGTAAGACTTCATGGGATTACCACATCTATTATCTCAGACAGAGGGGCTCAATTCACAGCTAGATTCTAGAGATCATTTTAGAAGAGATTGGGAACACAAATAAATCTTAGTATAATATTTCACCCTCAGACTGATGGGCAGGCTGAACATACTATTCAGACTCTAGAAGATATGTTACGGGCCTGTATTATTGACTTTGGAGGTAGTTGGGATGATCATTTGCCACTTATTGAGTTTGCCTATAATAATAGATACTATTCTAGCATCCAGATATCACCATATAAAGCTTTATATGGCAGGAAGTATAGGTCACCTATTGACTAGTTTGATGTTGGTGAGGCTAAGTTAATCGGACCCAATATGATTCAACAAGCTATTGATAAGGTGAAGCTTATTAAGGAAAGTTTATTAGCAGCCCAGAGTCAACAAAAATCATATGCAGATAAGCGATATTGACCCTTAGAGTTTCAGGTTAGTGATTGGGTGTTTTGAAGGTGTCACCCATGAAGGGGGTAATGAGATTCGGTAAGAAAGGAAAGCTTATCCCGCGATATATTAGCCCTTATCAGGTTATTCGTAGAATAGGCAAGGTTGCCTATGAGTTGGACCTACCATCTGATTTAGAAGAAGTGCACCCTGTCTTTCACGTGTCGATGCTTTACAAATGTATTGGTGATCCTTCTAAAGTATTTCCTGTGGATGATATCCAGGTGACGGAGGAGCTGTCTTACGAGGAAAACCCTATAGTTATCTATACTTGATTGCCAAGTCAGAAGGTTATGTACTAAGGATGTGGCTTCCGTCAAAGTATTGTGGCGAAATAAAGATAGAGAAAATATGACCTAGGAACCCGAGGAGGAGATGAAGGATAAGTATCCTCACTTGTTCTCTACGCCTACAGGTAATCTAAACCTCTAGATTAATTATATTGATTTATAGATAAAACTATATGTTGTTGCATTAAAAAATGACTCTCCCAAATTCCTTATAAGACTTTATGAGGCGAGTTTAACATTCGAGGATGAATGTTCTAAAGGGGGGAAGAATGTTATACTCCGTATTTTTACATCTTGGACTATTTGTGAGCTAACGGATATAAATTCAAGGACATTCAATTTTGAATTTTAAAATAACATGATCTGTTGTAAATGACAAGTTATATGGATAATATATGTGATGTAAAAGACATCTCAATAAGGACCCTTGAGCCTAATCAAAGTAGAAGCCATCAAATATTTTTTCTTAAAATCACATTTTCGGGTAAGTTGACTTTGGGAGGCCATAACCCCTTTAGAATTTGGTAATTTGGTCTCAAAATAAAAGTTATAGACAATTGAAATATCTTTCCAACCATATGTCATGGGTCTGTAGAAGACATTAGGATAAGGAGATATGGATGTTTTAAGGTAGGAAGGTCAAGCTCAATAGTGGATTCGGCCCAACCCAATTCCAACTAGGGTCAGTCCCAATACCCATATAATTTAAGGGATATTTTCAACTTCCTTCTTCATTCTCAAACAAGGAAATATCCAAAAATTTCTAGAGAGAGAGAGAGAGGAAGATCTTAGAGAGAAAAACCAAATCTGACCAAAATCTGAGTCCCGAAATGCGAAGCTCATGAAGAGAAAAGTATTGTACATCACGTTGTCTTCAATTTGAGCTAAATATCAGCAAATAAGGAGAAGATTTAGTGTGGTTTATGCATACTTGAGGTAATATTAAAGTCCCTTTTTCATTGTTAACAAGTTTATTTAGAGTTTTAACGGATTAGAACGGAGAAAATAGCGTTATAAACTCGTTTGGTGATTTATTGAGATTTATGGGTTAAGAGACTGTTTTGGGTGGATTAAATAGATGGAATTAGCTTAGTGATTATGTATAATAATGGTTGATATTGTTTTAATGTTGTTGATGAGTTTTGTTCTTGAATTTGGAGGAATAAGATGTATGGAGATTGTAAGTGTTTAAATCCATTTTTAGAATTGCGTAGATTATAGTAATTCTTGAATATCTCATTATGTAGACCTTTTATTTTAGAAAATAAATATGTTTTGGAAATATAATACACGTACCTACAATTCTTATGTTTATGTCAGAGCCTATATCTATTGTTATTATGTCAAAAAAAAAGGATGAAGCATAAGGCAAGTTCTGTCCAGATTCTTGATTTAAAAATTCCTCATGTATAGTTGTTAGTGTTTTGAGGATATATTTTTGTACAAAATGAGTTTTGAATTTATTCCTTTTGTATTTAAAGCTTAAGACAGATATCTAAAAGTTTCATGAAGTTCATTAAATCCAGTTTTACCATTTTCAATTTCAAAATTTAGATACAACTTGAGGTACTCGGCTTTCTGAAATTACTGTTTTGGTAACATAATTCGGGTGGCAACATTCTAGGCTTATTGTCAATAATAAATCTTGTTTTATGTCAATATTTTAGATTGTTGATATTACTTGATAATTATATGGCTGGTTTGAAAGTGGGAAAAGTGAGCGGTATAGGGGAGGTGCTGTCCAATTTTTTTAGAAATAACCTACTAACGATAGAGTATGTTTTACTCCTATCCATAGCTTAACCATAGTACTTAACGTTTTAATATAAGTTGAGACAATATTGGGAAGCATATACGTATAAACTCTAAAGGTATGTAAAGCTAACCTTTCTCTCTTTTGTCATGATCTATATGAAACAAACGAACGACGAAAGTATAAATTCCAAAGAAACTCTTATTCTTAGGTATACTAGGATGGCTAATGTTCTAAATTTTCAGAATGTAGATCGCTATACCTTGACTTATATATATGGTTCCAGCCATTCTAGTTGGTAAAATTCATATTTTAGTACAATTCATGCTTCGGTATAATTCATATTTGGCATGATTTATAACGGCAATCGAAGGTTACTTGAAATGACTATTGTCTTGATTTTCAAAGGATGGTCCATTTTAATTATTCTATTGAGTCACAAATAAAGATTTAAATTCATATGGTTACTCATTACTCTACTCGTGCATGCCTTAATGTATCTTTCACCTAGTCCTGGGCCGGGTATGTATTCTGCACAGTTTCACTGCATTATTCACCGAGTCCTTCACTAGAGGGCCGTGTACGGTATATATATGTATATGATGATGATATGATATGATGACATGGTGATATGATGATGGCGCCGAGCCCCATGATGGGTTGAATATGATATACATGTATATGACAGATTCACCGAATCCATAATGGGCCGGATATGATATATGATATGATCATGCAGGATTTTATTTCTTAATGCACAGTACACTGATTTCTTAAGTAGCATACTTATCTCCTGAATCTCTACTTCAGATGTGATCTTATTTATGGTATGTTATGCTTTATATACTCACTACATATATCGTACTGACCCCTTTCTTAAGTAGCATACTTGTCTCCTGAATCTCTACTTCAGATGTGATCTCATTTATGGATTGTTATGCTTTATATACTCACTACATAAATCGTACTGACCCCCTTTCTTCGGGGGACTACGTTTCATGCCTGTAGGTATATATATTCATTTTGGGGATCCGCCAGCATAGGATTTCCACTCAGCTATTTTGGAAGTGCTCCATTATCCCGTAGCCTAGAATTATGGTATAGATATTTTGATGTATATATTTATTTATCCATGGGTACAGCGGAGCCCTGTCCCATCATATGTTACTATTGATGTTCTTAGAGGTCTGTAGACATATATGTGGGTGGTATATAGATGTTATCCAGTTGTACTAGTATGACATATATTTTGGAATGTACTTATTCATAGTAGTAACCTAGTCGGCTTGCGTATATACATGTATATTTTGGAATGTGATCTGTAGTGGCATCCTTGTCGGCTTACGTACCACATTACCTTTGATGTTATAACTCCTCAAGAAGACAAGTCGCATTAATATATAAATATGGGACAATTTTGATATGACATTCTATTTCCTTAAGTCCCATATCATGTTTAGTTGTGAATTGGTTATAGACAACAAATATATGTACGGGTGTCTAGTCTAGGAACCAGTCACGGCCTACAGGGTTGGGTCGTGACACTTGGTAAAACAAATCAATTTGTATGCTTAAGATCCCTGCAATGTCAGTGTCTGCTGAGGCCAAAACAAGCTCGTAGGCGGCAGTTAGATGATAAAACAGGAAAGCAATAACAAGTAATCATAATTGATCAAAGCATATTCATGACATGCCTTTCTAGGACACTAGGCAAGGAGTAGAGTTTTGATAATAGACATTAATCATACGGTGGTTGGTAACTCAATAGGATGAGGCTACAAATCATATATGAACTATAAATAGGCCATAACAAACTTAGTCCATTAGGATCATCCAAGAAAAGAAATTATTACCTTAATATACCTTTCAACCAACTCCCAAAATGTGTCTCTATGCAGCTTTTCCAACCAAAGGATATGCAACAATGAGAAAATCAACATGGTTGCAGACAAGAAATAGCTAGTCGATAAGGCTCTAATGCCACACTCGTGACCACAAAAATTCAAAGAATAAAATGAGTCTAATAACGATAATAATCAGCAGCTAAATCCATTGACGATATTCCAACAACATCTCGAAGGAGCAAAAAGCTTCTGAGGCAACTTAAGTAGGCGTTCTTCACACCATTCAACCTAACAACCATCCAAAACGACCCGAATAAGAATTACACAAATTACCATATTACCATCAATACACAATTTTAATACCCCAAATATTGGAAGGAGACAAAGGTTTTGCCCAATTCTTAACCACTTTGGTCTTCTTGGGACAAACCATAATACCCTCACCGGAGAAAATATGGCCAAGGAAAGCAACTGAACTCAACAAAAATTTACAGTTGCTAAACTTAGCAAATAGCAGGCGGTCCTTAAGAATTTGCAAGACAATCCTCTCAAATGATCAGCATGTTCTTCCTCACTCCAAGAATATATCAAAATATCATCACTGAACAGTTACGAATATATCCAAATATTTCTTTAACACCCTATTAATCAAATCCAAAAAAGCTATAGGAGCATTTATTAGTCCAAAAGATATAACTCGATGTTGATGATAACCTGATCAAAGATGAAACTTTAAAAAGTTACTTGCTCCATGAAATTTATCGAACAACTCATAAATCATTGGAATGGGATACTTATTCTTAATTGCGACCTTTTTAATTGTCGGTAGTCAATACACATACGGCGACAACCATCCTTCTTTCTAAAAAAGAAAACTGGAGCACCCCATGGAGAGATAATCGGTCTAATAAAACCCTTATTTAATAATCCTTCAATTGATCCTTTAACTCTTTCAATTTTATCGGGGCCATTTGGTAAGTAGGAATAGATATAGGTTGGGTATTAGAGAAAATATTGATACCAAGGTCTATTTCCCTTTTGGGAAGTACACTTGGGAGATCATCGGGAAAGACTTTCGAAAACTCATTAATAATTGAAACTGACTTAGGATTAAGAGCTTCAGAATTTGTATTTCTAACCCGGATGAGATGATAGATAGAATCTTTAGAAATCATTTTCCGAGCTTAAGACACAAGATGAATTGAACTTTTAAACATGAAATTACTACCTTTCCATTTTAGGATTGGCTCATTAGGAAACTTAAATTGACCACATGAGTCCTACAACATATAGAGGCATAACATGCATAAATCCAATCCATACTGAGGATAACATCAAAATGGGTCATACCAAGCTCTACAAGATCAACTGAGGTGATTTTATGAAAAATAACAACTGGACAATATTGATATACTCTTATAGCCATAACTGAATCACCAATTGGATTGTAGGCCAAAAAAAAGATCTAACAAGATCTTGGGACTAACAATGAATTTCATAAAAAGATAAGGAGTAACAAATGATAGAGTGGTACCCGAATCTAACAATGCATAAACATCATTGTCAAAGACTTTAAAATTACCAGTCAAAACATTGGGTGAATCCTCTAACTGTTGATGAGTCTAAAGGGCATAAAATCTATTTCCACGCTAACTGCCACCCAATGTAGTACCACGTTGATCCAGGCGGTCTATAGCCTGAGTGTGAGCCTAGGGTTTAGCACAACTCCTATAATCCTTCACTTGATGACCCTGCTTTCCAAACCTATAGCATATATCTGTTCTCATAAGCATTCTCTCTTATGGTTTCTTCCATACTTCTTGCATGGAAGGATAACTTGACAATTTAAAGCTTCTCCTTCTACCTTAGGGTTAGGCAACCTATATTTTTCAAACTTTAGAGACGTAGTGTTTGATGAATCTTAGCCAGAATACTTTTGAAAAAATTGACAATGGCCACCATTTCCGGACTTTGCATATGAAAAATTTCCACCATCAACACGAGTACTCTTTGACTTCCTTCTAGATCTCTCTTTCTTTTTTTTCCTCCTCTATTTCTTTGACATTTAGCATAAGCCATGAAATGTTCATCATTTTTATTAACATGGCGGTTCTACATTCTTTGAATACCAAATCCGACACACCCAAAACAAACTTGCTCATATGAGCCCTTGTATTGGCGACCATAAAAAGAGCATATTTAGAAAACTTAATGAACTTGAGGGCATATGCCTTCACACTCATATAACCTTGGCGCAAATTGATGAAATTTTGCACCTTACCTTCCCTCAACTCCAAAGGAAAGAATAGGTCAAGGAAAACATCCTTGAATTCCTCCTAATCAATGTGAATATCATTTATACCTATTTCATCCTTCCATTGCTCATACCAATGTTTTGCCACTCTCTTGAGTTGATTAGCCACTAAGTTTGCCTTCTCTACTGGACTAATGCCCATAATACAAATAATCTTAGCAATGCTCTTATTAAATTCTTATGGATCCTCATCCAGCTTACAGCCATGAAATTCAGGAGGGTTTACTCGTGTGAAGTCACAAACTCAGCTAGCCACCGTACCTATATTTGGGTTCACGAAAGATACCACTCATCTATTTTCTTTAGCTGATACGACTTGGGGAACTTGAAATGCGACACAGAATTCTACATGAGAGACTTGCTCATTCAAATGGTCATTTAAAGCTTTTTATTCATCCTCAGCATATCATTGGATGGGGTGTCTTTGTTTATCCATATTTCTAAAATCACAAAGAGAGAATGTTATAGGGAAAAGCCTCATAGTTCAACTCTATCGCATGATAAGGTCAAGAAAGAAGTGAACTTTTTTCCTAAAAATGCCTCATAGCCTCCTATTCATAGATATGGCGCAATTCACACCATAGGCCATCTCATTATTAAGTCATTGACTCTACTTGATGCAGCATGTTAGACTACTTAGGACACTTTAAACTTTGTGCTCTGATACCCAGTTTGTCCTGATCCAAGCTAGGCCATAGGTGTGACAAGGTAATTGGGATCCCTATGGACCCAACCAAGCTTGTTAGGATATCGTACATGAGAATTCATATAGTAAGTAAAGAAATAAAGCTAAGACATAGATGCGAAAGTAAATTCTTAACATGAGAAGAATCAATATAGTAGAACAAGTCCCAAACTCGAAATGAAAACATAACATAGACTTCATGACACCCAATATTCCTCTACTAAACTAGATGAGGGCATAATACAAGCTCCTAACTCACCCATGATAACATATAAAAGTAATAAGAATGATGAAATGATAAAATTCTTATCCTCAAAGCATGAGAACTCACCAACTATATGAATGTAAAGCTCAAATCTAGCCACAAGTGGGAGATGTACGATAATATTCCTATCTTACATAATGATACAATGCAGGAAAGAAGTATTTGTTTAGTACATGGAATGTAGTATATATGTGAGAAGTCTGCATGAACAATGAGATTAGAAACTAATAAATATGAACATAAGATGTATGACCAATATTTTAAAGCATCAGTAAAACTTTGAAATCCTTAAAATATCATAATTATATGGTTAATGCATCAAAACATCATCATGAGAGATCTATACCTTTTCACATACTTTGGTGTGGGACAAGACCTTTAACAAACATATAGGACCATGCGAGCTATGACATAGAATTTGACGTAACTCCCACATCGAGAAGAGATAGTCTACTTTGCAAAGGTAGACTCTGTGAGAACATAATAATCATGAGCTATATGTGGATCCACTATCTAGGCCATATTTCCATTATAAACCTAGGTGGGCAATATAGTTAGGGACTAAAAGTTGCTACTAGGATTCCCCTGGGTAGCTACTATGGCTACCGAACAGAACTACACCTTAAAGTCCTCTTAGTGCTTATTCATTATCCTAACGAAATTCATAAATTAGTCACTAACATCATCAGGAAAGACAATAAAATATACCAATCCTAATCATAAAGAAATCATAAAAATAGCTTATTAACATGACTGATAAGAATGCATGAGTTGGTGAGAATTTTCTTTTACCTCTTTAACATAATTTTGTGAGAATTAACTTTCATACTATAATCTATTTCTTAAAGCATCATAGAAACATCATTTATAACCATTCACGAATCATTCATGAACCTTTGTAATCTTTCATATTTCTTTCATTGAAATTACTTGAAATTTATAAGCCCGAAGCAACCAACCGCCGAGGCCGCATAAAAGAGATAATCCATGTTTGTGTGTGACTAAAAGGACCCTCCCAAAATATCAAAGGAATGCTATGCATGGCTAAGGTAACAGCCTTAGCGTAGCAATCCAAGACCGCATGGTAAGGGGATTGCATGTCCATGACTACAATCACATTAAAATCTAGCATATCTAGAATAATAAGGTCAAATATAGTATCATAAACCTGGATGGTCACTAAGCATAACATCAACACTTGATCCACTAGTGAAGACTAACCTATAAGGTCAAAACATAAACCGGCTCTATTAAGGACTCGAACCTCATACCCAATCAGGGAGCGCAATAGAAAGATACATAAGAAAAGTTAGATCCTGGATCAAATAAATAGGTGGAAGGCTAGTGGGATAATAAAAGATTACATATAATGACATCGTCAGATGCCTCTGCCTCTGCCCTCGTTAGAGCTGCATAGAAATGGCCCTGAACACCTCTGCCAGTGAGTCTAACCTACCACCTGATATGCCACCCCATACTCTACCTCTAGCACCCTATCGGCCACCCCAATATTCTTGGAGTGAATTCTACTTCTAACTGGAAGAGGCACTGTTGTCACTAGTCTAGCTATTGGAAAAGCTGGTGCAATCGCCCCTCGCCCCTTATCGAGGGAACATTCAGGACTAATGATTTAAGTTGCCACTTTTATAGCATCCTTGGGAAGATTGACCAATAAGAATATGGACGCCACGGCCTTAAGAACTCGCATAAATTCCTATTATGACCTAAAATAGGTCCAAGCTGCGACACGACAATCAGGATGTGAGGGACCCTAATCATAATCTATCTTAGCATATATTACATACATAAGGTAAAGAACAAGATAAAGATAAGCAGAAGTAATCATCTGAAAAAGAATCAGACTAGGGGATAAAATTAACCAATCAACATTCGCATGGACTATATCACATTATCGTCTAAACATGTTTGTAGTCTAACCCTTGAAGGGTCTTAGGACAAGATCCTAGGTCACCCTAAAAATAGGAAAAAGTCAAAAATATAGTAGCGTGCATCAAAGTCATGTCCTCAATAGAATGAGGAGTCACCAACTTCATGAGAAATCTAGTGCAATCACTAGACACGAATAAGATGATCGCGAATATCATCCATCTCAACATTATGAGACAATATAGGTAAAATATGCGTTAGTAAGATTGAATGTACTAAGTATGTAAGGTATGCATGAGCAAGTAAAGGAATGTAATCAATATGTCATGATATACATGAACAATAATAATGAATATGACTAAAGCTTAAAAACAATTTAAAACATAAGAAACTCTTGGTCAATGCATATCATAAAAAAATTATCATAAACTCATAACTTAACTCCAACTTGTGTGGGATAGGAGCATTAATCGACATCTAAGACCATGTGATCTATTACATGGAATTCGATGACTTTTACATCGAGATAGGCTGATGTCTCCTACATTAAAACAAGGGAGGCTACCTTGCCAGGGCATAATCCAAAAGTAACTATTCAACTGGGCTATGTGGATCCACAATATTGGCCATGAAGACAACCTACGTGGGCAACGTAGTTTAGGACTTTAGATTGCTACTAGGATTCCCCTAGGTAACAAACTGCGTTACCGAACTGAGCCCCACCTAGAAGCCCTTTCGGTGCTTTCTCAATATCCTAACAAAAACTCATAAACAGGATCATAACATAATAAGGAATAATAGTAACTGCTGATTGATTAATTTTTAAATCATATTTGGAATAGATCATATAACTTGGTCATTTATAAGAATCCATAACTTCGGTGAGAATTGTCCTTATCACCATCTTAAAAATGCTTGTGTGAGAATTGGAAGTATCACCATCTTAAACATGCTTGTGTGATAATTGGACTTATCACACTATAATAACATCTTTGATCTTAACTATGATCATCATCATAAATTCAACCTTAAAATCATAATATCAACATTATATCATTGAAAATTGTGTGTGTGGTATCTTAAACGTATTCCGAGCACCCTATTAGAGTATTTGAACTTGGTGAAAAAATCAACTTTTAGCTGATATCTAGGGTGGCAAAATTACTCTCCATGATTGTGGGCCCTTGGCCGCATTCTCGGAGGTACTGGAAGTTTCTCTTCATGATCATGGAGTCTTGGCCGCATTTATGGAGGCTTGAGTCTGTCACCTCTGCGATCGCAGGCCTTTGGCTACTGTCGCGAAGGTCAAGTTTCTTGGCCTCCGCATTCGCGAAAAGAACTGTAGCCACTACAAATATTAGTGTCCTCGTCTTTTAATAAAGACCAAGGACGAATTTTAGATTTTATTTCAAAGTTCAAACATAGATATCTCACCCATCTTAAGTTCAAATTGGGTGATTCCAAGGTCCAAATTCAAGTGATTTTAATAGGGAATCAAGTGGTGATATCGGAAACATGAGAGGAAACTTCATGTGAGGAAATAATTCTTATTTAGCTATTTCTCTAGTGATTTTTGTAGTGAATAATTATTGAATATTGGAGAATTGTAACTTGGCCAATTTAACTCGATTTTTAGTTATTTTTGAGGCAATATTATGTGTGTGTGTGGGGGGGGGTTGTAAGGAAATTCATACTACAATTTGTTTGGTTTGAGGGAGTTTCGTTTTTGAGTTATAGATGATGAAAGAGTCTACCATTTTCAGCTTTTAGCCCAAATTTTATGAAACTTAGTTGCATGCTCGTCTCCCATCGTTTTCCACCCCGAATTATGTCATAAGTTTGATTTGTGAGCTTGGGGTGGTGTTTAGAACTTATTTTTGGGGTCAATTTTTGAATTCAAGATGTGCTCCCATAATTTCCATTTTAGACCTCCAAATTGGTCCATCTTCGAATTTGATAATTCTAGTTAATAATGACCATATTAATGTTGTGATTCTATTATTGATATCATGAAAGCATTTGGAGGCCACTCAAAAGGGAAAAGCTCCGGTTTTGTGAGTTAGAAAGTGTCTGGTCAGCTTATAGGTAGGGTACGCATTTCCCCTCGTAGGAGTGAGCATGATTCAAGCAATCGTACACTGAACTGTATATGTGTATGGTGGGGTTTGGTTGTCAAGAATGCTAAATTCCTAGAATGCATGTCCCGAGCCTTATTTTGGGTAATTGTTGGACTGTATAAGCATGACTCTTATGGTTGTTGGTCATTTCTATCCTGCGATGATTATTGTCCCTGTGGTTGTGTGGTTGGATGCATGTTTGGATTTAGTCTAAGCTTAGACTAGGCTTACCATAAACTTGTGTGGTTTTGGTGCCATTGGGCCTTAGAGATTTTCCGACGTCTTTACGGATGGTTAGCTCCCTGTAGAATAATATAGCATACTTGAGTCTGATAGTCTGAGCCTTAGCTAGGCAGTAAGTCATTTTGTGACCTTACCTCCATAATTACCTATTTTCCTATCGGTCCTACATCGCTCGGTTGTTATTTTTTTGGGAGTATACTCGATGATTCGGGTTATATTAGTTCAGGTTGGAGTAGTACATTGATGAAACTCGATTTTGGGGAACTCCCCATGACACATGGTTGTTCACTGATTCTAATTCGGTTTGATTCCTTAGCTACAAATACCCGGTTAAAGTCTATAGTCCAGCTTACTTGTGTTTGGCTCCTTAGCTACAAATACCCAATCAAAGTCCGTGGTCCAGCTTACCTGTGTCCAGGCTTCCTAGCTACAGATACCCGGTTATATTCTGTGGTCTAGCTTATTTGTGCTCGACCTTTGGCTATAGTTACCTAGTTAAAGTCCTTAGTCTAGCATATTCTTGTCAACTCATTAGCTATAGTTACCCGGTTGCAGTCTATGGTCCAGCTAGCATATGGTTAAATTCCTTATTTCTTGATGAATCTTTGGTAAAGTCTTCTTCTACTCTCAATTGGGGGTTGATGGATTAGAGTTTGTAAATGGTTTGGTTCATGTTTGGGAAATGGTGATACTATAGAAATACTTTTGGTTTCATTTAATTTCCTTCAACTATAGTTACATCTGTCAGGCTTATGGTAGTCCGTCTAGGTGGTTACTGTTTATTTGTGCATGAGCATAGCCGTTGGGTTTATGGGAGCCCAGCGGAGTTAATTAGATTCTTTTTCTTTATTTTCTAGTATGCTCATGTATATACCCGCCTTTATTTCTTATCATATCTTTGGTTGTGATTACTTACTCGTATTTCAGTTTACTACATTCTGCATCTATTTTCGTGATACAAGTCTGAGAACTAGTGAGCAGTATTGATTCGAGCCAGCTACGGTCATGATCTGAGGCGAGGGTCAGCACATAGCATCCACGATTAACCCTTCTCCTTCTGTATTTACATTTTTCTGTCTTTTTCTTTTTGAGAAAGCTTTGTTTTTATGGCCAACTTTTGGGACTTGTACTCTTTTACTAGCAGCTCTGTACATGTGACTTCTAGGTTTTGGGAGGGATTCTTTTTGGTTTATATATGTTTAGTTGCTTCTTACCGTTCATCTATACTCCTGTTATTTTCTTTGCTATTTTAGGTTAGATTGTTGTCCTTCTACCCTGACATCCTATCACTTATGGTTCCGAGGAATGGATCAGCTTGCCTACTGGTGGGTCATAGTAGAGGCCATCATGAACTGAGAAATCAGGTCATGACAAACCCTTTCTATTCAATTCATTCTTTAAAATTTCCCTAAGGGACTCTAAATTCTCTATCAAGTTTGTCCTATAAATTAAAGCTAGGGTTTCAAGTACATCACGATTTCCTTTTCAATTCCAAGTCAATTTTACCAAAGTATGTGGAGATTGATCCATGGGTTCCTTTCAACCATGGAGTCCCAAGTTTTTCCTAGAAAATCTCATGAAATTTCATTATATTTAAATTCAATTTTTTGATGAATTATGTTGGACTGTTTCAATTATGTTTTTTATTATTATCATGCCTCGCCCAAGGAATGGAAAATTTGGATGGAGTCTCGCTCATAGAGGAAGAGTACGTGCGCTAGCGTGCTGATCATTATAAGTATGTTTCTACATAGATTGCATGATTTCAAAGTGATTTATTAATGCCCGTGCATGAAGCTATTTTTAATTATGATATACCTGAAGTATGATTATGAAGTTCAATGATTTCATGTATTCTCATGGTTTTCATCCAAATTGACTATGTATTCGAATTTTATGCTAATTTTATATATGAATTATGATTATGTATTTCAATTATGATCAAGTTATGAATTTCATGTATGTTATGGAAAGGTTGACTTAGAGCCCTTTGTTGGTGACCAAAGAACCTAATGATATGAATTATGCAAGTATGATATTGTGATGTTGAAAATCTTATACTCATATTGCAAGTATGTTATGAAAATGAGTTACTCTATGAATGTTAAACCTATGTACAAGTTTCATGATATATGATAAGTATGATCACTATGTATGTATTCCATGGGATTTGACTAAGTACCAATGATGACTTGAGGTGGGGGATTGACCTACGAGATCCTTATATAAAGTCTCTTGTCTCATAACTACATGCCATTATAGGATTTCCCTTTTGGCCTAGTGATTTGATCCACATATAGCATATGTACATGACCCGCCTTGCGGGGTATAGTCTACATTGGCAAGTAGATTCCCCTTTCTTCCATTGCATGAGGAGTCATCGAGATTCCATGTTATTTCTCGCACGGTCTTATTATCGATTATGGTCCTATACCACATATATATACTATTCTTAGGTTCTTTTTTTATTTCAAATATTTCCCTTAAATGCTTTGATCATTATGGTTTTTTCATGACTTTACTTATCCTCTTTATTATGTACGCTCTTGGTCATTGCATGTGATGATTTACATTGCATGGCATGCTCACATACGTAGTACATTCAAAAGTACTAACACATATTGTTGCCTATATTTTCTCATAATGTAGGGGTGGAGGATCATATTCCTATACTGGCTAGTTGAGTTCTATTCGACAAAGTATTGGTGAGTCCTCATCTTATCGAGGGAACGTTATTATTTTGTTCTATCCTAAAGACTTTTAATTTATTCATGTTTGAGGGTGAGCTAGGAACATGTCTTAGCCCCCTTCCTTTTTGAATAGAAGAGGCATTTATTGGACAAAATGATATGGAGTCTATGTAGTCAACTTTATGATCTCCTTTTTATGATTCATAGTTAGAATCTTTTTTATGCTATGTTCGGCTTTACTTTACCTCATGTGTTATTATGATGTGTCAAGAGGCTTTGTTGGAGCCCTTTAGAATTTTAATCGCCATGTTACGACTAGGCCTAGTCTAGATCTTGACAAACTTGCTATCAGAGCATAAGGTTTAGAAGTGTCCTAGGGTATCCAACATGCAACATCAAGTAGATACTTATTCATGGTTCTGAAGCACGTCATATGTATGAATAGGAGGCTATAAGGTATTTTAGGAAATCCTCACTTCTTTCATGGTCTATGTTTTGCTATAGAGTACACTCTAAGACTTTCTTTCCCTAATGATTATCCTAGGTGATTTTCAAAAATACATCCTAAAAGAACACCTATGCAAAGGGGGATAAATACTAATGAGGACCAAGCTCGTCCAGTCCCTTAAGACAATGGTCCCCGACCCGACCAAGTGACTAATGTATAGTTCCAGACCGCTATTACCATGCTAGCCCAAGTTATGGCCAACCAAGAGGTTGTAGCTCCTTATGATACTCTACTCTGGCTTGTAGAGTGAGGGACTTTGCAAGAATGAATCCTCCCAAATTTCATGGTTCGAAATTTAATGAGGATTCTCAAAAATTCATTGATAAGGTGTATAATATAGTGAGTATTATGGGGGTGGTTTTGGAAGAGAAAGTGGAGGTTGTGGCCTACCAACTAAAGCTTGGTACACTGAATGCAAGTTAGAGAGAAGTGATGAATGAACTACTGATTGGGAAGCCTTCAAACTTGCTTTCCTTTATCGTTTTTTCACTTGTGAGCTAAGGGAAGCCAAGGTATTGGAGTACATCAATCTTCGACAAGGAAACATTGATATGAGGGATGAAGCCCTCAATTTCACCAGGCAATCCAAGTATGCTTCTTCATTTGTTGCTCATCCACGTGCCCAAATGAGCCAATTCATATCGAGCATGTCTGACTTAGTTGTTAAAGAATATCATACCACTATTCTTGTTAAGGAAATGGACATATCTCATCTTATGACTTTTTCCAAACAAATTAAGTGAGAGAAACTCAAAGAGATGATAATGAGAGACTCTAAGAGGTCCCTTTAAGAAGGTGGGTTCTCAAATGTTAGGTCCAATGGTGGTGGCAACGACTGTTATAAACAAGGCCAAGGTACAGGAAAGAGGTTTGTTAAAGATAGGGTTCCATACACTAAGGTTCAAGGAGGAGGTGTGAATGCTAGTAGCCCTTCATTTTTCAAGTCTGCAAAGTGTGTAAATAATCATGAAGGGAAATTCTTGATGGGTATGGGTGCTTGTTATGTATGTGGCAAGATTGAGCATAAGAAATTTGAGTGCCCTGATTGTTCCAAAAAATATGGAGAAGGTCATCCTCAAGGAGGCCAAGTGAAACAAGGTACGCAAGCTCAACCTAAGGGTGGCAAACGCAACAACCAATGATATGCTCTTCATGCTAGAAAAGATATTGAGGAGTTCCCGATGTAGTCATGGTTATATTTCAGGTCTTTAACTTTGATGTTTATTCATTGCTTGATCCGGGTGTCAACTTATCTTTTGTTACTCCTTACCTTGCTATAAGATTTGATGTGTACCCTGAAGTGTTGTTAGAACCTTTTTCGGTATATACTCTCTTTGATGATTCAGTGTTATCCAAGAGAGTTTTTAGAAATTATCCCGCGCCGGTCATTCATAAATTTATCCCTTCTGATCTTGTTGAACAACACATAACTGATTTTGATATTATTCTTGGTATGGATTGGTTACATGCCTCTTATGCATCCATTGATTGTAGAACCCATAGAGTCAAATTTCAATTTGCTAATAAGCCTACTCTTGAATGGAAGGATAATGATTCGTTGGTTAAGGATCGATTCATCTCATATCTTAAGGCCCGGAAAATGATTTCCAAAGGGTGCATTTATCATATAGTGCGAGTGTTAGACCCTGTATTGTATATGTTGAGTTATTTGCGAAGGAATCGACGTGAGATAGAAACCTCAAATTTTTAATTTCTAAACTAGAACTAATCGGTTATAAATTTTACTTAGTATAAGAATGTTATTGGAGATTAGGAATTACTTAATTTTGGTGTTAAGTAAAAATAAAAAAAATTGTGACAACAATGACCTAAGAAGGAACACCAACGTGCGAAGGTAATAGGATGACTCAAAGTCATCTAAAATAAGGCTAATAGAAGACATACGAATATGCAATTAAATATTGATTCATCCACTACATTTTCACTATATTGCGGATAAATAAAATACACATCATAACCAAGTGTAATTTTCAGCCAAGGGCTAAAAATTGGAGGAGAAAAAGTTGAAGCATGCAATTGAATATTTAAGCATCTACTACTTTAAGAAAGTATACATTATTTTAGAAAGACATAACATGGTGGAGGGACCATTTCACATTAGACATTGATCATTCATCTTGGTATGATTACAATGGACAAAGGGTGGTGTATGAATCAGTCACCACACATATAATTTTCTTGTAAACAATTGAAAAGAAAGAAGAAAGGTGAAACAAGAAGGTGAGACTTGGCCACACTTGGCTGAAAGTTGTAAAAACAATATAGAATTTTAAGTGTAAAGTTAATGGAGTGACTCAACCATAAGTGGAGAATGTTACCAACTTGTAAGCATAAAATTTGAACCAAATAATGCCTAAGACATCAGCCATCATAATTTATTTCAACTACACAACTCAAAGAAAGAAAACCAAAGACTAGAGAGAGAAAGCTCTCAGCCACAATGGCTGATTTTGAGCTCATTGAGTATTGATCTAAAAATTATTTTTCAAGGTGTTTCAACCCTTTAGAAGACCCCTAGAAATGTGAAGATAGTTATTGGAGCAACAAGAACAAGTATTTGTTTATTTCACAAACTCTAGACAGGTTGAGAAGTCAAGTTGTCAAGGTAAGATCAAACTTTCTTTTTATGTATTAAGGGTGATGTAGATGTGTATACATAACTTGTATGATTGAAATAACGTGTGTTGATTTTGGAACATGATAGTAACCACGAGGTTATATGTGTTGATGTTGAAGTATGGTTGCAACTTAATAAACATGAATTGCATGCATAAAATTATGAACGTTGGTGTTGGAATGTTGTTGTGGACGTGGGGACTGTTTTGGTGGCATTGATGAACTTATTTTCTTTATTAATTATGTTTGTTACTATAATAGATCTCATGGTGAAAAGAATAAAAAGAATTGGAAGGTTAAAGGTGAAGTTGTGTTAGTATGAAAATAATTCAATCTATGATTCTATGTGAGTGATGTCGAAGCATGTTGAAACCGTGTGTGGACTGTTTTGTGAGGAATTTAGTGAACTACTTTTACTTGATATTTTGATTGTTATTATCATGAATTTTATGATGTAAATGAAGGTGTTTAGTGATTGGAGTTGAAACTAGGGTCGTTTGTGAGTTGCTGTAAGGATTATAGAAATGACGATGTAGCTTAGTTGCATATGAATTGATCTTGTACTTGTCGTATGGTAGCTGGTCATAACCTACTAAAATTATATGAAAAGAAGACATGAAATAATGTGTAAGAATAAATATGTGGTTTGATTAGTATGTTCGTAAATGTTTGCAAGAATTCCGAGCATTATTTAGGGATTGTTTTGGATATGTTGTTGGACTATTTTGGACGTGTTGTGGTAATGGACTGTTTTGGACTTGTTGTTTTCATCAAGTTGGAAAAAAATAAATATAGTTAAGAGTATACATCATTATGTCATAGTGGTTGGGCTGTAGTAGAATCTTTTCAATGAAATAATATGACTATGGATTAACAAGAATAAATTAGATGTGTCATAATTGCATGTACACTATTATCTAGTGTTGTAAGGAATGGGCTGTTTTGACATGTTGTTATTTAACTTGGAAGATTAATGATAATTAATATTATGCATTGTGTTGTATGTTGGATGGGCTGTTATAAGTTGTTACATAAAAATATTAAGGCTACAAACTATAGAAGTAACTTGAGAATGTAGTAGCCGTTTGTGAATTGTTATTGTATGTTGTGAATGTGGGCTCTTTGGAATATTGTGTGGGCTGTTCGGGTTGTTATTGAACATATACTGATTGATATTGGGTTGTATGTATGTAGTTGGTTTGGATACTAACGTTAGAATATGTTTTGAATCTCCCCGTAGCTTAAACGTAGTTGTTGGCGTCTTAATATAGGTTGAATTATTATTGGGCAGTGTATACATATTGTGAGACTAATAAGCACTAAAGGTATGTAAAGATAACCTTTGTTTCTTTTGGCATGATCTTATGAAACAAACGGATGACGAATGCATAAAATTCCAATAAAGCTCTTATTCTTAGATATACTAGGAAGGCTAATGTTCTTAATTTCTATAATTTATATGGTTATGTCTTGACTCATATGTATGATTCCATCCATACTAGTTGGTAAAATTCATATTTTAGTACAATTTATGCTACAGTATAATTCATATTTTGTATGATTTATAATGGCAATCGAAGGTTACTTGAAATGACTATTGTCTTGATTTTCAAATGATGGTTCATTTTAATTACTCTCATCGAGTCCTAGGTCGGGTATGTACTCGTGCATAATCTAAATGAATTGTTCACCGAGTCCCTCATAAGACGGCCGGGTATAGTATATATATATATGATGATATGATGGTATGAAGATATGATGATACGATGATATGATGAAATGATGATATGATATGGCAGCCAAGAGGGCATATAATGACCTTATTCACCGAGTCCCTCATTAAGGGTCGGGTACAATATATACATGCATATGATATATGTTATTGATAAATATGATTATGTTACAAAGGCAAGTGTTTTAGCATTCTGGATATTGTACACATTTACTGTAGTCCATGTTTCAATTATGATCCTTTTACTGTATTACACGCTTTACATATTCGGTACATATTCCTTACTAACCACTTTTCTTTAGGGGGCTGCATTCTATGCCCGCAAGTGCAGAAACTCATTTTTGTGAGTCGCCATCTTAAGACTTCTCTTTTGCTATCTTAGAGAGTTCCGTTGTTCCGGAGCCTAGATTTGGTATAGATTTTTTCTAATCTAAATATATAAATATGTTGACTAAGGGTACGATGGGGCCCTGTCCCGTCATATTATACTGTTGAAACTCTTAGAGACCTGTGGAAATGTGTGTAGGTCATATTCAAACACAATCAATTAGGTATTTAATATCAGTATGAAAAAATACTATTTTTTTTGTAGTAGCCTCAGCGGCTTGTGGATATTATCATGATTGTGGTAGAAGCTTTGTGGGCTTGCATTTATATGAATATTTATGTGACGGTCCCAAGACCATGGTTTGGTAGTTATAAGATCCATATTGAGTTTGATGAGAAATGAACATATAGTTAAAAAAAATATGTATACGGGTGTCCATGTCGGGCACTAGTCAGGTCCTACAGAGTTGGGTCGTGATAAAACTGGTATCAGAGCAGTTTATCCTCAGAGTGTGTACAGACCGTGTCTAGTAGACTCTTATTTATCAGTGTGTTGTGCACCACATCTATAAACAAGAAGCTACAGGATATTTAGGATGTCATCTTTCCTTTTTATCTTAGATCATGCAATGGAGCTATATTATTAGGATGATTGTTTATCTAAGAGACAATTATGTTTATAGCTATGCCTTTGAAGAAAGAGACAGCTGCCCAGAAGGGAAAATCGATAGCGGGAGAAACTAGCCAGGCTAGGAGAGTCACTAGAGCTCGTGCCCAGATTATGCCTATGGTTGTACTCCATTCTGCGAGTTTGGCTACAACGCAAATTCTAGAGGAACCTAGGACAGCGACAGCTCCGAGTCAAGGGGCGGATCTACCGCCAATTACTGTAGTCCATGTTTCAATTATGATCCTTTTACTGTATTACACGCTTTACATATTCGGTACATATTCCTTACTAACCACTTTTATTTAGGGGGCTGCATTCTATGCCCGCAAGTGCAGAAACTCATTTTCGTGAGCCGCCATCTTAAGACTTCTCTTTTGCTATCTTAGAGAGTTCCGTTGTTCCGGAGCCTAGATTTGGTATAGATTTTTTCTAATCTAAATATATAAATATGTTGACTAAGGGTACGATGGGGCCCTGTCCCGTCATATTATACTGTTGAAACTCTTAGAGGTCTGTGGAAATGTGTGTGGGTTATATTCAAACACAATCAATTAGGTATTTAATATCAGTATGAAAAAATACTATTTTTTTTGTAGTAGCCTCAGCGGCTTGTGGATATTATCATGATTGTGGTAGAAGCTTTGTGGGCTTGCATTTATATGAATATTTATGTGAAGGTCCCAAGACCATGGTTTGGTAGTTATAAGATCCATATTGAGTTTGATGAGAAATGAACATATAGTTAAAAAAAATATGTATACGGGTGTCCATGTCGGGCACTAGTCAGGTCCTACAGAGTTGGGTCGTGATAAAACTGGTATCAGAGCAGTTTATCCTCAGAGTGTGTACAGACCGTGTCTAGGAGACTCTTATTTATCAGTGTGTTGTGCACCACATCTATAAACAAGAAGCTACAGGATATTTAGGATGTCATCTTTCCTTTTTATCTTAGATCATGCAATGGAGCTATATTATTAGGATGATTGTTTTTCTAAGAGACGATTATGTTTATAGCTATGCCTTTGAAGAAAGAGACAGCTGCCCAGAAGGGAAAATCGATAGCGGGAGAAACTAGCCAGGCTAGGAGAGTCACTAGAGCTCGTGCCCAGATTATGCCTATGGTTGTACTCCATTCTGCGAGTTTGGCTACAACGCAAATTCTAGAGGAACCTAGGACAGCGACAGCTCCGAGTCAAGGGGCGGATCTACCGCCAATTACTGTAGTCCATGTTTCAATTATGATCCTTTTACTGTATTACACGCTTTACATATTCGGTACATATTCCTTACTAACCACTTTTCTTTAGGGGGCTGCATTCTATGCCCGCAAGTGCAGAAACTCATTTTCGTGAGCCGCCATCTTAAGACTTCTCTTTTGCTATCTTAGAGAGTTCCGTTGTTCCGGAGCCTAGATTTGGTATAGATTTTTTCTAATCTAAATATATAAATATGTTGACTAAGGGTACGATGGGGCCCTGTCCCGTCATATTATACTGTTGAAACTCTTAGAGGTCTGTGGAAATGTGTGTGGGTCATATTCAAACACAATCAATTAGGTATTTAATATCAGTATGAAAAAATACTATTTTTTTTGTAGTAGCCTCAGCGGCTTGTGGATATTATCATGATTGTGGTAGAAGCTTTGTGGGCTTGCATTTATATGAATATTTATGTGACGGTCCCAAGACCATGGTTTGGTAGTTATAAGATCCATATTGAGTTTGATGAGAAATGAACATATAGTTAAAAAAAATATGTATACGGGTGTCCATGTCGGGCACTAGTCAGGTCCTACAGAGTTGGGTCGTGATAAAACTGGTATCAGAGCAGTTTATCCTCAGAGTGTGTACAGACCGTGTCTAGTAGACTCTTATTTATCAGTGTGTTGTGCACCACATCTATAAACAAGAAGCTACAGGATATTTAGGATGTCATCTTTCCTTTTTATCTTAGATCATGCAATGGAGCTATATTATTAGGATGATTGTTTTTCTAAGAGACAATTATGTTTATAGCTATGCCTTTAAAGAAAGAGACAGCTGCCCAGAAGGGAAAATTGATAGCGGGAGAAACTAGCCAGGCTAGGAGAGTCACTAGAGCTCGTGCCCAGATTATGCCTATGGTTGTACTCCATTCTGCGAGTTTGGCTACAACGCAAATTCTAGAGGAACCTAGGACAGCGACAGCTCCGAGTCAAGGGGCGGATCTACCGCCAATTACTGAGGACCCAACACCTGAACCTCCAGCTCCTCAACCAGAGGCAGAGTATAGAGCTATAAGAGATATCATTTAGTTAGTTACCTGATTAGCGGCAGGATAGGCTCGCAGGCATGGACGAGGGGTTGACTAGGCGAATAGACATGACACTTTGAGAGCATATGACTTCCTGAGTTGTAACCCTCTAGAATTTTTTAGGTCAAAGCCTGAAGATGACCTGCAGGAGTTTGTTAGACAGATGTAGCATACGCTGAGACTAATCAAGGCTTCTGAGACTAAGTCTATTGACTTGGCTTTGTATTGACTGCGAGATATAGCTGTCAACTGGTATGAGTCATGGGAGTTGTCTAGGGGAACAGATGCTCCTCCAGCAGTGTGGGGTGAGTTTGTGGAGGCTTTTCTTGGCCATTTACTACCTTTGAAGATGAGACGAGCTAGAGTCAATAGATTTTTACGTCTGAGGAAGAATGGTAGGAGCGTTTGGGATTATAGTCTTGAGTTTAATTCATTGGCCAAATATGCGCCTGTTATTATAGTTAATATGACTGATAGAATGCATCGGTATGTGATGGGGTTGGATCGTTATTTGGTTCATAGTTGTATGGTTATGGCCTTCCAGCCAAAGATATATATTGCTCGATTGTAGGTGTATACCCAGGGGATGGAAGATCAACACAAAGGGCGTTAGCCCGATAGAGACTATGATAGAGGCCATCTAAGAGAGCTAGGTCAGCTGGCTATCCGGGTGAATTTCAAGGCAGGCAACCTCAACAAACAGCATAATAGATATTTCTCTCAGCCAGCACGGTGTGCACCCCCACAGTTCGCTTGTAGGATATTTGACAGTACCGGGTATTCAGGAGCTGGTCAGAGCTCCAAGGCTTCAGCTTTACAGATGCCTAGGTCTCTAAGTCAGTCGAGGCCACCTTTGCCTCGGTGTTCTTGGTTTGGTAAATACCATTTTAGAGAGTGTCATCTTGCTACTGGTGCTTGTTTTAGTTTAGCCGTCAAGGCCATATTATGAGGGAATGTTTCTATGGAGGAAATCTAGGTAGTGTGGCTCATCCTACTAGATCAGTTGCTGGTTCATCTTCTTTTGTGGTTGTGTGCCCTGTAGGGCAGGGTTTCTAGGCACCGACAGGCCGTGGTAGAGGTCATGGTAGAGCTTCTAGTTCCAGTGGTCCTTCAAATTGCATATATGCTTTGGCTACTAGAAAGGAAAATGAGGTGTCACCTAATGTGGTTACAGGTATGCTATCGATTTTCTCTTCAGATATATCTGTATTGATAGACCCAGGCTCCACTTTATCGTATATTTCCATACTTATTGCTAGTAGAATTAAGATAAAACCTGAATCGATAGAACCATTTGAGGTAGCTACACTAGTAGTAGATTCTGTTATAGCAAGACAAGTATATAGAGATTGTATGGTGAACATATATAGTCGTTGTACTAAGGCAGATCTGGTAGAGCTAGATATGACTGAGTTTGATGTTATTATAGGTATGAATTAGAAAGCTTCTTGTTACGCTAACATTGACTTTCAAGACTAGATAGTCCGATTTTAATTCCCATGAGAGCTAATTATAGAGTGGATGAGAAGTACAACATCGCTGAGGGGCAAGTTTATTTGATACCTCAAGGCAAGGAAGATGGTCCGAAAGGTCTATATTTATCATCTGGTACGGGTACACGACCTAAAGGCAGAGGCGCCGACCATTCAGTCAGTGCTGGTGGTTAGCGAGTTTCCCGATGTATTCCTAGATGAACTCCAAGGCCTTCTGCCTGAGAGGGAGATAGAGTTCGCTATAGATGTATTACTAGACACTCAGCCAATATTTATTCCTCCTTATAGAATGGCACCTATAAAACTGTAGGAGATGAAGGAGCAATTGAAAGATCTATTAGAAAAAGGCTTTATTAGGTCCAGTACATCACCTTGGGGAGCACCAGTATTATTTGTAAACAAAAAGGATGGGTCACTGCGGATGTATATTGATTATAGGCAGCTGAAAAAAGTGACCATAAAGAACAGGTATCCTCTCCCCAGGATCGATGATCTATTTGACCAGTTGTTGGGTGCTAAGTGTTTTTGGAAGATAGACCTGTAGTCAGGTTATCACCAAGTACAGGTGAAAGAGGCAGACATTCCAAAGAATGCATTTAGGACCCGATATAGGCATTACGAGTTCAGAGTGATGTCCTTCAAGTTGACCAATGCTCCATTATTATTTATGTATTTGATGAACAGAGTGTTCAAGCCATTTCTTGACCTATTCTTGATTGTATTCATTGATGATATTCTTGTCTATTCATGATCAGAAGAAGAGCATGCAAATCACTTAAGAACGGTACTTAGGGTTCTTCAGCACCAGAAATTATATGCCTAGTTTTCTAAATATGAATTCTGGTTGACTTCAGTAGTATTCTTGGGGCATATTATTGGTGTTGATGGCATACAGGTAGATACACAGAAGATTTAGGCAGTTAAGACTTGGCCGAGACTTATGACACCTACTGAAGTACGTAGTTTTCTGGGGCTAGCAGAAAGAAAAACTAGATAGTTGAATGACATACTTCTTTAAAATATTCAAAAATGACGTAGAATAGAGTTAAAAGCTTTTAAATGACCAAAATAACCATAGGACACGTGCAGGAGGTTGCTGGAATTTTTTGCAGCAAACTTTTCATGGAATCCTTCACGTCCTGTGAAAGTCTTCATGGTCCGTAGTGGCGATCGTAAATATGCGACCGCCTAACAAGGCTTCACTAAAAAGGGCATTATTTTTACTCCAAATTCCAACTGTAGAAACTTGGTAGAGTTGGAAAAAGGATTCAAAGACCTTTAATTCGATAGGGCGTGGGTCACCTAATTCTTAATATTATAGGAGATATGATCATTTGAAGTAGACCTAAGGAAAATCTTATGTCGAAATTCAATCAGTAAGGTAGCTTTCAACTTTCTTTGTGCTAGATGATTCTTGTGACCTTAATTCATCTCCGAATCTACTTCCACACTAAAAAATTGACATTCAAACCTACACATAATTAAGGATCACCCGGTACGACCCTATACGTATATGAAGTATGGTTTGGGTTTTAGCTTAAAAATTTCCAGGGTGTTATAGATAGGTAGAATGTTAACTTCAAATCATTCATCTATCATGATTTTGTTAATCTACTTCGCTAGCACATGACTTACCATATACAAAAGATTATTTTTTAGTCTTTCACCAAATAGAAGAGATTATTTTTTAGTCTTTCACCAAATAGAAGATCATCATCTATAAATGTGTTTTTTGTATCACATACATGCAGTGTTTTGAAAAAAGGGTTCAACAAGTTTTTTAGAAGGTGAAGAAAACACCATTGATGAGATTTGACTTGTTTCTTCTTCTTTGTCAGTAGAAGTCACCATTGGTGAGATTTCATTCATTGTTTCTTCTTTGTCAGCATTAAAGCATGACGCCTTGATGTTTTCTTGAGTAGTCTTTGTACATAATCAACTTGATAAGAATTTCCCTATAGTCGTATGGCAGCGAGGTTTTGATGATGCACTTCTACCTTTGCTATTTTAAATACTTGATTGATTTCTGCTTCTTTAGTCTCCTAACCATCTTCCTTCTGATAGGTTGCTCGGATGATTCTCTTCGTAAACCTGTCTTGTTGCATCTCCACCTAGTCACAAGAATCCAACCTTCTTCAATGTATCCATCAACTTAGGATTTTTCTTGATCCAACGTCTCTTCTTCATTCTCTTCAAAATACATATTTAGACTGGATCAAATAAGCCAAATGTGATAAAGATATTGTTACAACTTGTCTTTCCATTAGTCAATTGCATAACTCTATTCTGGAAGACAAAATACTTCTTAAGAGGTGGACCTCAAACCTATGATACTTGCAATAGCTTAGGTCGTTAGTTTTTCCAGCTTAATCAAGGTTCTTCATCTCTGGAAACTCAATGAGCTTTAGTTTAAGAAATTCATCAAAAATTTCAGGAATGTTAGAATCCAGGAAGGGGTATTCCCTTTCCTGCATCTCCCATAATGTCAATTTTTTTGTTTGGACGCTCTTGAAAAGTTGTCTTCACACTTTGCTTCATTTTTTCCTTTGTAGTAAACTTCATAGGAGAAACATTGACTTTAATGGACTCTTTTTTTACATTCCTGGGCAAAAACATTCTTCATCTCTTGGGTTCCATCTTGTCCTTTCCTTTGTGATAATCATGGACAAGTATTACATATTTTTTAGAAGAAGACATGCTCAACTCCATGTTGTAAGTGCGAGTAGCTAGATATTGAAAGGATGTTGGATAAACTCCTTGTATGATGTACAGAAGACCCTAATGTGTTACGTGAATACACATTTCTAATGCAGAAGCTCACTAAGTCTATCTTTATAATTTAGGCTCGTCTTTCTACATTCATTTATGAAGTTAATAACTGGTTCATCATTGCAATTTAGGCTCGTGTTTTTCCATCTCTTAGGAACTAAATAACTAGTTTATCATTTATATGATGAGTACTCGTGAATTCTACCATGCTCACTATACGCCTTTAACTTTGGAAGTGATTAATAAACTCATGCCCTAGTTACTCCCAGCTATATATAAAATTAGGCTCGAGATTTGTGTACTAATTAAAGGCATTTCCTTTTAGAGAGTAGATGAAATGATTGATAATATAATCTCTATAGGTCTCAACATTATTAGATGTATCCACAAAGTGTGCAATTTGTTGCTTCAGATTTTCTTTGCCTTCTAATTGTAAAAATTTGGGAGGCTAATAACTGGTAGGCATCTTGAAGCCATCAATCATTGCATTGTACGACTTAGCATACACAAGGGAAGACTTGGTGCTGACTTCCTTTGATGAAATCCTTCAAATATTCGAGTGGCATCATTCCTTAATAAGAAATTGACATCTCTATAATAGGCGGTGCTTGCTTCAACATATTTTCAATCTCTCGAACTTTAATTCCCTTTCCACATACATGGATGGATTCTCCATCTAAATGGCCATTGATGATCTCTCAATTATGTCTCATATTTCATAGCATAGGAAGTTGCTGGAAAAAAAAGAATACCTAACTTATGAGGTCGGGGTCGAACCACATGGGCAAATGGGACTCTTCTTCGATTTGAAAACTCAAAAAGTTAGAAACTATAGTTATCAACAAAACATATATATATATACGTACGATTTATAACTATCAAGTACTAAAAACTAAAAATTATTACAACTTTGTTTACGAATATTGGAAAGGATTAGGGGTGTGTGCATAATGATTGGATTTAAACTCAAATAGGCTTAAATTAATCTCAACAAAAGAGATTGGTACATGGATAGCATTTAGTCTAGGTTATGTTTGATATTATCTTGAACTAGCAAACATATGTCCCTAAGTTTCTTTCAAACACTAAGACTTTTCACGTATACTCTACTTGTGGCTAGAGTTTTGAGATACTATCCCTTTTTGTGGTGAGTCCCATGATTCAAGGATAAGATATTTACTATTTCTAGTTCCCTTATGAATTCTACTTTTTATTTTGGGTGAGCTAGGAGCTTGTCTTATGCCCTCAACTAGACTAGTAGAGGCATGTTAGATGTTCATGGATTCTATGTTGTCATGTTCTTATGGAATTATTTTCTTCTTTATTGAGACATTAAGTTGAGACCTTACTTCTACATCTATGTTTTAGTCTTATTTCTTATTTACCTTATGTATGCTCATGTATGGTATGCTAAGAGGCTTGGTTGGAGTCCTTTGAGATTCTAATCATCGTGTCACACCTAGGGCAAGGCTTAAGTTGTGATAAATTTGGTATTTAAGGCACAAGGTTTAAGGTGTCCTAGATAGTCTAACATGCTATGTTAAGTAGAGTCTTATTAATTGGTTTATAGAGCTCTATATTTATTAATAGAAGGCTCTGAGGTATTTAGGAAACTTTACTTCTTTCATCATTCTTCTGTCGTGCGATAGAGTTTGAACACTAAGGCTTTTGCTTCTAACGCTTTATCTTTGTGATTATAGAATCATGCCTCTAAGAAGAATTCCCGCAATAAGGAATGTCAATAAGGAGGAGAATCAAGCTCCAAATGACCCCTTGAATAAGAAAGTCTCTCATGCGAATTTTCGAGACGCTTTCCAAGTTCTTACTCAAGCTAATAGAGAGGTGGTACCTTCTGTGAATCTAAATGGAGGCACGATGGCTAGCCGAATTTGTGACTTCACTAGAATGACCTTGTCGAATTTCATGGCTCTAAGGTGGATGGGGATCCATAAGAATTTATTAAGGTTATCAGTAAGATCATTCACATCATGGGCAGTGGTCCGATGTAAAAGGAGAAATTAGCAGCATATCAACTCAAGGAAGCTAAACAAATTTGGTATGATCAATAGAAGGGTGAAAGAGGTAGTTATGATAGTCCCATTGATTAGGTAGAATTCAAGAGTGATTTACTTGAAAACATCATTCCTTTGGAGTGAAGGAAGCTACGGTGAAATGGTTCATTAACTTGCGACAAGGTAACTTGAGTATCAAGGATTATGCCCTCAAGTTCACTAAGGTGTCAAAATATGCTCTTTTAATGGTTGTCGATCCTAGAGGTCGTATGAGAAAGTTTGTTTTAGGTGTGTCTGACATGGTGGTTAAAGAATGTATAACCACCATGATAATCAAGTAGATCGGCATATCTAGACTCGTGATACATGCGGGAAAATAGAAGAAAAAAAGTTAACAGAGAGTTCTAGAAGGTAGTCCAATAGAGCTCAAATCGATGGTGGTGGATTTTTATATGGTAAGCTAGGAAATGGTGGTGTATTCAGTTTCGCAAAAGGTAATTTGGAAAGAATTCTTCAAACACTTCAGCTCTGAATTTGAACAAAGATAGTGTCACGACCCAACCCCGTAGACAGCGACTGGGGTCTGACTTGGACCCTCTTATGCGTATCTATCAGCTACCCTTAAGTTGCACCGTGTGTGATGTGATGCTATATACAAACCCCAATGGGTCAAAACATTTTTTCAGGAACCTGTAACCTCATTCATATATATCATAATAGGAAAGGGCACGCGAGCCAACGAGGCTGCCATACCACGAAAATATTTTCAATATGCCATACGAGCACAATTGAAACAAACTTACAAATAACCCACATAGTGAACTCGATATCATAATCGTTTTATCATAATCATGCTTCGTTATATCATCATATATCATTTTATCATGTCATCGTATACGGCATTATATCATCATATACGATATTATCTCGTATGTCATCACAGTATATCCGGTCCACTCTAGGACTCGGGATCACAAATATATCCCTATATTTTCATATGCAAGCCTACATAAAGTATCTGGCTCTTTAGTAAGGGACTCGGTGAAAAGGTAGTGTACGTTTATAGCGTACCAACATCATACAATAAAATACACCGAGGAACGTTCGGCCCGATCCGTAATTTTAAAATAATACCAAAGAACATACAGCTCAATCCACATTTTCCATTACATCGTCATATATATATCCGGCCCGGGACGCGGTGACGAGCATCATCACATACGGCATCATCGTATGCTTCACTTCATCATATACAACATTTCATCCTCATATACTTCATACATATATATATAGCTGGCCTGGAACTCGGTGAACGAATAGTAAAACTAGGCACGACCGCTTTCCCGGCCCTCTTATGGGACTCGGAGGAAGATGGGTTACAGGGTGTTCTAGTAGAGTAGTGAGAAACTATATGCAACTAAGTCATCATTTGAGACTCAATGAAACAGTCAAGTGAATCGTCACCTCAAGATCAGAGTAGTAATCGTCTTAAGTATCTTCTAAACATCATTACGGAGCATATCAACTGGAGTTTCAGGAATCGTAGACGTGTATCGAGACAAGGTTAACCAGCTTATGGAAGTAGAAACATTTGTCGTCGCAGAGATATTAGGAATAGGAGCTGACACATTCAAGTATTATTCAGCAAATAGGGGACTCGAGGGTAGTAGCTCTACTATTTTAAGAATTCTAATACCAAGTAGTAAATAAAAGTCACAAGTTATACTTGGAGCGTATAACTGGAACTACCTCCACCTCATATCATATGATATTACATTTATACTTAAGACCTTCCAAAAGGAAGACAGAAAGGCTCTACATATACTACTATTCATGATCTAGCAGCCTTAAAAGGCAATAACTCAACTATTAAAGGCGTCTTAACATCACAAAGTGAATAAAGTTTATAAATTACACCTGGAGTTTCACGAGTAGAATTATCCCCACATTTCATATACAAACCATCCATAACTTATACCTAAGACATGCCAAAAGAAAAGAAGAATAGCTCTACATACCTGTTATGGGTTAGTCTTTGTCCCAGTCGCCTTGTCGTCCCGTGAACCTAGGCAACATGAAATCAATATGAAAATCAACCTCTTTAGACCTTTCAGGTTCTTACATTACTTAAGAGTATTCGTAAACCCCATTCTCGTCGCTCGCCATCTCAACTAGTTCCTTAACTAGTTAAGGCGATAACGAAAATCGGACAACACCTCCCCTATAATGTGCCCTATTCGAATTACCAATCAATTCAGTAATATCTACAACCAACCAACAATATAACCAGTGAACGACTCACTCGAAATTACGATATCCAAAATAGGGTTTCTACTTTCTATTTTGCGAAATCTTTAATCGTACGAAGCGTGGAATCGTGTGGATGCAACCAAAAACTTCCAAACCTATTTTAGAAAATATTTATACTCTGAAAAACACACCACCCAACCAGCAGCAGCCTCCAAACACACCACGCCTCACTTCGACTACAAGTTAACTACAGCGACTTCAATTTAGATTGTATCTTTCGCTGAGCATCCCCGCGATTTTTCCATACTTAAATCAGTATAAAAGTTACATAATACACTCCATAAAAACCCCATAAAGTCCAAATTTAAAGGAGAAACCTTACCTTACCCGAAATTGGCCAAAACACACCAAAATTGCATCTCGGAAACTTCTTGATGTGCTGAATTGGGACGGACTGTTTGTTCCCTTTTTCCTATGCCCCAAATTGAAATTTTATGTTATATAAAACCATTTTATACCCTTTTTACACCTTAAATAATTAATTCACGGAAAAAAATTGGGCCTTACCTTTGCAACCCCTCAAATCCGCAGCTCTCTCCCTAGGTTCTCTAGATTTTTCTTTCAACTTTCTCCTATTTATTCCAAGTGAAAAGCTGAAAATATGGTTCCGTAGGCATCGTAAGATACATATATACATATCCACGTGGTTGAGGAATACCATAGATAATTAATTTATGGAGAAAAAGTTGGAAACTTACCTTAATTTCTCCAAAATGTGGCTGCCTTTCTCGTGTTTTTTCTTCACATTTTTCCTCTAAGTTCTTGGCTAATTTTGGATAAATGACTTTCCTTAAGAGTCATAAAACATAAATACATGGGCTGGCTTGGAGGTGACATGTGTCATCCCCTTAGGGTGACACGTGTCAAGCCATGATTGGCCATCATATCATGCTGCCAACTAGGGGCTGCCACGTGGCAATGGGGTCCACCCCCAAGCAGTTGCATCACCTACTTGACCCTAAGTAGGTGCATCACCTACTTGACCCTAAGTAGGTGCATCACCTTCTTGCTTGAGGTGCTTCCACGTGTTGCTCCTCCATTGGCTGCCATGCATCATCTTTTTCCCTTTCTCGTGGGTTCGTAATCTCATCTTATTTTAGGAGCCTATGTAATCCATGCTACATAAGCTTGGCATGTCCTTAATCAACTCAAGTGTATAATACTTCTAAATTAGTAGCGTACGTAGGTAAATCGAGTCCTACGACTCATTACTTGGCCTCCAATTCCTTCCGGATTCTTATGACTCTATTTCCAACCTTCTCTACTATAGGGTATCACATTCTCCTTTTCTTGGAGTTGTTTGATAGTGTCGTCGCTTATCCGGATCATATGATAATGTCTAAAGAACTTAAGAGACATTCTGAGCTCGAGAGTATGGGGTATAACAGATAGGGTGTCTAACACTAAGGCTCAAGGAGGAGCTCTGCGTGGTCAACCCATTCCCCTCTACAAAAAGTGTAGGAAGATTAGGTGCTTGCTTTTGTTGTGGTAAGATAGGTCACAAAGTGAGGTATTGTCCTTCAAATGCTACTAGAGGTGGAGATGGTCGACCCTAGACTCATACTACTTCCAGCAAACCGACTAAACATGGTACTACTCTGGGTGAGGGTCACCATTAAAATATATTTTATGACCTTTATACACGTCAAGACCTAGAGGATTATTCCAATATTCTGAATGGTATATTGAAATCCCTTGACTTTGATGTTTATGCATTGTTAGATTTGGGTGCTACTCTATCATTTATTACTCTTTATCTTGCTATGAAATTTGTCGTTAGTCACAATATCTTATTAGAACCCTTTTCAGTCTATACTCCTTATAGTGATTCAGTATTTGCTAAAATATAGAAGTTGCCCAATTTTAGTTTTTTATAAAGTCACCTCTGTTGATCTTGTAGAGCTTGATATGACCAATTTTGATATTATCCTTGGTAGAGATTGGCACCATTCATGTTATGCTTCCATAAATTTTAGAACCCATGCGGTCAAGTTTCAGTTTCCTAATGAGTCAAGCTTAGAATAGAAGGGTAGTAATTTTGTGTTTAAAGTTCAATTCATGTCGTGCCTTAAAGCTTGGAAAATGATTTCAAAGGATTAGTTTTATCATTTATTTTGGTTTAGGGATACAAATTTTGAAGCTCCTACTTTTGAGTCCGTTTTGGTTGTTAATGAGTTTTCAGAAGTATTTCTCGATGATCTCCCAGGTATCCCTCTCGAAAGGGAGATATACTTCGATACGGACCTTCTCCTCAATACCAAACCTATATTTATTCCTCCTTACCATATGGCTCTGACGTAACTTAAGGAATTAAAGAATCAGTTAAAAGATTTGTTAGATAAGGGATTTATTAGACCGAATATCTCTCCACAAGGTGCTCTGGTCCTTTTTGTGAGAAAGAGGGATGGTTCTCTTTGTATGTGCATCGACTACCGATAATTGAATATGGTTACCATTAAGAATAAGTATCTCATCCCAAGGATTGATGACTTGTTCGATCAACTTTAAGGTGCAAGTTTCTTTTCAAAGATAGATTTTCGGTCGGGTTATCATCAACTTTGATTAAGAGAATATGACATTTCAAAAACTGGCTTTTAGAACTCTATATGATCACTTTGAATTCTTGGTTATGTCTTTTGGACTAATGAATGCTCCTGCATCTTTTATGGATTTGATGCATAGGGTGTTCATCCAATACTTAGATATATTCATTATTATGTTCATTGATGACATCTTGGTCTACTCTCAAAGTGAAGAGGAGCATACCGACCATTGGAAGATTTTCCTGTAAACTCTCAAGTACCATCAATTATTTGCTAAGTTTAGTAAGTGTGAGTTTCGATTGAGGTCAGTTGTTTTCCTCGGCCATATTGTCTTCGATGAAGGTATTATGGTGGATCCTAAGAAAATCAAAGTGGTTAAGAATTGGCCTAGACTTTTGTCTCCTTTTGATATTCATAGTTTATAAGGCTTAGCCATTTATTACAGATGGTTTGTGGAAGGATTCTCTTCCATTACATCATCCTTTACTACAATAACTCAAAAGAAGGTGAAATTCCAATGGTTTGAGGCATGTGAGAAATGTTTCCAAGAGTTGAAACATAAGCTTATTTCCTCTCTAGTGTTGACTCTACTCTACCAGAATGTTTTGATGGCCTAAGAGGATTGATGTTGTCTAAAGATCATAGTTTATGGTATTCTACTCATCCGGGTTGCACAAAGGTGTATAGAGAATTGAAGATATTTATTGGTGAAATGTCATGAAAAGGGATATTATAGAGGGTGTGGACAAATGTGTTAATTATCAACAAGTGAAAGTTGAGAATTAAAAATTGGGAGGATCAGCTCAACATATTGATATTCCTACTTGAAAATGGGAATATTTCAATATAGATTTCATTACAGGCTTACCTCGTACCCATAGGCAACATGATTCAATTTTGGTGGTTGTTGACTACATGGCTAAGTCGGCGCTTTTTCTTCCTGTTAAGACTTCTTACTCAGCCGAAAATTATGCTAGACTTTATATTTGTGTATTGGTTAAGCTTTGTGGGGTTCCATTATCTATCATTTCAGATCGAGGTAATCAATTCACATCTCAGTTTTTAAGGTCTTTCCAAAAGGGTCTTGGTATTCAATTTGAGCTTAGCAGAGCTTTTCACACTCAAATGGATGGTCAAGAAAAGTGTATTATTTAAACCTTTTAGGACATGTTGTGTGAATGTATGATTTACTTTAAGGGTAATTTAGATGATCATTTGCGATTGATCGAGTTTTCTTACAACAACAGTTATCATTCTAGTACTCAAATGGCTTCATTTGAGGCCTTGTATGATAGGAGGTGTACATCTCCTATTGGTTTGTTTGAAGTCATTGAGATTAGCTTAATAGGAAATGAATTGGTGCATGAGGCTATAGAAAAGTTTAGAGTCATTAAAGAGAGATTGAAGACCACTCAAAGTTAGGAAAAGTCCTATTCGGATATGAGGAGAATGGAGCTTGAATTTGAGCTAAACGATTGGGTTTACTTGGAAATCTCACCCATAAAGGGTGTGATGCATTTTTTCTAAAAGGGGAAGCTTAGTACCCGATATGTAGGCCCTTATAAAATTTTAAGACAGATCGACAAGGTGGCATATGAGCTGGAGTTTCCCTCAAAATTGGCATCGATGCATCTAGTGTTTCATGTGTCCTTGTTGAAGAAGTTAGTCGGTAATTTTAGCTTTATTGTTCCTTTAGAAAGCATTGGTGTGAAGGATATTTTGTTTTATTAGGAGGTTCTGATTGATATTCTAGACCGACAAGTTAGAAGGTTAAGACATAAGAAAGTTGCATCCGTGAAGATGTTGTGTAGGAACCAAGAAATTTAGAGTGCTACATGAGAGACCGAGGCCGATGTGATGAAATTCTATCCTCATATCTTTCCTTTCCCTTCAAGGTATTAGATTCCTTCATGAATCACTCTATCAAATTCAAGCATTTCGGTCATCCTTATGTTTCCATATGCATGCATGTTCATGAAATGAGTTTGTAAGTCATGTTTTAGCTTGGGATTGAATTTTCAATGTTTTATGCATTTTAATGTGTTATTGCATTCATGTTGGGTTGCTATGTCCCTTTCCCTACTCTATTCATACTAGCATAAGTCCTATTCGAGGATGAATGCTACCAATGAGGAAATATTGTAAGACCAAGGAAGTTGGATAGCCAAAACAAGGAGAAAGTTGACGAAATTTGTTGGTGCAAACTTCTACAAGACAACCTACGGGCAGTAGGAAGGCAATCGTAGGAGGCCCAGTACTTAGGAAAGATTTGAGTCAACTGGGACGAGTTAATATTACAAGTCATAAGGAGTTTGACGACCTATAGAAATGACCCATATGAAGGGTCTTGAAGAAGTGAAATTTCACTAAATGTGAACCCATCCTATGAGGGAATCCCTATGGACTATAGAAGCTTCTACAATCTATAAGAAGGAACCATAGGGGAAGTTTAGAAACTTAGAGATTTGGGACTTGGAAAATTTGCCAAGACGAAGGGTCTCTATGACCTCTAGGACCAGACTCATAGAAGGGTTCTTGAAGTTGGGGCATTTCAGGGTTTAAGACCTCTTCCAACGAACAAGCAGGACAGTTTGTAGGCTAGTTTACAGACATAGACCCCACTTGTAGGATGAGTCCTGAGTTTTGGATTTTTGGCTAAGGGAAGGTTTACATTGAAGGATAGTACCTATGAGCCGTCAGACCACCTATGACCTATAGGTCCCTACTCATAGGCTATTTCGCCAGTTTTAATAAAGGGAAATTTTGTCTTTTCTCATTATTTTAGTTGGGCACCTGTATGTTTTTTGGGTATTATACTAAGCCTATAACTACCTAGCTCTTTTAAATTATCACCATTCTCTCCTATTTTCTCAAAATCACTATAAGGTATCAAGGGCTCTCTCCCAAAGGGCTATTCTTCTTTATCTAGCTAGGGTTCTAAGGTTTAGAGCTTTTCTTCAGAATTTCAAGTTAGTCTTCATCAAAGTATGTGAGAATTCATCCATGGATCCCCTCTATCCATGGAGTCCCAATAATTTCTCTCTTCTTTTATCAATTCTTATTCTCTCAATTCTAGGGTTTTGAACAAATTGCATATGAGACAACTCAATTATGTTCTTACTCATTGATAGTAGTCTATTCATGTATGATTTCAATTGAATTACTTATTTTCAAGGTATTTCATAATGACCCATGCATTATACTATCAATTTCAATTATGAATTATGGATTTATGATCATGTAGTTTATGTACTCTCAAGTATGATTTATGAAAGCTATTATTATGATTCAAGTATGATTTCAAGTAATAAACCATGAATTATGAAATATTTTCTCACAATATGCATGTTATTATATTTGGATTCTTAGAAAGGTAAGTATCCTCAATTTCAAGTTACGATCATGGTTTCCAAGGAGCAATTCTTATGTTATATTTTCACGTTATTGGATTGGTTGATTTACCTTTACTAGTTATTGTGTTTGTGTATTCTATTGGGATTAATTTAGCACCTAGTGAACTTCATGGTGGGGAACCATGAGGGAACCCTAGTAGTAACCATTAGTTCCTAAACTACATACAACTGTAAGATTGCCTTTATGGCTGAGCTAGTAGATCTACATATAGCTCATGTTACGTTATGTTTATGATATGGAGTCTACCTTTCCAAGTAGCCTCTCTCTTCTAGGTGTGGGAGTTACATCGAATTCCATATTATAGCTCACATGGTCTTATATATTGATTAAGGTTAATATTCCACATATGTATATGATATGTTCTATAAGCTCTTATGTTAGTATTTTATGATGCACTAACCACACGTTTATGATTTTAAAGTACTTTCAAGTCTTTTTACTCATGTTCTCAAGATATTGGTCATGCTCACATGTTCATATTGTCTATGTTCAGTTATCATTGTTTATGCATGCTTCTCACATACTTACTGCATTCAATGTACTAAAACATACATTTTGCCTATATAGTATCATAATTTAGGGTTGAAAGATCATCATGCACACTCCACTCATGGCTAGAGTTTTGAGATACTATCCCTCTTTGTGGTGAGTCCTCATGATTTGAGGATGAGACATTTACTATTTCTAGTTCTCTTATTACTTTTACCCTTTTTGGGGTGAGCTAGGAGCTTGTCTTATGCCCTCATCTAGACTAGTAGAGGCATGTTAGATGGTCATGGAGTTTATGTTGTCATGTTCTTTCGCAACTATTTTCTCCTTTATTGAGACTTTGAGTTGAGACCTTACTTCCACATCTATGTTTTAGTCTTATTGTCTATTTACCTTATATATGCTCGTGTATGATATTCTAAGATGCTTGGTTAGGGTCCTTTGAGATTCTAATCATTGTTTCATGCCTAGGGCCTAGCTTGGGTAGTGACATGAGGGTATCAAGAAAAAGGGTTGTAATTGTTCAAATTATAAGATAAGGTGGCCAAAGAATTTAGTTTAGGCTTAAAGGGGTTGACTAAGATCATATCATTTGGAGGGAAATTTTGTGATAGAGTGGTTGTTCAAAAAGGGTCTAGATACATCTTACAAGCCAAGTCAAATCAATAATTTTTCATTCAAATACATTTTGGAGCAAGTTCTAGAAAACATGCATATACAAGAATGAATCAAACCTCTCTGCACCAATAAATTCTCAAGCTAGTCTCAAAATCAATTGAATCAAATGACTTTTGAAAAACTACAATGGTGATGTCCCTGCTTGTAAGTCATAAAGCCAAATCAAGAATGTAAGAGTCTTGAAAAGAAATTACTCTTCAATTTGCTTTTCCTATTTTGAAATCATTTGAAAAAATATCAGTTGCCAATCAAAAAAATTGTGGTCCCATTTGCAAGAGGTGAGACACGAAACTTGCTTTAAAACTAAAATATGACATTTCTCATAAGAAAGTTGCCTCACAATCTATCATTGGAAGAACCAACCTAGTTCAACACAAAAAGACTCAAGAAGACAAAATAAATAAAAGAAAACAAAAATAAATATTTTGCTCCTTGGGAAAGAACACTAGTATAAACAAAACTCTTTGAGTTTATTTAACCCATTACTATTTACCGAAAATATTTTGAATCATACCCCATCAATTCAATATGAGAATAAGGCTTATAGCACTGAGTGCAACTATCAAGCACGAGTTAACACAATAGGAAAATATAGAAAACCAACCCAGCTAAAAATAATTAATCACCAACACAGACATGCCTAATAAGGCATAGATCAACATCTTATACACAAAAGGATGAAATCAACTGCCAAATCTTCATCAAAAGCAAAACATAAAAATTAACACATAAATAATAATTTCAAATACTACCCCAAAATAGAAAGTATCATAGTCCTCAATGTTATTGCATTCTCAATTAGAGGGATAAAGGATATTGCTCATGCCCCCCCCCTTCATTTCCTTCTTGTCCTACATCGCCTTCCAGTGAGTAGGAATCCCTTTGCTCCATTGTCTTTTTCCTTCGTCTTGCATTGTTATTATTTCATCTTGAAGGCCACCATTTTTATGCTTAATCTGTTTACTTTAGCGATTAGTGCCTTCATGGTACTTTCTGATGGGATCCAGCATCGGTTCTTCCTCTTAGACATAGTTTTCTCGTATATATTCTATGGTGATAATTGTTCTAGATCGAATGCATTCATCTAGTCCTTTTATGAATGCACATACAACTTCATAACAAAGATGTGTGATAATTGTTGTATAAGGTAAAGGACCTTCAAAATATAGAGTTGTTTTCAGGACTTGTCAGCTATGATCTCATATTTACCAATCTCCAATCCTTCCATAATTTCAGACACTGTGATAGATATCTTCAATGAGATATGAAGACCTACCATTGAATATATCATATTCTTCTGCATGAAGTCAAATCACACTTGTGCCTCAAAGAATAAGTTCTAGTAGTGAATTTAGACCTCTATATGTACCTATATTAATGACCCTGCTGCAAATATTATAGCCACGCAGGAATGCTCCATGCCCTTAGATTTTGCAACCATGGTAAGGTTAGCTCCTGGGACAAGAACATCAGGCTACCAGCAACGGAAGAGTGCCTCGGGTGTGATATTAACCTCTTTTTCCAGAACTAAAACTGAAATGATTTTGGTGGAAATGTTAAGTTCATCTTGGTTTTTTTGATGATTCAACCTTATTTTGTAGGAAGAATAAAATTCCCATATTATTTCAGGAACATATTGATCTGTAGCGTTGATGATCTTATTTTAATAGCGTGTCTCACTCTGAACTAATATTTTGGCAAAATCCATCTTAAATTATGCAACATCTAAGACTACTTCCTTTAAGATTTGTTGTTTGCTCAAAGGACATTTATAGAATTCTTCTATGCCTAGTATCATGAATATCAATTCATCAGTAGATTGATTGATTTGTAGAGCAAACCTCTTACTCGATAAAGCTCTTATGCTGCAAGATGTTAATGGAAAAGAGAACAAACTACAAAAGTTAATCAAAAATAGAAAAAAATACAGGAGTTCAAAAAGAAGACAACATTGATAGCTCAAAGTCAGTAAAACTTGTGTTGGACCGGCGCTTCACAGATGCGAAATTATAAGCTACCATATCAGCTATGACCTTCAATCAGAAAACTAGCAAGAAATTGGGTGATCTGGCGTTTCACCATTGCCTCTCCAATAGAGACTTGTTTTTTGCAAGTGAAACCCCATTAGACAAGTTGGTAACATGATTTCCTTTGTTAGACTGGCATTGCACCTATAAAATGCCGGGTAAGTGCTTCACAATCACCACTATGATCCAAAAATTGGTTTATTTTTTCTGTTTAATAGAATAAAAATCAACTACAATGGGTACTCAGACTTCTCCAAGGGATTTACAAGGTAATTTCCAATGAATTTTGATAATTTACCTTAAGAAAAGCATTAACCCGTCCATCATTGGGAATTAAAACTTGTACAATAAAGCAATATAGGCTTTGTATGGATAAATCAAGAACACTCATTCGGAATTTCATCCGCATCAATAGATGAAAATCACTCAAATCAATTCACAAATACGGGGTAATGCTATTCTTTCACAGAATTTTACCCAAAAATTATTACGACCCAAGCTAGATCATAGATGAGACACAACGGTTAGGATCCCGATAGACCCCAACCAAGCCTCTTAACATATTATACATAAGCATACAGAAGGAAGTTAATTCAACATGTGAAAACATGGATGTGGAATAGAAGTCTCAATAAGGAAGTCTCATCATAAGTAAGAACAATCTAAAATCTCTGAATAACGGTATGACATAAATGTCACAATCTAACATGTGTCTAACTACTCTTACATGGGGCTTAGGACAAGTTCCTATCTCACCAAACCTTAAGGAATGTAAAGTCATCAAAATATAATAAAAATCATAAGTGTTGCATCCTCGAAACATGTCGACTCACCAATAAGGAAATTAAACTCCAAAAGTCTAGCCACGAACGGGATGCACGAGATCATTGGATGTTATATTATAATACAATATAGGAAAAAGTATGTGTTAGTATATGAAATAAACTAAGTATATGATAAACATGCATGAACAATAACAATCAGACATAATCAACATACACATGTGATGCATGACCAAATATCTTGAAAACATGAGATAAAACTTAAAAACACAAAAAATACTTGAAAACATATCACATGGTCAATGCATCATAAAACATCATTAAAAGATTATAAATATAACATACACATATGTGGGATACTAAGCTTAATTGATCTTTAAGACCAAGTGATCTATAACATAGAATCCGATGTAATTCCCACACGAAAGAGAGAGGCTATGTGCCAAGGTACACTCCATATCATAAGCATAAACATGAGCTATATGTAGATCCACTAGATAAGCCATAAGGGCATCTATAGTGGAATTTAGTTTTGGAGCTAATGGTTGCTAGTAGGGTACCCTCATGGATCCCTACCACAAATTTCGCTCAGTGCTAAGTCAATTCTAACAGAATACATGAAAACATAATCATTAAGAAAGGCAATTAAATACCAATTAACATTCATAAAATAATATAATAAGAATAGCTCCTTGAAGACCATGATCACTACATAACATGTGGACACTTACCTTTCTAAGCATCCAAATCATACTTCTTTCATATTATGAGAAAATCTTTCACAACTTATTGTTACTTGCTTGAATTACTTGAAAATATAGTTCATAACTTTCATAGATCATTGGTAAATCTTTGATCATAAATTCATCGTTTAAAACTTGAAATTCATAGCATAATGCATGGGTTCTTGCAAAACTTGTTGAAACCATGTAATTAAACTTAAATCATACATGAATAGACTATTGAAATTAAAAAAATCATAAATGAATTAACCCAATACAATTTGATCAAAACCCTAGAATCATTGAATTGAGATTGATATAGAAAGGGAGAAATATTCGGGACTCCATGGATGGAATAGGATCCATGGACTAATTATCACATACCTTGACAAATTCTAGCCTTGTTATTTAAAAGAGGAGACTTGAAGCTTAAATAAACCTAATAGGCCTTGAGAGGAAATCCTTTAGAGAAGAAGACTTGAATTTTAGAGAGGTGATTTTTAGTTTTAATGAATTATGAGAGATTGAGGGGAATTCAGAGGGTTTTGGTAGTTTAAGTTTATTTTTTAGAAATAGGTCCAAAATGATGTAGTCTAGGGATTAAACGAGTCATAAAGGACAAAATTACCTTAGTTAAATGACTGATAGAGACCCTTATGGTGAGATTGGTCATGCTCATTGTCTTGATTGGTGAGTCGCTGATCTCCTGGCTCATCTCTCAAAACCTCCTAGAGTTCTGTGGGAAAGATCTTTGAAACCTTTGGCAACGATGACTTATCTCACCGACTAATCAGCGAGTCACCCTTTATCACACCCCAAGTTTACACCCTAGACGTGTCAAGCATTCGAAAACCACTGCTCATCCCAAGAGAAACCTTGCCCTGGCTAACTCACTCTACAGAAGACTTAAGTCAATAAAAGAGTAACTCAAGTGGGAATTTATAAAACAATCTCATGAGCCTTCAAAAAATAATTAAAAGTATGACTCAATAATGAAAGTCGTAGTTTAAAATAGACTCTAAAAGGCTCATAACGACTCCACCCTACTTAGTCTATAAAGCATCTACTAACTACTACAAAAATGCTGAGACAAGCCCACGGCTACCTCAATGAACAAAGATAATAAAAGAAAACTAATCAATAATGAGCTACTCTGAATGAAAACAGGTCTCACCTAAAGCTAGAGAAGATAGGTCATCAACGATGTGCCTATTGATGATCTCTAACACCTATATCTGCATCATAAAATGATACAGTTGAATAATGTCAGTACATTGTATGTACGTTTTGTAAAATGGCTAAAAGGATACTTACTCATGATACTTAACTCAAGGAACTTAACTCTTAAAATAACTCAACTCAATAAAGCATACAATGTAATGAAATAATGTTTTAAAAGATATGCAATAGTGATGCAATTCAACACATTAAAATATAATACTTTATATCTTAGGGAGTTTCTCTAACAGAGAACCATCACTTATGAGCTACTTATGTAACAACAAAGCATTGTTGTTGCGACAACCTTCCAATATCTTTCCAAGGTAAGGGATGTCACATCATATTTGGATCCATGTAGAAAGTCCTCTTTTGGGACTATGAGGAGTCCCCTGAATGAACGACATAATTTTGTCCTATGATGGCAATGTAGTTTATAGGGATTGAGTTGTATATACTCTTTTCCAAGTCGGTGCCCATACTACTCCCAAAATACTTAATATGCTCATATACATCTAGTGAGTGAAATATTCAAAATATTTCTCATCCAGTCTCATTGGAATTTTACATCAATTTATATCATATTTTCTTATCTCATCTCTTCTCTTAAGGATAGGTAACATCTCATCTCAATAATGTATTTAGAAGCATACATTAGCTTCTCATCTCATTCATCAAAATAAAGGTTTAAAATATATTAATACTCATACTTCAGAATAGACATCGAAAGAGCTCTTCAATTCAATTCATACTCAAATATTTATCAATTAAACATTGAAAATATCATTCCTTTTACATCCACAATGCATAAGATACTTAATGCAAACTCTACTAGGGTTCATACGAATGCAAAAATAAATCTATAAGCTCAAAGACTCAACTCATCAACGTATAATCAAATATACATAATAGAATTGAATAAAGAATAATACAAATACTTAAGCTCAAAGACTCAACTCATCAACTTGACTTGACAGTAGAAACTAGTAGGGAACGAGGAAGAACTTAGTCCAATGTTAGAATAGACTTACATACCTGGAACGAAGATTATCTAAGCAAAGATTGATGACTTGACTTGAAACTTTTTAACCCTAACTCTTCTTCTTCTCTTCAATCCTTACTCTCAAAATTTTCAAAGTGTTAATGAGAGAATACCCCATTGGGTACTGATAAGGGACTAAATTTAGTCCCAAAACAACTTGGGTTAAGTTTGGAAAAGGTGAAAAAAGACCAAACTAACCCTCATTAAATTAGACTCTTGGCCATCTACAGGCACTTCTACGGGTCTTAGAGTCTTCTACGGACTGTAAAAGGCAGATCATAGAAGCCTAAGTCCAAAATTAGACCTTACTGGGAATTTCACACCAAGGTCTATGACCAACTTCCTATGGTTTGTAGACCCTTAGACGGGCCATCCTACTAACACGTAAGAAAGGTTCTGAGGACCTTTCAAAGGTTGGGTCTATGGACCATTTCCTATGGATCGTACAAGTCTTACGGATCATCATATTAGATCATAAATGGGTACTTATTCTTTATTATGACCTTGTTAAACTAATGGTAGTCAATACGCATCCTCAAAGAACTATCTTTCTTTTGCATGAATAAGACTAGAGCACCCCAAGGTGAGACACTCGGCCATATGAATCCGTTATCAAGAAGATCTTTGAACTTCCCTTTTAAATCTATAACTTGGTAGGATCTATTATATAGGGTGAAATAGAAATAGGCTAAGTATCGAGAAAAACATCTATCCCGAAGTCTATCTCCATATCGAGAGGGAGTTCAGGTAAATCCTTAGGAAAGACTTTAAGAAACTTATTTACGACTAGAACTGACAGAAGAGGTGGTGTCTCCACACTATCAACTCTAACTCAGACAATGTGATAGATGCACCCCTCGGAGACTAACTTTCTGGCCATAAGGTATGAAATGAATTGACCTTTGGGAAAAGTTGAACTACCCTTCCACTCGATAAGTGGTTCATTCGGAAACTGGAACGTAACATAACAATTTAGGTTGTACAATCAGATGAAGCATAACAAGAATAAAGAAAGATAGTAAAAAGAATGGCATCAAAGTCAACCGTGTTTAACTAAACTAAGTCTGCAGAAGTGTCTTTATGATAAATGGAGAGTATACAATCACAATACACTCTTAGCTAAAATGAACTCACCCACACGAGTAGAAACACTAAATAATTCTAAGAGCTGTTCAGGAAGGATCCCAAACTTAATGGCTATATAAGGGGTCAGTAAAGACAAAATAACACTTGGATCTAGTAATGCGTAAACATCATGAGAAAATACTCGAAGCATACTAGTGAAAATATCTGGTGAGTTATCTTTGTCATGAAGATTATACATAGCATACAGATGGTTTGAACCTCTGCCTGCCCTCAAATTAGCACGTCTCCAATTACCTCTGTTTAGCGGTGCTGCTGAAGAAGATTAGGCTCTGTTGCCCTATTACGACCTAATTTCTCATGTCATGATGGTGTACAATAACCCACCAGTAGGAAACCCAACCCATATCCCAGAACTACATGTAATGGGATGTCAAGTTAGAAGAACACCAATTCAATCTAAAATAGTAAAGAAATAATAAGAGCATACATGAACGGGCGGAAGCAACTAAATATATACAGACAAAAGATTTCTCTAAGAAACTAGAAGTCACATGTACAGAGGTACTAGTAAAAAGCATATAAGTTTCAAAAGTGGACCACGAAAATAGAGTTGTATCAAAAAGAAAAAGACAGTTAAAATATATATCTAGAGAGAGACAGGTAAATCCAGGATGCAATATGCTTACCCTCGCCTCCGATCAAGACCGCAGCTAGCTTGAATCAATGCCGGTAGCTACTACTTGAACCTGCATCATGAAAATAGATGCAGATTGTAGAATGAGTACCAAACCAACATGTACTCAATAAGAATCATAACCCGACTGAGCAAGATAAGAAAAAGTAAACTGAAGTGTGAGTAAATTATAACAACCAAAGATAGGGCTAAAAGTAAACGTAGGTATGTACATGGACATACTTAACAATCAAAAAGGAAGAATCTAACTAAATCCGCTGGGCTCCAATAAATCTGACCGGCATGATCATGCAAAAGTATAGGGTAACCACCTGCACGGACTCTCATAAGCCTGGTAGATGCAAGAATAGTTGAAGTGAAATGAACGAAGACAAAAGGATTCCAATACTATAACCATTTCCCAGACTTGAAACAAACCATTCTCAAACTCTAATACCTCAACCCAAAGTTGCAAGTAGATGAAGACTTGAATCGAAGATTTATCAAGAAAATTAGGAATTGAACCACATGTAATCTGGACCACAGACTCCAAATGGGTAACTATATCTAATGAGTCAACACGAGTAAGCTAGACTACAGACTTAAATAGGGTAACTATAGCCAAGGATCAAACACGGTTAAGCTAGACCATGGACTTAAACTGGGTAACTGTAGCTAAGGAGCCTGAACACAAGTAAGCTAGACCACAGACTTCAACTGGGTAACTATAGCTAAGGGACAAAACATAAGTAAGCTAGACTGCAGGCTTGAACTAGGTAATTGTAGCTAATATCAAAATGAATTAGAATTAGCGACCAACCGAGCATCATAGGAAGTACCCCTAAATCAAGTGCCATCAAATATCACTCTAACCCAAACCATATATAACCATAATCATCGCAAAGACACCCAAAATCTAGAACCATATGATACAGTACCTATAGGACAATAGGGATATATAGAGGTAAGGTCAAAACCTGTGTTACTGTCTAGCTAAAGCTCAGACTATCAGACTCAAGTCTGCTATATTGCTCTATAGGGAGCTAACCGTCCGAAACAACATTGGAGAAGTTCTATGGCCCAATGAAACCAAAATCACGTAAGTCTAAGGCAATCACTAGTTAATCCTAGACTAAGGCCCAACATGCTTCCAAATATATATCCACAAGCAAAGCATGCAACATAAGGTATGCATGAACGACAATAGCAGGAATCATGCTTAAACAGTCCAATAATTTCCCAAAATAGTGCCTCAAATATGAATTTTAAGAATTTCACATGCTCGACACCCCAACCCCTCCAACTAATACAATTGAAGATACAATTGCCTAAACATGCTCAGTTTCTCATGAGGGATAAACCATAGCCTACCTGTAGGCCAACCGTGCGCACTCTAATTCACAAAACTAGAGCTTTTCCCCTCTGAGTAGCCTCTAAATATTTCCACACTATTAATAATAGAATCATAATGTTAATGAGGTCATTATGACACTATAATTATTAAATTTAGAGACTGACCAATTTCGAAGACAAAAAGCAAGAATTATGGGACCCACTCTGTAAATCATGGAATTAACTACGAGAATAGTATCGAACTACTTTCCCCATCTCATGTTCCATAAAGGAACATAATTCACACACCAAAACAGAATCAAACCTAACATGCATATATGATTAACTTCAAGTCGTAAGATCTTATAAATTCAAGGGAAAAAGGAGTTTTACCTCATAAAGAAAGCCTCAACTCCTAATTCTAAATACACCACTGGTTTCCCCTCCAAAATATACATAGTTTAGCCTTTTGAATCAACCAAATCGCCCAAGAATTGAAGCAGAAATCAAGGTTTACAGTTTTATAGAAAATTTGGAAAAGGTTCTTAAGAACGACCCTCTGATGCCGATTTAGCAACCCCCAATGATTTCTTAAGTGACACCCATCTAAAAGGTGGGCATCACTTTAGCAACATCTAGTCGCTTAAGCGACCAGTCGCTTTTTTGATAGGGCCATCACTTAAGCGACACCCGCCCAAGAGGGCTAGTCATATTGGTGAGCTCCTGGCCGCTTTAGCGACCAGGGTCACATTAGCAACAGAACCAAACCCAACTAGTGCAACAATGAGCTTAGCATGTCAAATACTCCGACGGTGTCCTTGAGATTCATTTGGAACCCTGTGCGCACAAATGAAATATGCTACCTCACCAAATTTAATGTTTTGAACTCAATGGCGCATTCGAAATTCCCATACAATATCATTTTAATGAAAAGTGGTCCACACACCCAAATACTATTTTGAGCCAATTTCCAAAATGGGCCTCGGGATAAGATCAAAAACCTTGGAAAGTGAACACAGGGTCATCACAGAACAAACTCGATATTCTGGAGCTAACAGCCTTGTCAAAATTTTTATTTGAGAGTGTATTCCAAGAATATTGATCAAAGTCAACTATAAGCCGAATTTCAAAGGCAAAAGCGCCTAATGCTCCTAAACTTATACCGATTACCTCAATATTCATGTTGACCATTCTACTAACCTAATTTGACTATTCTAGAGCTGAAGGAACCATCAGAATTCTTTTTGACATCACTTTCCTAAAGTTATGACCGAAGTCAACTTTTCAAGTTATAAAAACTTCAAAATAGGGAAATGAGCCTAAAACCCAAATAAATGACCAGGCAAATGAACAGTCAGTGCCGATAAGTCATAAATGACTTGGGGTTGCTAGAGGAATGATCTAAATGACAGAATGAATGCTTAAATTCAAAAATGACCTGGAGCTTCATTACAACATCTACTACTAAAAGAACTTTTATCCGCAAAAGTAAGAGTCAACAAGTACCTAAAGGCTCAAATAATCTAGGGAAATATGCCCGCATCTCATGATCAGTCTCCCAAGTAGCCTCTTTGACTAAACGATGCCTCTAATGGACCTTAACCATAGGAATAGTTCTGGATGCAACTGCCTGACATCTCTGGCTGAAATAGCAACTGGCTCCTCAATATTACTTAAATGATCATCTAAGTCAACTGCATCATACTAAAGCATATGGGACTCATCTAGAAAATATTAGCGCAACATCGAAATATGAAAAATTGGATGAATAGTTGAAAAGGCCAGGGAAAAAGCTAACTCATTTGCAACCTTGCCAACTGTACTCAATATCTCAAAAGGGCCAATATATCTGGGGCTAAGATTGCCCCGCCTCCCAAATCTCATCACATATTTCATGGGTGACACACAGTGGAATACTCTTTCACTAATGGTCAACCTCTACAGACGATGCCTATAATCACATAGCTTCGGTGTCTACTCTAAGCTGTCCTGAGCCTATCCTGAATCACCCTCACATGATCTAAGGCCTCCTATATCAAGTCTCCAATGCGTGGCTTGGGCTCCGTACATTCAAACCAACAAACTGGAGAGCGACAATGCCTACCTTATAAGTCCTTAAATGGAGATATCTAAATACTAGAGTAGTAGCTGTTGTTGTACGCAAACTTCGCTAATGGCAAACACTAATCCCACTAACCTCCAAAATCCATAACATAAGTCTGCAATATGTCCTCGAGAACCTATATAGTTCACTCTGACTGGCCATCAATCTGTAGGTGAAAAGTTATGCTAAGGTCGATACAGTACCTAACTCCTCTTAAAAAGTCTTCCAAAAGCTAGATGTTCACTATGAGCTCCATTCTGAGATGATAGAAATAGGCACACCAAGAAGGCGGACCACCTCTCGAATATAGATACGGGCTAACCTCTCAGTGCTGTAGAAAGTATGAATGGGAAGGAAGTGTGCTGACTTGATCAATCGATCCACGATGACCCAAATACTATCAAGACTACAAAAAGTGTGAGGTAACCCCATAATGAAATCTATTGTGATCTGCTCCCATTTCCACTCGAGAATAGGTAATATCTAAAGCTCGCCACCAGGCGTCAAATGCTTGGCCTTAACCTGTTAACAACTCAAGTAAGACAATACATAATACGTAATATATCTCTCCTCATCATCAAAATCAAACCCCTAACTCTCAAAAAATAGAGACGACCACCAAACCTTAAAACCCCATATAAGTCTAAGGTAGTCAAACCGACATCACATCCCAAAACCCAATCTCAAAGTGTAACTAAATCCTTATTCTCAAACTAATGGCTGCAAATCTAGTCCAACAGATATGAACCATCTCCCACATAAGTCAACACACTGAAATTAGAGATGTCAAGTTGAATCATTCGGTTAGCTAAAGACTAGATTTCCAAAGCTAATGGTCCTCCATAGTAGAAAGGAAGGCTAGACTTTGCCTTACTTGGATGGTAGAGAATAGAGAGGTCATATTCCTTCAGGAGATTAATCTAGTGTTTCTGCCTCAAATTAAGATCTCTCTGACTCATAATATACTGAAGGCTCCTTTGATCCATGTAAATCTGGCATTGAACTCTATATAGGCAGTGCCTCGAAATCTAAAGTGTAAATACTACCACCGCCAACTGTAATTCATGAGTGGGGTAGTTGCACTCGTGTAGCTTATGATGTGTCAACGCATAAGCAATAACCCAACCTTGGTACATTAGTAAATAACCCAAACCAATGTCGGATACATCAAAATAAGTGGTGAACCCCTCACCCTCTACTAGAAAAGTCAATATAGGAGCGGTGGTAAGCAACTCCTTTAGCCTTAGAAAGCTCCTTTCACACTCCTTTGACCATACAAATGGCACATCCTGGCAGGTCAATCGAGTTAGAGGTGCCACTATAGTAGAGAACCCCTCAACAAAGCACCTATAGTACCATGTTAATCCGACAAAGCTACGAATCTCAATCATAGAGGTGGGTCTAGCCCAATCACAAATAGCCTCAATCTTTACCAGATATACCATAATGCCATCATAGGATAGCACGTTCCCTAAGAATGCTATGTACTAAAGCCAAAACTTGCACTTTGAGAACTTACCATAAATCTGTTGATCTCTCAAAGTATGGAGCACTACTCTCAAATGCTGCTCATGCTCGTCCTGGCTCGGCAAGTGTACTAGAATATCATCGATGAAAACTATGAAAAATGAGTCTAAGTGTGACCTAAACACCCTGGTCATCAAGTCCATGAACATGGTAGGGGCGTTAGTCAACCCAAAAATATCATTAGAAACTTATAGTGGTCGTAATGAGTATTAACTGCGGTCTTAGAGACCTCTGCTGCCCTAATCCTCAACTGCTGGTAGCCGAATCATAAATCAATATTCGAAAATACCATGGCACCCTGAAGTTGGTCGAATAGGTCATCAATCCTAGGCATGGGGTAAAATTTCTTCACTGTCACCTTGTTCAGCTACCTATAATCGCTACACATCCTCATAGTATTGTCCTTCTTCTTAACAAATAGGATTGGGCACCCCAAGATGATACACTAGGCCTAATGAATCCCTTATCCAAGAGATCTTAAAGCTAAACACTGAGCTCCTTAATCTCTAAGGGGGCCATACAATATGATGGAATAGAAATAGAATGATTACCTAGCTCTACATCAATGGCAATCGCAGTCTAGAGGGAGGCCAGGAAAATCGACAAGAAACACATGTGCAAACTCTCGGACTGTAGGTACTTAATCAACTGTAGGGCCCTCCCTACTTACATCTCTAACACAACCCAAGTATGCCAAACATCTGCTATCCATTAACCTTTAGGCCCGAACAAAAAAGATCACCCTAACTGTCATCCGACTACAAGAGCCCTGCATCAGCATCGGTGGAATACTAGGTATGGCTAAGGTAACAATCTTGGCATAGCAATCCAAGACCACACGGTGAGGTGATTACTAGTACATGCCCAGAATCAAATCAAAATCCACCATACAAGCAAGATGAGGTCAACCTTAGTGTCACTCCCCTAGATAGTCACTACACAAGACATAAAGACCTGATCCACTACTAAAGAATCACCTATCGAGATCAAAATATACAATAGCTTAAGTAAGGGCTCCAAACTCATACTCAGTCAAAGGGCACAATATATAGATATATAAGAATATATGGAACTGAGATTAAATAAACTGGATGCAGGTTGATGGCATAATAAATTATACCTATGATCACATCGTCTAAGGCCTTAGCCTCTATCTAGGTGGAGCTACATAAAAGTAGGTCTCGGTTCCTCTACCTTACACATCGACTCTGTCTTCTGACCTGTTGCCTCGGGGACTTCCTCGTGCACCCTAATGATCACCTTTGCATTCTTAGCCCTAACCTCCAACTCTAACTAGAGGTGCTGGTATTGGCACAGGTCTAGATTCTTATGGAGTTAGTAAGGCTAGCCTATGGTGAAGGCACTCACGAGACTAATAATCTAGATCCATGCACTCATAGCATCCCTATGAATGTCAGGTAAAAGTTGGAGGTCGGCCACCTCAGCCTGAAGAACCTATTTGCGAAATACCTCGGCCCTGAATCAAACTAGCACTAGAGCCAATCTGACGGTGTTGATCACTCTCTGAACTTTGAATAGAGTCTTGGATAGGGCAGCTATACTGACCCGACTAAAATCTCTAGCGAGATCTATCATAGGACTCTTTGTGTCTAAAGCAGTGCCCAGCATGGCTATCTTTCTACCTATCTCTCTTGCCACTGCCCCCTTGGGCCTCGTGATAGAGCTGCTCGAGGTGTGAGGGCATGGTCTACCACCTCTAGAAATGAGCGGCCCACTGAGACTAAATACTGAGTGTCAATTTGTAACTAGAGCCTCAATCCTCTGTCGAAGCACCAAACTCTCTCCTTATCTATGAATAAGATTATGGTGGCATATCTGTAGGCTCATGAAATTGGACCTCGAACTCCAATACAATCATGAGGCCCTGGTCTAACCATGAAAACTAATCTCAGAGCTAATCTCTGACACTCTTGGGAATAAATCAAGCCTTGTCACCGGTGAAGACCTAGCAGGCCTAATGTCTAAATATGTACACTACCACTGCCGAACGGGGCCATCTAGCTGATAAGCAGTGAAGTTGGCTCCTCTTGACTCCACTAGACCTAAGGTATGTAGTCGGTCTCTACAAAGAAGTAGAAACTCATGGGCATCCTCACCCATAGCCATAAAAAACCTCAGAAGTGATAATCTAAGGAACACCCTGAGCATCTTCTACTTCTAAAGTGGCATGACGCCCTCAAAATCATCCGACTAAGTGGCAAGTGCCTGTGGCTACTAAACAACAGGCGCCTCTGGTGCAGGTTGGTCCTTCATAAATGGAGCAACAATAGTTAGGGCCCGCTATATACTCCCAATAGTAGCAAAAATATGGGCGAACATCATTGTAAGTCCAAGGCTGCAAGTGACTCAATGGATGTTGGGCTAGTCCAGAGCCCATCGGCTACTAATATACTAGAACTACTGGTAGCTCCACCTCCATCTCCAATGTTTTCTCTCGGTCCCAGGCTAGTTTTGTAGCCCTTTCATGACCTTGAGGTCGTCCTTTTCCTTTAATACCCATGCGAGCCATCTTGTAAAAGGGTGGAACAAGTGAGATTTCCATACACCAATAAGAGACACACTATATGACAGGATAAAAAAAGGGACACGTTCCTAAATACATCTTGTAGCGTTCAAAGATAAGTGACAGACGTCTTCACGTTAATCTATAGGACTCTACTAGACGTTAGTTTTGTACAAGTAAGACTGATGAAGCTGGGGCTCTGATACCAACTTATTACGACCTGATTTCTCAAGTCATAATGGCGCCTACTATGAGCCATCAGTAGGCAAGCTAACCCATATCCCATAACTGCGAGTAATAGAATGTTAGGGTAGAAGACCAGCAATTTAATCTAAAATGGTAAAGAAATAATAAAAGCATACATGAATGGGAAGAAGCAACTAAATATATATAGACAATAGATCCCTCCTAGAACCTAGAAGTCACATGTACAGAGCTACTAATAAAAAGTGTACAAGTTCCAAAAGTGGACCATAGAGATAAAGCTGCCTCAAAAAGAAAAAAACAGTCAAAATGTATATATGGAGGGAGACAGTTAAATTAAGGACACAATATGCTCACCCTTACCTCCGATCATGATCGCAGCTAGCTCGAATCCATACTGGTAGTTAGTACTCAAACCTGCATCACAAAAAGAGATGTAAAGTGTTGTATGAATACCAAAACAACAAGTACACAGTAGGCATCATAGGCCGACTTAGCAAGCTAAGAAAAAGTAAACTGAAGTATGAGTAAATGATCATAACTAAAGATTGGGCAAGAAGCAAATATTGGTATGTACACAAGCATAATTAACAATCAAAGGCGAAGAATCTAACTAAATACATTGGGATCCTATAAACCCAATGGGTACGCTCGTGTATAAGTATAGGGTAACCACCTGTAATGACTCCCATAAGCCTAACTAAAGTAAAATGAATAGAGCCAGAAGAATTCCAATACTATCAACATTTCCCAAACTTTAACCGAACCATTCCCAAACTCGAATACCTCAACCCAAAGCTGTGAGAAAATGATGAATTGACCAAAGATTCATCAGGGAATCAGGAATGGAACCACATGTAATCTAGACCACCAACTCCAATTGGGTAACTATAGCTAATGATTCGACACGAGTAAGCTAGACCACAGACTTCAAATGGGTAACTATAGCTAAGGATCAAAAATGGGTAAGCTAGACCACGGAGTTTAACTAGGTAACCGTAGCTAAGGATCCTGAATATACATAATCTAGACCATGACTTAAATCGAGTAACCATAGCTAAGGGACTGAACACAAGTAAGCTAGACCGTAGGCTTAAATTGGGTAACTATAGCTTAGGGATCGAATCAAATTAGAATCAACGACCAATCAAGTGTCGTGGGGAATACCCCTGTAAGACCTCGAAATATGAAAAGTTGGAACCATGGTGAAAAATCTCAAAGTCTTGAACTGACCCATGTGTATGAGTCACTCTAGGACTCATAGAGCTTTTTATGGCTCATAAAGGTGAGTCGTAGAGTGACCCATTGAGCAAAGTAGGATGTTTCCTTGAGGAGAGGTTCTATGACTCAACAAGATGATTCGTCATCCTATTGATAGGTCATAAGAATGAATCGTAATGAAACTTCAGAGACCTTTGAAATTACAGGTTTTTGGTATTGCATGAAGAATGGTTTTGATGGGTCGTAATAAAGCTTACGGGTCGTAAACACGACTCGTTCTCAAACTTAAGAGACCTGATTTTCAGTACTTTTCTGAGACCTACAAGACAAGTCATTTTGACGACTCATCAATTCTTCTATGACTCATAGGAAGAGTCTCATAGGTCCAAAGTCTGAAGTTTAATGAGGGATATATATGTTATTTCCCAAGTTTGGTTCAATAAATCTAGACAAAGTTAGGAACAAGTTCAACCCTATAAATACCCAATTCTTTGAAATTCCCTCATTCAGAAGTCATTCTTTTAAATTTCCTAAGGCAAGAACTCTCAATTCTCTTAAGGTTCTTCTTCAAGCTCAAGATAGGGCTTCAAAATTTCTTCAAGGTTTCCTCTTCAATTCTTAGTGAATTCAATCAAGGTATGTGGGTATCGATTCATAGGTCTCTTTCACCCATGAAACCCATATATTTTCTCAAAGTTTCTTTTAATTTCAATTGAGTTATGAACCCTAGTTTTGATGAATTACATTAGGCTAATTTAATTCCATTTTTAAATATTATCAATGATCATTATATGCATTTTTTCTTATGAATTGTATGATTTTGAGATAAATTATGAATGCCCATGCATAAAGCTATTTTCAATTATGATTATGAAAGTTAATGATGATTTTATGAGTTGATCATGAGTTCAACTATTTTCAATGAAAGTTTTTATGATTTAAAGTTAAGATTTATGATTTTATAATGATGATCCAAGTTATGATCAAATAAGTTATGATAATGATCAAAGTTACGATCAAATAAGTTATTACGGTATGATAAGTATAATTCTCACATAATTTTGTTAAAGATGGTGATAAGTACAATTCTCACTGAATTTATGGATTCTTATGAATCACTAAATTAATGAGCTATTACATTTTAAAGATGGATTAATAGGCAGTTATTATCTTTCCCTATTATGTTATGGTCATGTTTTAAAGAATTTCCATTGGTATATTGACCAAACAACGAGAGGACTTCTAGGTGGAGTTCGGCTCGGTAATGCAGCTACTTACCCAAGGAAATCCTAGTAATAACCTAAAGTCCCAAACTACATTGCTGGTGTAGGATTGCCTTCATGGCATAGCTAGTGGATCCATATATAGCACAGTTGAGTTGATTTGAGATGAGTAACATGAAGAAGTATACCCTAGCAAGGTAGTCTCCCCTTTCTCAATGAGGGTTTCATCAAATTCTATGTTATAACTTGCATGGTCTTAGATGTCGGTTAAAGGTCTTATCCCACACAATTTAAATTTATTCTATGAGTTACATGATGATTTTTTTATGATATGCTTTGACCACGAGTTTCATATGTTTACAAATGCTTTTAAACTCTAGTCATATTCATTATCATTGGTCATGCATCTTATGGTATATTATTCACATTCCTATTAATTTTTCATGCATACCTCACAGACTTAGTACATTCAAATATACTAACGCACATTTTTCCTACATTGCCTCAAAATGTAAGGACAGAGAGCATTCTTAATTACCCTATTCTTGGCTAGAGTTGCCCTAAATTCTCAATAAGTTGGTGAGTCCTCATTCTATCGAGGAAATTACTTTATTTCTTGTTGTTCTATGATTTTTTTTTATTGTTCAGGTGAGCTAGGAGCTTTTCCTAAGCCCCCATCAAAGACTATATTAGAGGCATATTTAGACATCTTATAATGCACTCCAGTTTGGACATTTACTGAATTGTTTTCCCTTAGTCCCATCCCCTTGAGTTGTTTTCTTCTGCTAATTTACTTCATTTCATTACCTTATGTATGCGATGAATGCTAAGACAGCTTGTGGGGTGGGTCCTTCGCATCCCAATAACCGTGTCGCAGCTTGACCCTAGTTCTGGTTGTGACAAACTTAGTATCAAAGAATAAGGTTTAGAATAGTCCTAGGGAGTCTAACATGATGCATTAAGTAGAGTCTTATTCATTGGTATGAAGTATTCCATATCCATGAATAGGAGGCTACAAAACGTCTTAGGAAAAACTTTCGCTTCTTTCTTGATCTATGTCATGCGGTATAGTGGTTAAGTATTTCCCTCTAATGGTTGTTTTTTGCAATTTTTAGAATATGCCTCAATAAAGATATCCCTCTAAAAGGAATGGGGTTGAGGAGGAGCCACAAGCTCCAAATGGCCTATGAATGATCAAGTTTCCAATGCCGAGTTTCGAGCGGCTTTTTAAGTACTTTCTCAAGACGTTATGGCCCAAGTTACCCATGAAATGGTTGACCCCGTGAACACAAATGTGGGTACAGCAGCAACAAGAGTTCATGATTTCATGAGGATGAATCTTCTGGAGTTTTGGGGGTTCTAAAGTTAATGAGGATCCACAAGAGTTTGTTGATAGTATCCACAAGATTGTGGACATAATAGGGGTTAGCCAAATTGAGAGATGGAGTTGGACACATATCAATTGAAGGTTGTAGCTCAAATTTATTTTGATCAATGTAAAAGTGAGAGGCCTAGAGAGGCGGATCCCGTGATATGGGATAAGTTCATGGGAGTATTTCTTGATCACTTTTTCCCATTAGAGTTGAGGGAGGATAAAGTGGAAGAGTTCATCAACCTAAAATAGGGTTGTATGAGTGTGATGGAGTATTCCCTCAAGTTTACTCAATTTTCAAAATTTGCTCCATTCATGGTTGCCGACTCTAGAGCTCATATAAAAAAGCTCATATCGGGTGTGTTGGATATGGTTGTCAATGGAGTACAAAATGGCTATGTTGATTTGGGAAATGGACATATCTAGACTCATGATCTATGCAGATCAAGTAGAGAGTGAGAAGCTAAAGGTGAAGAATAGGGAGTCCAAGAGGCCAAGGACTGATGGTGGTGAATTCTCTTATGCTAAGTCTGGAAGTGGTGGACGTTTGTTTTTTTTGCAAAGGAACTCCATCCAAGGGTCTTCTAATTCCACTACTCCAAGGTTTGACAAGTATAGGGTACCCAACCTTAAGCCTTAAGGAGGTGCTCCTATTGGCCAAGTTACTCCCGCATGTAATAAGTGTGGTATGAACCCATAAGGTTGAATGTCTAGCTGGGTTGAATATGTGCTACAGGTATGGTAAGCTAGGTCATCATGCTAAGGAATGCAAGGTCAAAGATGCTAATCCTCAAGGACAAGTTGCTCAAGGTGCTCAAGTGCAATAAAAGAGTGGTCAACCCAACAATAGGTTTTATGCTCTCCATGGTAGGTAAGAGGTGGAGGATATTCCCAATGTTATTACTAGTACGTTACGTGTTTTCATTGTGATGTTTATTCTTTCCTTGATCCGAGTCCAAATTTGTCTTTTGTTTCCCCTTATATGGCCATGAGATTTTTGTTAGCCCCAAAACATTGTTAGAGCCTTTTTATATTTATACTCCCATAGGTAAGTCGATTGTGGCTAAAATAGTTTATAGAAGTTGTCCGGTTTTAGTTTTCCATAAAGTTAACCTGTGTGATCTAGTTGAGCTTGAGATGACCGATTTTGATGTTATCTTTGGTATCGATTGGCTATATGCATGCTATGCTTATATTGATTGTAGAATTTGAGTGGTTAAGTTCTAATTCCCAAATGAGCCAATCCTAGAATGGAAGGGTAGTAATTCCGTGTTCAAAGGTCAATTCATTTCGTGCATTAAAGCTTGAAAAATGATTTCCAAGGGTTGCATTTATCATCTTGTGAGGGTTAGGGATGAAAATTTTGAAGCCCCTATTCGAGAGTCGGTCCCTATTGTTAATGAATTTTCGAATGTGTTTCCCGATGATTTCCCAGTGTCCCTCCCAGAAGGGAGATTGATTTTGGTATAGACCTTCTTCCGGGTACTCAACCTATTTCTATGCCTCCTTACTGAATGGCCCCGGTGGAATTAAAGGAGTTAAAGGATCAATTGAAAGACTTGTTAGATAAAGGTTTCATTAGACCAAGTATATTCCCATGGGGTGCTCCCATTTTGTTTGTTAGAAAGAAGGATGGTTCACTACATATGTGCATTGACTATCAGCAATTGAACAAAGTCACCATCAAGAATAAATACCCAATTCTAAGGATAGATAATTTGTTTAATCAATTGCAAGGACAAATTACTTCTCTAAAATTGATCTTTATTTTGGTTACCACTAATTGAGGGCGAGGGAGTGTGATATTCCCAAGACGGCATTTCGGACAAGGTATGACTATTATGAATTCCTAGTTATGTTGTTTTGTTTGACCAATGCCCCTGCAGCTTTCATGGACTTGGTAAATAAGGTGTTCAAACAACATTTGGACGTGTTTGTAGTTGTGTTTATTGATGATATACTGGTTTACACTCGGAATGAGGAAGAGCATGCAAATTACTTGAGGATTGTATTACAAACTCTAAGAGACAAGCAATTATTTGCCAAGTTCGACAAATGTGAGTTTTGGTTAAAGGATGTGTCTTTTCTTGGTCATATTAAGTCCATTAAAGGGATTATGGTTGATCCTAAGAAAATTGAGGTGGTTATGAATTGGCCTAGACCATTATCTCCTTCAGATATTAGAAGTTTTTTGGGTCTAGCTGGATATTATAGGAGATTTGTAGAAGGATTTTCATCGATCTCATCACCTTTGAACCAAAATAAGGTGAAGTTTCAATGGTTGGAAGCTTATGAGAAGAGTTGAAAGAGTTGAAAGATTGTCTCACTACAGCTCCTATCTTGACTTTGCCGGAAGGGTCCGATGGTTTCGTGGTACAATGTGATGCTTTAAGGGTTGGTCTTGGTTGTGTATTGATGCAACATGGTAAAGTCATAGCCTATGCCTCTAGGAAACTTAAGGTGTATGAACGGAATTATCCAACTTATGATCTTGAACTAGCAGCGGTTGTGTTTGCTTTAAAGATTTGGAGACACTACCTTTATGGTGTCCATGTGGATTTGTTCACCAACCATAAAAGTTTACAATATGTATTTAACCCAAAAGATTTGAATCTTCAACAAAGGATACGGCTTGAATTATTGAAGGACTATGACATGATTGTGTTATACCATTTGGGAAAACATAATGTGGTTGCTGATGCACTAAGTAGATTGTCCATAAGTAGTGTTTCGTATGTAGAGGATGATAAGAAAGAATTGATCAAAGATGTTCATAGATTGGCACATTTAGGTGTACGGTTGGTTAACTCCGATGATGGAGGTATTATTGTTCATAATGGTTCAGAATCGTCTCTTGTAGTTAATGTTAAGGCCAAAAAACACAATGATCCAGTGTTGGTTAAGCTGAAGAAGTCGGTTTCTAAAAAAGCCATTGAGGCTTTCGCCCAAGGGGGAGATAGTGTGCTTTATTATCAAGGTCGTTTGTGTGTACCTAATGTTGATGGGTTGAGAGAGTTGATATTAAAAAGGCCCATAGTTCCTAATATTTGATTCATCCAGGTTCTACCAAGATGTATCATGATTTAAGGGAAGTGTATTGGTGGTATGGCATGAAGAAGGACATAGCGGAATTTGTAGCTAAGTGTCTAAATTGCCAACAAGCTAAACTTGAGAATCAAAAGCCAGGAAGTCTAGCCCAAGACATTGAAATTCCTACTTGGAAGTGGGAAGATGTGAATATGCACATTATAATGGGTTTTCCTCGTACTAAGAAGCAACATGATTCTATTTGAGTTGTTATAGATCAGCTGATTAAGTCAGCTCATTTTTTACTAGTTAAGACATCCTATGGTGCTGAAAATTATGCTAAGTTATATGTTCGTGAATTGGTAAGACTACATGGTGTGCCCTTGTTTATCATATCAGATTGAGGTACACAATTCACACTTTTGGAAGTCTTTTCAAAAGGGTCTTGGTATAAAGGTTAAGGTAAGTATCGCTTTCCATCCTCAACCCGATGGTCAAGCTAAAATAATAATCCAAACATTAGAGGATATGTTAAGCGTGTGTGTTATTGATTTTAAAGGAAGTTGGGATGAACATTTTCCATTGGTTGAATTTGCCGATAATAATAGTTATTACTCTCGTATCCAAATGGCTCCTTTGAAAGCATTGTATGGGAGAATATGTATGAAATTGCAGGTTTTTGAGACCTGCAAGACGAATGGCTTTGATGGGTCATAATGAAGTTTATGGTTCATAAACACAACTCGTTCTCAAACTTCAGAGACCTGATTTTTAGGCCTTTTCTCAGACTACAGGACAAGTCAATTTGATGACTCATCAATTCTTCTATGACCCATAAGAAAGGTCTCATAGATCCAAAGTCCAAAGTGTAATGAGGGGTATATGTGTCATTTTCCAAGTTTGGTTCAATGAACCTAGATAGAATTAAGGCAAATTTCAACCCTACAAATACCCATTTCTTTAAAATTTCCTCATTCACAAGTCATTCTTCTAAATTTCTTAAGGCAAAAACTCTTAATTGTCTTGAGGTTTCTTCTTCAAGCTAAAGCTAGGGTTTTGAGATTTCTTCAATTCTTAATAAATTCAATAGAGGTATCTGGTGGTTGATTCATGGGTTTCTTTCACCCATGAAGCCCTAAAGTTTTCTCAAAGTTTCTTTCAATTTCGATTAAGTTATGAACCCTATATTTGATGAATTGCATTGGGCTAATTTAATTCCATTTTTAGATTTTATCAATGATCATTATGTATATGTGTTTATATCAATTGCAAAATTTTGATATGAATTATGAATGCCCATGAATAAATCTATTTTCAAGTTATGATTATGAAAGTTAAAGATAATTTTATGAGTTGATAATGCATTCATCGATTTCCAATGAAAGTTTCTATGATTTAAAGTTAAGATTTATGATTTTTTAGTGATGATCAAAGTTAAGATCAAAGAAATTATTATGGTGTGATAAGTACAATTCTCACAAAGTCATGTTAAAGATGGTGATAAGTACAATTCTCACTTAAGTTATGGATTCTTATGAATCACTAAATTAATGAGCTATTCCTAATATGTTTTAAAGACGGATTGATAGGTAGTTATTATCTTTCCCTATTATGTTATGATCATGTTTTAAAGAGTTTCCGTTGGGATATTGACTAAGCACTGAGAGGACTTCTAGGTGTGCTTCAATCTGACAACACAGTTAGTTACCCAAGGGAATCCTAGTAATAACCTAAAGTCCCAAACTACATTATCGGTGTAGGATTGCCTTCATGGTATAGCTAGTGGATCCACATATAGCATAGTTGAGTTGAGTTGAGATGACTAACATGAAGAAGTATACCCTGGCAAGGTAGTCTCTCATTTCTCAATAAGGGTTTCATCAAATTCCATGTTATAACTTGCATGGTCTTAGATGTCAGTTAAAGGTATTATCCCACAGAAGTTGAATTTATGCTTTGAGTTACATGATGAATTTTTTATGATATACTTTGACCACGACTTTCATATGTTTACAAATGCTTTTAAACTCTATCCATATTCATTATGATTGGTCATGCATCTTATGGCATATTATTTATATTCCTATTAATTTTTCATGCATATCTCACGTAGTACATTCAAATGTACTAACGCATATTTTTCCTACATATATGCGATAAATGCTAAGATGGCTTATAGTTGGAATCCCTCACATCCTGATCGCCATGTCGCATCTTGGCCCTAGTTCGGGGTGTGACAACCCCCAAATTAGATGCCATAAATACATCTTTCCAACCCAAACCATATAAAACCAGAATCGTTGCGATGACTCCTTGAATCCAAAACCAAGCGATACAAGACTGATAGAAGAAAAGGGCAATATGTTGGTAAGGTCACAAGTTGTGTTCTTCCTAGCTAGAGCTCAGACTATCAAACTTAAGACTGCTATATCGGTCTATAGGGAACTAACCTTCTAAAATGATGTCGGAGATGTTCTTAGGCCCAACGACACCAAAATCACACAAGTCTAAGGAAATCACTAGTCTAAGCCTAGACTAAGTCCCAACATGCTTCACACATATAACCACAGGCAAAGAATACAACACAAGGTGTGGATGAAGGACAATAGCAGGAATTATGCTTAAAAAGTCTAATAATTTCCCAAAATAGCGCATCGGACATGAATTCTAGGAATTTAGCATGCTCAATAACCCAACCCCGCCAACTTATACAATTTAAGATATAATTGCCTAAACATGATCAGTCTTGCAAGGGTAAAACTGTAGCTTACATGTAGGCTAACCGCACGTGCTCCAACTCATTAAATTGTAGTTTTTCCCTTCTGAACATCCTTCGAATGTTGCCATGCTATCAATAATAAAATTACAATGTTAATACGGTTGTTATGACACTGAAATTATCTAATTTAGAGACGAGCTAATTTCAGAGTCAAAAATTGGGAATAGTGGGACCCACTCCGTGACTCACAGAATGGACTCTGAGAATAGGCTCTAACTACTACCCCTAGATCATGTTCCACAAGGAAACACAATTCATACACCAAAACAGACCCAAACCTAACATGCATAGATGATCAACTTCAACGCCTAAGATATAATAAATGTAGGGGAAAAGGAAATTTTACCTCAAGAAAGCCTCAACTACTAATTCTAAACATTCCACTAGTTTCCCCTCAAAAATCTACACAATTTATCCTTTTGAATCACCCAACAAGAATTGAAGGAGAAAACAAGGTTTAAATTTGAGAGAAGATCTAAAAAAGGGTCTTAAGAACGACCCTCTGATGTAGCTTTAGCGACCCCCCAATGTTCGCTTAAGCGACACCCACCTAAAAGGTGGGTATCGCTTTTGCAACACTTGGTTGCTTAAGTGACCAGTTGCTTTAGCGAGCTCCTGGCCGCTTTAGCGGCACTCTCTTTAGTGACCAAGGGTTGCTTAGAGATGGCACTAGACCCAGCTGATGCAAGAATGAGCTTATCATGCCAAATCCTCCGACGGGGTGCTCGGAATTCGTTAGAAACCTCGTGCACACAAACAACATATGCTACACCACCAAATTCGATGTTTTGGATACAATGGACCATTCAAAATTCTCAAACGAGGTCATATTAACAAAAAGTGGGTCACCAAGTGCCATTTTGAGCCAATTTCCATAATGGGCCTCAGGATTAGACTGGAAGCCTTGAAAGTGAAAGAAGCGTCATTCTACACCAAACTTGATATTTTAGAGCTAACCGCGTTGTTAGAATTTTTATCTGAGTGCATTTTCCAAATGCCAAATTTCAAGGAAAAAGCGCCAAATAGTCCTAAACTCGTACTAATTGCCTCGGTACTCATGTCGACCATGCTACTAGCATAATTTGGCCATTTCAAAACTAATGTAATGGTCAAAATTCCATTCTGAGGTCATTTTTCTGAAATTAAGACCGAAGTTAAATTTTCAAGTTATAAAAACTTCAAAACAGGAAATGGACCTAAAACCAAATTAATGACCAGGTGACCAAGCAGTCAGTACCAGAAAGTGATAAATGAGTTGGGGTTGCTACAGGATTGCTTAAATTCAAAAATGACCTGGAGGATCATTACATGCCCCTATCAATCTATCTCCTCATAGGACATTCTCTACGGAATTGACTCATTGACCACACTTGTAACAACCATTGGTTCTTACATGACATTCTCCCAGGTGGATCTTACCATACTTACCATTGGCCAGTACCCGCATAAAATCTTGGCCCACACATCCTTGGGACTAAGAACCCTGTGCTTTGAAATTCTGATTATTCTGTGACTTTTGATCATTCCTTGTGTTCGGTACAGGTGCACTCACTACAAATGGTTCATAACTAGAAGACCTTTTCTAAAAGAAAGAGCAGTTACCATTTCCACCCTTTTGTTGGTTGGACCCATTGCCTGCGGATTTGGCCTTCTTATATTGATATTCCTCTCTATGCTTCTTCTTATTATGCTCAACTTGTTGGGCATACATCATGATTCTAGAGGTGTCCATATTTGAGATGAATAAAGTTATCTAACACTCCTTCACATGTTTCCCAAATAAGATACAAACTTCCTCCTTTTGGCTCTCACATCGGGAATGATTTTCGGATCATACTTGAAAAACTTAATGAATTTGAGGTTGTATTGTTTTACAGTCATCTCTTTCTATTTCAATTTCACAAACTCCTCTACATTTGCCTCCCTTATCTCTTGCGGGAAGAAGTGGTCTAGGAATGCACTCTAGAACTCATCCTAGACTACACTCTTAGCATCCTCACCTCTACTTTCCTCCCCTTGGTTGTACCAGAGATTAGCAACATCTTTCAGCTAGTAGGTTATAAGTTCAACTCCCTCTATCTCGGTAGCATGCATTCCTTTTAGGATCTTCCATATGCCATCAATAAATTTTTGAGGATCTTTCTGAACCTTTGACCTAGTAAAAATTGTGGGTTCATCCTCAGAAAATCCTGAATCATATTAGAAATAGACATCTCTTGAGAACTAAAGCTCGGGACTAGGGTATTCTAATGGCCATACTATGCAACCATCAACTGGATAAGCATAAAGATAGCTCCCCTAAAATCAGGCTTAGAAGCCATTATGGGCTGAGTAATCTGTGGAACTTCTTGAGTAACATTCTTGACCTCATTCTCATTTTTAGCAACTCAGGCTCGATTCTGGGTCTGTATTTTGGATGGTTGGGGAATTTCATCCTCAATAATATTTCTCTAACTCAAGGTTCTTTTGGAAGGCATGATCTGAAATCTTAAAATGCATGAGTTAGAAGGAGACTTCATAGAGTTAAACTCTATCGCACAAAATGAAGAATAAAATGAAACAATTCCTAAAGTCCTGTAGCCACCCTATTATAGATGTAGAGCACTTCATACTGATAAGAAGGAATCTACTAGACTCAACTTCATAGACACCCTAAAATGCTTGAACTATGTGCTCTGATATCAAGTTTGCCATGCCTCGAACCTAGAACATGGACGTTGATGGCACTCAAAAATCATTGTTTGTCTCAAGCAAACCCTTATCCTAACTAACTCACTCAACAGAAGAGTCAACTCAATAAAAGAGTAACTCAAGTTGGCATTTATAAAACATTCTCATCAACCTTTAAATAATAATTTAAAGTATTCAATTAAAAGTATAACTCAATATCATAACTCAATAATGAAAGTGATAGTTTAAACAAACTCTGAAAGGCTCAGAATGACTCCACTCTGCTCAGTTTATGAAGCCTCTACTAACTAATAAGAAGGTGCCGAGACAAGCCAATGGATACCTCAATGAACTACGATAATAAAAGAAAACCGTTAAAGAAATAGTTCCTCTAAATGCAAAGATATCTCACCAAAATCTAGGGAAGATAGATCCTTAACGATGCACCTGTTGATGATCTCTAACACATGTATGTACATCATAAAATGCTGCAAGTCGAGTGACATCACTAAATGGAATGTACGGTATATAAAATGGCTAAAAGGAAACTTACTCAAGATACTCAACTCAAGGAACTCAACTCTGAAAATAGTTCAAATCAATAAAGCATGCAATATAATAAAACAATGGTTTAAAATATATGTAATAGTGAATGCAACTCAATAAATTAAAATACAATACTTTACATCTTAGAGAGTTTTTCTAGCGGACAACCATCACTTAGGAGCTAGTGACAATACAACAAATTGATGTAGTTTCCACAACGTTCAATACCTTGGCAGGGTAAGAGACATTACATTTTCTCTGGATCCATGTAAAAAATCCTCTTTTGGGGCTATGAGGGGTCGCTCGAATGAATGGCGCGATCCTATCCTACACTGGCTACATATTTTATGGGGATTGAGTTATCTAAATTCTTGCCCAAGTCGGTGTTCAATACTACTCCAAAAACACTTAATATGCTTATTTACATCAAGTGAGTGAAATACTCAAAATACATCTCATCTAGTTTTGTTGGACTTTTACATCAATTTACATCATCTTTTCTTATCTCATATCTTCTCTTAAGGATAGATAACATCGCATCACAATAATGCATTTAGAAAGCATACATTAACTTCTCAACTCATTCATCAAAATAAAAGTTTAAAATGTATTAATACTCATACTTGAAAATAGACATCAAAAGACTTCTTCAACTCAACTAGGTTCATGCAAATGCAAACATCAATCCAAAAGAACAAAGACTCAACTCTTCAACGTATAATCAAATATACATATTAGAATTTAATAAAGTATAATATAGATACTCAAGATTTCACTTTGTCGATATTGAAACTCTACTCAAAGCTTACCCTGACTGTAGAAACAAGTAGGGAACAAGGATTCCAATGTTGGATAGCCTTACATACCTGGTAAAAAGATTATCTAAGCAAAAATCGAAGACTTGATTTGAAACATTTGAACCCTATCTATTCTTCTTCTCTACAATCCTTACTCAAAGATTTTTAAGGGTTAATGAGAGAAAATCCTATTGGGTACGGATAAGGGACTAAATTTAATTCCAAAATGGCTTGGGTTTAAGTTTGGTAAAGGTGGGTAAATACCAAACTATCCCTCGTTAAATTTGACTCTAGGTCATCTATGGACACTTCTACAGGCAATAGAGTCTTCTACGGACCATAGTGGTCGCAAAAGCCAAGGTCCAAAATTGGACCTTACTGGAATTTCACAATTGGGTCTACGACTATCGCACCCTATTTTCGAACTGGTCAAAATAGTTCGCAATATAAAATGGCTACTCCTTCGCTTTTGAAAAATGTTTAGACACGCCACCTAATTTTAAGGAAAATATTAGGAAAATTATTTTTTTTAAATGTAAATGTAAATTTTATTTTGATTTATGAAACCAGTGAGATTCTAGGTAAGAGTTTTGGTTACTCGAGGGAAAGGTGTTAAGCATACCTCAGAGCTTATCCAAAGATAGTCCTTAAATTTAGTTTAGAAAAATGATTAGGGATATTTTTTTCATTTATTTTCTTTCGAAAATATTGATAAGAAAAGTTTTCATTAATTTGAGAAAAATGGTGAAAATGCGAATATCTATAATATTGTAAAAAACACTTAATAGTAATCCGTTTATCATATGGTAAAATAAATAAGTAAATAAGTAAATGTACTTGAAGAGCACGGAAATTTTATATATTAAGAAAATATAGATTTTTGTTAAATTCACATAAAATAAATGAGCTTATATAAATCTATTGTATATAAATATTGAGTTTTAAAAGAATATGATAAGTTATTAACTTTATTAACATATATATGTAACACCCCCTAACAACGTTGTATATGATGTTCTAATTCTCGATGAAAATGATATCGCTTCTGTATTTTGGGCATAACTTTTAATAGGTTAGTCCAAATTAGGTGATTCAAATTTCAAACTAAATCCTAACATCATTACCTATACCTTTTGTGAAGACCATATTTTCAGTTTTGGAGGTTAATTAGGTCAAATAAATTAATTATTGTAAGACATGGTGTTGTAACGAAATGGAGTATTTGTAGAAGAAAAATCATATCTCACTATAGGTGCTCCAAATCAGTTGATTCTTGAACAACATGAAATTAGACTTCTAGAGCAACAATTCATATGCAGACACCAAATCCTAATGAAGAATTTATCTTTTTCAAACGCAACTCCGAAAAAGGTATTCCGTTAAAAGGAGTTCATCTCACCAACCATGGAAAGATCTAGACCCATTTGACATCACTCATGACATCAATAATCCTCCATTTGACATCACTATCTTCCAATAAATTTTAAGATTTTTTTAAATTATTTTAATTATTGTTAGGTCTCTCCTTCACACCTATAAATATCCACATTATTTCATCATTTTGTTCATCAAGCATTCTCAAGCAACTCTTCTCTCTATACACTCTTTTACTCATTCTCAAAATATAGTTTTAGTTCTTAGTAATGTAGAAATACTATTCCAGTGATTCATATACTTCGGGTAATAGACAAAATGCTTCAGCGAGGAGAAAATGCTAGGATTCAAGAGTGTTTATTAAGTCTTTCGATTCTGAGTAACGCTTCGGATTCCAGGTATGTAAGGCTTCAATGAGAGTATTTCTTCCACTTGATTGCCTAAAGTATTTTGATTATATGATAAATTATGTTTATTTTCTTTAAGCTTTACTCTAAGTTATGTGGGTGTTTATCCATGAGTTCTTCCACCCATGTAGTCCAAAAACTCTTTCAATTAAATCTCTTGATTTCAGGTAATATTTTCTTATGGGTAATTCTTATTTTTACTTAATAGCATGAATCATGATTAAACTAATGATTATTGGTCTATTTTGATTCAACATGATTTCATATGTATGAATTGATGGTTTGCAAGTAATTTTTCTATTTATCTCTTTAAAGGTTCTTGACATTCATGGTGGGTTGTTTAAAGCATAATTTTTAATTAATGGATTTCAAAATATTTATGCATATTTATTTACATACATGTTTGCAAGTTTAAGTAATTTGAACCCACCTATTTTTACTATGTTTTAATAAAGTTTGACTTAAAAGCTTTGACTCCAAATGAATGTTTATGAAAGCAATGTCTATGATAAAAAGGGACTCTTATAAAATAAAAAAAAATGATGAAATGATATGAATGATGGATTCTTTATGCTATAAGGATACTTCTTGCATATTTGAATCACCAAATATTTTAATGAGCTATTCTACCGAATATCATATTTTGAATTCTCAAGTTATATGATATGACTATTTTGAAGTATTAAACTATTCGGTGGGATTGACTTAGCACCAAATGGGTCATTGAGGTGAGATTCGGGAAGGAAATCCTAATAGAAACCCCTTGTCTCATTAACTATGTGCCAACATAGGAGCCCTTGTAGGCTTAGGCTAATGAATCCATGAAAGCCCTTAAAGTTAAAGTTAAAGAAATGAATGAAGTTGACGGAGTTCTACCCGGCAAATAATCTCCCCGGCCAACGTAGGGGGTTATGTTGGATTCCATGTAATAGCTCGTATGGTCTTAAATGTCGGTTATGGTTATTTTCCCACAAAATGAATCTTTTTAAGGATATCTATATGATTGATTATGCATGCATTGCATTATGTTTCATATTACATAAATATTTTAATGTTTCCTCAATGTTCATGCATGCTTAAATACTTAGTACATTCAAAGTACTAACGCATATTCTTTCGTCTACATGATATCACCATGTAGGGACCGATGCTCCTCATCGTTCTCCTCCACGTGGATAGTTGAGATTTTGTTTGAAGACTACTTTTGGTGAGTTCCCATGTTCCGGGAAAAATACTCATTTATCTTTCTAGCTTATGATATATTGAGATCTTTAGACACTTACTATGACATTTCTTTCTATTATGATTGAGGGTGAGCTAGGGACTTGTCTTAGCTCCATTAAATCTAAAAGTTAGAGGTGTTTTTGGACATATGTAAGTTGAAAATTTAATATTATGATTTCTGCTTGTTTATTTATTGTCATTACCTATGAAAGGCTAAAAGAATATTAAGAAGCTTGTTTGAGGTACTTTCGGGTTTTACATTCGCCATATCACGTTTAAGCCCTAGGCTTGGGTCATGACAGTATAGAATTAATATGTATAAACAATAAAATAATAAATAGGTTGTAAATATATAGCAATAAACGTGATGTATAGTAAATATGATTTGATCAAAAATTCAATAAAAATGGAGTTTTCACAAAAAAAAAATAGTAAAAATAATAATAATAATAATAATAATAATAATAATAATAATAATAATAATAATAATAATAATAATAATAATAAATATATATATATATATATATATATATATTATGTAAAGTTTGTGATCTTACACATACTCAAAAAAAAATATGCACATGTATTTTGCTAAAACTTATGAGAGCTTATTATTACAAGATAATGATAGATACATGTGTAGTAAAATAATATATACGTTAAAGTGTAGAGAGTTATAAGTTACATAAAAAGTATATATTTATATAAAGGGGATGGTAGGTATAGGTATAATGATATGTATGACAAAATAATAAGTTGTGTATAACCAAAATATAAGTAAAATATGTACTTTATAAAAGTAGAATATATATACCTTTGTGCGTATTACATATATATATGTATGCATCTTGTACTGAACCTGTTAACAAATTTGAAATCTTGAAAAAATATACTAAGAAACTAAAACATTTGACCTATATTTATCTTTAAACAATGGTAATAAATAAGCTTTTTGACAAAAAGGGTTAATTAAAGAACCTAAAATGGGCCTAATTATTGGGGACCTATTCCAGGGTTAAATTTTGCAAATAAAATACAGGGCCAACTACTTTTCTCATTTAAAATTATTTCTAAAGGTAATTATTCTAGCCTTTAAACTAGTTTCAAATACATTTGGATATCTAAACGAAAGGTTTTCTTATCTTTTTACGTTAGTTCAAAATCTACAAAAGATACTAACAAGTAAACTAAACGTCAACCTATTTAAAAAAAAGTTTTATCATCGTCATCATCATCATCACCATCATCATCATCATCATCATCATCATCATCATCATCATCATCATCATCATCATCATCATCATCATCATCATCATCATCATCATTATTATTATTATTATTATTATTATTATTATTATTATTATTATTATTATTTGACTCTAACGATATTGCCAAGAGTTTATGACATACTATCAAATTCCTTATCAAATACTATTGTATCACACAACTAAAACTCGAAATAAAAAAGACAAGTGATTAAATATATCAAAATTTAAAAGATATGCAAACACATGTAAGAATTATTTAATATATCAATGCAACGTAAGAAAAATGGTAGAGAGGCTAAGAGAAGTTGGACTCCTAATTTATGAGACTCCAAGCGTTGTGATGATTCTAATAGTTGTTGGCTCAATATTTTGAGCAAAAAAGAGTTTAAAGTAGAAACTCCATCACTCCAATTGTACAAAACACATACGAGGAGAAAAATGATTAGTACCATATTGTGGACCAAAAAAAATGAAACCAAAAATTAAACAAACAAAAGCACATGAAAGTGAAACTTAAGGTGATATAAAAATGCAACTTGTGAAAAAGAAAAAAAGCAACTTTGAAATGACATCACATGTATTATTGTAAACTTAAAATGTGATCATTTCTAGTTGTAATTGCAATGGCATTTTAATTAAAATAAAGTGACCTACAAAGGATCCCATAAAGAAAACTAAGCAAAAAAAAAAAATTATATTTTAAAAATGCTTAAAACAGGGCAATAGTCTTACTCAATCTAACATGGTGAACATTAAGCATAAATAGGTAATGACACCACATATTACCCATGCGACCAAGACAAAACAGAAAATAAAATAAAATATTAGTATATGAAAAAATTCTTTCAATAACTTTAGGAAAAGCATGCATTTAAATTTCAAACACACATGATTCATATCATAACATAAACTATACTAAAGATGGAGAATCCAGATGGACTTGGTGAAAATAAACCAAACAAAGAAAGAAAAAGATTAACATCACTTTGGAGTATATGTTGACATAATCCAAACAATCTTCTCATAAGTGTAAAAAAACTACATTTTGTAAACATGTTGGAGTATGTTCATGGTTTATCAATCTTGGCAGTAACATTATAAAGTTTTAAATAAATTCATTAATGGGGTATTTTAAATCTAATTAATCCAAGCCAAATGTTACGGATAAACCTACACTATTCAAGACACCCCAAAGGAAACCCAAGTGAAAAGCCATCTCATGATCCAAAATACCCAACAGTGAGACACTTTCTTTTCTAAAATAGAGGCAACATTTGAGATTATGCAATAGGAACTATTACTATTACTATTGATGCAACTACTTCACAAAACAACAAGATAATCATTATAATTTTTCAAATACTATAAACTCATGACTAACTAACTACCACAATAGAGATACTTAGCTACACATAAACCTACTTAAATCAAGGCATAATGAGACAACACAGTAATTAGCTAGCAACATGCATATATGTAGAAACAAATAGAGAAAAGAGAAAAATTGACCATTTTCATATATCCAAGTAATTAAAGAACATGAAATTAACATATGCACTATACTAACTCAAATATTAAATTAGAATTTTTTTAAAAAAAAACCATCAAGCCATGAAAGTTCTAACAAAATAGTAACTTAAGCAAATGTTCCTCCTTTAAAGAAACTTCAAAAATACCTAACAGTAGTTAGAATGGATGAACAATTTCTAACTAATATTCATCAACACCAACAGATTCATACTCTCAAGAACCATCAACAAAAAAAATAAAGAAAGTTGGGAATTAATAAGAAAACTATGAAAAGTTTACTGACCTTGTGTGGAGCAGCAAACTAAGGTATTTTCTTCAAGAATTCCACTTTGAACTTCTTTCGGACATGAATTCAAAGCTAAAAATAAAAAGAAAAGTGATTTTTTGAAGTTTCATATGGATTCTTTGATGTGTATTTTTTATCGAATCTCCTCTTTTTTGGAGTTCAAAATGTTGTTATTTATAGGCAAATGCAGACTTGAAAATCCAGATTTGAACTGAAATCAAAGGCATTTATGAGGCCAATAGAGAGAAGGTAAAAAAAGATCTCACAAATCTTACCTTTTTTCTTTGTCTTTGACCAATTTCTTGAGTGAAAATTTCGCCGATAATGGCAGGCCGCCGTGGTGAGGTGAAACTCGGATTTTAAAGGAAAAAAATATGGACAGGAAGAAAAAGTCACGGATCTATCATTTTGTTTTTGAAAATTGGGAAATAGCCATTGAAATTTGGGTTTTGGTAGGTGAGGAGCGTGCGGTGTATTTAGTTTTTTTTGGGGGGAAATGATGAATAAACTAGGACCAATAGATTAAATTAGAGGGTTGAGATTAAACTCAAGAAACACACAATCCATGTGCATCCTATGTGGCATATACGGATTGGCTGATTTTATGGGACTTGGACTGCTAAGTTTTTGCTCAAATTAGCCTTCTTTATTGGAGTAACTGATAAAGTTGGTGCCACCTGACCAGGAGGTCATGGGTTCAAGCCTTGAAAACAGTCTCTGACAGAAATACAAGGTAAGGCTGCGTACAATAGACCCTTGTGGTCGGGTCCTTTCCCGGACCCTGCGCATAGCGGGAGCTTAAGTGCACCGGGCTACCCTTTTTAGCCTTTTCTATTAAAAATAGTCATAACTATTTAAAATAAAAGTAATTATTTTGTAAGACTAATTTATATGACAAAATTAGTCATTTTTAAAGTAACATTGGTATGAATAATTAATTAATTAATTAATTAAAATTCTTAATTTTGAATAATATAAGAAAATATTTATTTTATCAATAGAAATGTATTTGATCGAAAATCAATTTAATCCTTAAGAACGATATTTACTCGGTATAAATTACTCAAAATGATAAAAAAAAAGTAGTAAATATTTACATATATTTATAAATTTCTTTTTTATAAGGAACAATATTTATGTAGTGATATGCATAATGAAATAAAAAAAAAGTTTTGTTATCAAAAAGAAATTCATGCCATAACAATTGTTAGTTTATTTTTACGGAAGCTTAATTAATTAAAATGGAGAGACATAATTGGTGTCAACAGCTTGCCCCATTCTTTGTCCATGGAGGAGAGTAAAGAAGGTGTGGACAAAGAAATATTGACAGAAACCAATTTTTGGTTGCCAAACAAAACATCTTCTAAGCAACCACTTGAAACGAACGTTATTTTTTATGGATTTATGGCCGAACTTTGTCTTTTAAGTTGCCTACATATGTCAGGTTTCATGAGAAATCAAGCCATATATAGTTCTAGAGGGTAGAATCATAGCAAATTTTGATCCAATTTAAAATTTGCCTAGTATTATATTATGGTAATACTGAGTTCTTTCGGGTGATGACGTACGAAGATGTTAGCAAAAATAGAACTAACATGGTCATGCTCAAACTGAGGCTACCTACATATCCTAAGATGTGGGTGTTATGACCTATTTTTAACCGATGTTAGATAAAGCACAACATACAGACTCTAAAAGGATTAATTATTATATAGAGTCGCCACCTAATTTATTAAGAAAAATAAGGAAAACCTATTTGATGCATGACCTGTATGACTCACATTTCAATCTGCGAAAAACCAGTTTAGATTCTAGGTAAGGGTTTACATTATTCCAAAGGGAAGGTGTTAGGCATCCTTCGAAATCCACAAAATGTGGTACCCAGCTAGACTCAGCTTTTAAATTGAGGAGATGAAAATATTGCGCAAATATGTAATGAAATATACATAAAGAATAAATTAAAACAATAATATAAGGAACGGCCTAATGTTTGCCTAACGTCAATAATATACACAATAATAAATTAAATATATTATTCGAACTTAATTCGAATAGCTTTCTCAGAAAGCAATTCTGAGTACCTGTAAAAGACTTAATAGAAGTGTTAGTAAGGAATAAATATGATGATGATGATGATAATAATAATAATAATAATAATAACTAAAAATAAAATCCGTCTTATAAACATGGAAGGCCTTGGAAATCGACGATAATTTCTTCATCGACCTTGGTTTCCAAATAAAGTATGTATTGGAACATTAATTAAATTCTATAGATGTAGTTTCTATATGAGTCAATATGATAAAAATATTTGTAATCTTGTAAGCGTAAATTAACTCTTATAAAATACTAAAAATATTCATTAAGTACTAAAGACGTGATTTATGTATATTTCTTACGGTGAAAATCTTGGTTTTATATGCTTGCAATATTATTCAATTCTATAAACATAGTTCTATATGACATAATATTATAAAAATATTTATTAGCAACTATATAGGTATTGTATCTATTAAAGTAGCCTATTAAACTTATTAAATCTTAAACATGATTTCTATAAAAATTAACATGCTAAAGTCATGTAGGTATAGTTTCAATTAATATGCTGAAAATATTAAGCTTAAACCGTGACATATGATTTAATTAACATGCTGGAAATTATCTATCGAAAGCATATGTACATGATATGTAATAATAGAATGATTGATAGTTTGAATAAAATATACAAGAGTTGGGCATGTTGTTTAATATATATAAATATTATAAAAATATTAAAATTGATAAACTAATTAAAATAAAGGGTTTATCAATATTTATTTGTGTGGTAAACGTATTTCATTTAAAATTAAAATCTAAAAGTCAACAAAAATAATTAAAATAACTAATTTCTTTCAGTATATTTTTTTAGCGCACGCAACCACATAAAATTTTTGTCAAAGTAAAAAAAAAATTGCAAATAACACGTAGATTTCCTCTCCCCCTTTAGACAGTTCCCAAATGTATATTATTATACAGAGTAGAGTTTACAAGATTATTACAAACTAAAATAAAAGGTAAGTGGATAAATAATACAAAAATGTAAACGAAATAATGACATTTTAAACTTTCGCACTCCTCGTGTCTTGAACTTTGAAGTTCAAGCCCTGCTAAATCATAAAAAAAACACAACCAATATACAAATATATATAGAGGTATATCATGATTATATAATTTTGCTATAACAAAGCAAGCAAATAGAACAAGAACACATTTCAAAATAATAAACCAATATATCAAAGAAAATGGGAACTAACCTGGATACTTCATGTATTTATTTTGACAAGATATAATATGTAAGAACCTAAAGTAAAGACAGTACAATAAAATAGGAAAACAAAGTACTAACCGGTTAATATGAGTTTTATGTCAATGAAAAGCGATAGCAATATCCGAGATCCAAACAAGTCGAAGTAGCAAAGAGGCAAAAAAAAAAGAGCTTAAAAGCAATTTAAATATTTTGTTAAAAGCTTCTCTAAGTTTTAGTGTTCTTTTCTTTTCTTTTTTATTTGTGTTCTTGTATTTTCTCTCTGTTTGTTCTTCCTTTTCTTTTTCTGTCTCGTGTGTGTCTTTGTGTCTACTTATATTGATCAATCTATGGGTAAAAATGCCATTAATTTCATAAAGACAAATGGTCAAAAACTTTAATTCAAAAAAATTTTCAAATAAGTGGACAATCAATCAAATTCTATCAACTTTCCAAGATTTACTCCTAAAATTACTCAAAAGATGTTTCATTTCAAAATAGTGGAGCATTAACCTTAAAGTGGTGGGACATTAAAATATTTAAAGTTGATAGTAACTTTATTTTAAACTTTCATAAAGGGACAAAATTAATTATGACACAATACAAAATGATTATATCATATTAGCAATTATTATAATTATTTTTAACACTAAAAACTTCAATCAACAAAATTTGTCATATCAAGTAAAACAAATTTAACCTTCTTCCTAAATTCAAATGAGAAAAACAAGATGTGATTTATCAAATAACTAATCCGATAGACACCCGGATTAAAAGATATGTATTTTATATAATGGTGAATAATAACAATCTTATTGTAGAAAAAACAATTTCAACTATACTTGTACATAATTAAATACAAGAATGTAAACATGGACAGAAAACAAATAACACAAACATGTATAATAATCTTAATCGATTAATAAGCAAGTAAACATCTAAAAATGAACTATATTTTGTGCATAATTAAAATGTAAGAATATGAATATGAATACTAACATGATCATGAACATGAACATGAACATGAACAAAAAAAAATAAAAAAAAATAGATATATGCTTTGTAATACTAATCGATTAGGAACTAAAAAACAACTTCGAATCTCAAGTTTAATAAATCATTTGAGGTAGAAAATCAACCCAATATTTATTTTGAAAACAAAAATCTTGAATGAACAATACATGAATCTTGGTTAATTAAACCTTCCAAACAAGGAACGTATCAAGAGTATCGAATACGAAAATATAATCAGCCCAACATCAACACAACAATCCTACAAAATTTAGATTTTGCAAGAAACATAACATATATATCTATATACACATATAATGAAGTAAAGTTTAAATGCAACCATACCAACAACAACCATATGAAATCTAAGTTTGCAAGAAACACAATATTTATACAAATCTATATACGTATATAATGACATAAAAGTAAAACGAAACCATACCAAGACGGATCTAGGAAGATCCGTTTTCGAATTATCGTCTTGTTCGTCTCATGGAGGCGCTGCTCGTGGTTGCCGTTGTCGCGTCGTCGCTGGAAGTCAGAGCTCGCGCGGAGGAGGCTGCTTCTCTGTCGGCCATCGCCGCTGCTCCGTCAGCCGTCGCTGCTGGAGAGGGGCTGCTGCGGCGTGAGAGAGAAGAGAGGACGCGAGTGAGAGAGAGAGGGAGGTGGCGCAGTGGAGGGAGAGAAGAAGAGAGTGAGGGAGGCGGCGGCTATGGCCTTTGTTGTTTCTTCTCCTTTGGAGAAGATGATGAATAGAGAGAGAGAGTTAGGTCCCTTTTTTTTTTAGAAAGAAGAATGATAAGATAGTTTAGGGTTTTGGGGGTGTGGAAAAGATAAGAACGAACGGGAGCCGTCCGATCAAATGCAATCTATGGTTGAGATTGAAATTGAGATTAAAAATAGACTACATTAACATTTGATTAGAATATAATTATAAGTAGTTATAAAAAATAAAATGTTAGCTAATTAATTGTCAAATACATGTTGAATAAGTAAAATCATAAATTTATAAAATTATAATAATATATATATAAAATAAATATGTATGTACATACAATATAAATATTTGCGTATATACATATAAAATGCCACATGTATATAATACATACTAAAATAGATATGTTAACATAAACAAAATAAAAATAAAAATATATAATAAACTTTAATAATAATCCATTTTTTTATATACATATGTACATAAGATCTATTAAAATAGATGTAATACGTATATATTAATATGAATGAGTAAATAACAAAATAGACTTAGTAAGTAATATATTTTTTATATAAAGAAAATACTCATATATATATATATATATATATATGATGCATCGTATGCATACTAGAATAGATATGACATAGGTATTAACTAAAATTCACAATAAACTTAATTAATTTATACAAAGAAAACACACACACACGTATAATATATACTAAATAATGTGAAAAAATATTTGAATGTACAAAGCGTGTCATTTTCATAAACGATAAAAAAATGATGTTAATAATATTAACAAAAAAAATTGATATTATAAGCTATGAAATTCAAAATATATGATTTTTATTATTATTTTTTTTGGTAAAAACTAAAAAAAATATAAATTTATACATATATATATATATATAATACAAGAAAAATAATTTTTTTTAAAAAAACAAATGCCTATCTATTAAGATAGTGATTCAAAAAATAATTATAGGTCGGTCAAAATTGGGTGTCAACAGCTTGCCCCTTCCTTGCTTGGGAATGAGGGATGAATTGACGAGCAAAGAAATTTGACGGAGTAGCCGATTTTGTCCGACCGATGAGACAACCTCAGAGGGACCTAATGAAATGAGTGGGAGTTGCAAAAATATTGCGGCCGATACTTCAGTTTCAAGTTGCCTACATATCTCTGGTTATACGAGAATCAGGCCGTGTGTAGTTCTGGACTGTAGAATCACAACAAATTTTGATCGAATTCAAAATTTGCCTAGTTTTGGATTATGGTGACACCGAGTTCTTATGAGTGATGAACTATGGGGATGTTAGCACGAATAGAACGAATATGATCAATGCTCGAACCGAAGTTATTAGCATATTCTAGGATGTGGAAAATCAGGTTGGAGGTAATTCTAAGGAACCAACTCGGAATGAGAAATGCTCTATAGTAATTGCTACTGAAGACCTATGGGAGAGAAAAGAACATGAATTTTCGAAACAAATTGCCCCAGTATCGAGTCATGATAGTTGGGAAAGCAAGGATTGTGTACTTGCTGGATAGAAAGAATGATTACGTCCTTGTGATGACCAAACTCTTCATCGATCTTCCTACATATCTTAAATGTCATGAGAAAAGTTAATGTAGTTCAAAAGGAAAAGTTGTGGTAAATTTTGATCGACTCTCAAAATTTGCCCCAGTGTTGAATCATAATGACACTGTTTTCTTTTATGATAAAGATAGAAAGAATTTAGTACAAATGGAGGGCTGAAAATGTGATGTAAAGGGCCTTCGACTAGTAAGGCAATCATGTAATGTAAAAGACATTTGATTGTCAGGACGACAAAATGTAAAAGCTAGAGTGGGGACATATGCGTTAAAAGGTGGGTACATATAAAACATACTGAAATACCCGTATTAGAAGGTGAGTGCCTATATAATGTACTGTAATACCCATATTAGAAGGTGGGTGTCTGTAAATTGTAATGAAATACCAGTATTAGACGGTGGGTGTCTATAAAATATACTGAAATAGCCGTATTAAAAGGTGGGCGCCTGTAAATGTAATGCAATACCCGTATTAGAAGGTGGGCGCCTATAAAATGTAATGCAATACCCGTATTAGAAGGTGGGCGCCTGTAAAATGTAATGCAATACCCGTATTAGAAGGTGGGCGCCTGTAAAATGTAATGCAATACCCGTATTAGAAGGTGGGCGCCTGTAAAATGTAATGCAATACCCGTATTAGAAGGTGGGCGCCTGTAAAATGTAATGAAATACCCGTATTAGAAGGTGGGCGCCTGTAAAATGTAATGAAATACCCGTATTAGAAGGTGGGCGCCTGTAAAATGTAATGAAATACCCGTATTAGAAGGTGGGCGCCTGTAAAATGTAATGCAATACCCGTATTAGAAGGTCGGCGCCTGTAAAATATGATGCAATACCCATATTAGAAGGTGGACGCCTGTAAAATGTAATGCAATACCCGTATTAGAAGGTGGGCGCCTGTAAAATGTAATGCAATACCCGTATTAGAAGGTGGGCGCCTGTATTTGAATTTAAAATGCTTGTATCTTGAGGCGAAAAATATGAGGTTTTTTTTTTGTTTTTTTGTTGTTTTGTTTTTGTAAGAAATGTTGAAAAGTAAACAAGACAGAATCACATCTTGACTTCAGTTGGTACCAACAATTAGTATTGTGCATAAGAATTTCATCGTCTTTTCTCAGCTAACCGAGATCAACATCAAAGTAATTCCAATAGTTTCAAGTAGTACCTCAAATATTACCTAAGTGTAAACACAATTTGTTCGTCTTGTTTCCAATCAAAGTTTCGAACTATATCTTTCCCTCATGTTTCAAGTGCTCTTACCACAAAGAAAGTCCTAATTTTCACATATTTGAATATTATAATTTAGTACATTTTGGGAAGTACGCTCACGCTCGAAATGATATTCATGCATGCAATTGTGATACCATAGGCTTGGCCTTCATGTAAATCTCCACTAATGTGAGAATATTTGAAATAAAATCATGTAGGACTTGTTATTAGCTTGTAATGTAGGCTTAAGGACGGGTAGGATAGTCATTTGGGATAAAAGTGACTTAATTCCTTCTTGAGCATTGCACTGAATTTGGGCTTTCAACGTTTTGTTATGCTTTTAGCGCTTAATCCTTATTGTTGTACCTTTGTTGTTTGCTTTTGGACTTCTTTTGAAGATTAACTTTTCTGAGCTTTTTTTTTTCTTCTAATCATTTTTTGAAGTTTCTCCTATTTGTTTGGAGTATTTTTCTTCTTTTGTTGTAATTTTGCTTCTCTGGACTTTTTGGAAAATTTTCAACTTTCTTTTCTTTTGAAGTCATTCTTGCATCCTAAACTTTGGAGGACTTCTCAATTTTTTGCCTTCGACAACTTTGAACCTTGACTATTCTTTTGTAACTCACACATCTTCAGTGCACTCAAAAAGGTCAGGCCAAGAGAGATAGTACATATAAGCACTCAGAAGGGTATAGGCTAAAATGTGGTTGTCCAAAGAAAATGCTTAGGCTCAAAGTGGGGCATGCTAAGGATTAATATAATTTGGTAGGCTTTGAAGGGCACAAACGGGTCAAAGAAAGCCTACAATCATTTTTCAAATCAAACATTACTCATAATTTCGCTTCAATAAACAATTAGGCCAAGTTCTAGATCAACATTGCAACGTAATGAATTAATCTAAGGCTCACCACACAAATGCACATGAAACAATAAGGTTAATTTCATTCTTGTATTAGATGTATGTAAGAGAATTTTCTCAAGTGTCACAAAGGTGCAATTAAGAGGTACCAAAAGAATCTATGGTTTACCATGAAGTTGATCTTCTCCATCATAACAAATATTTCTTCCTTATGCACACTCCTAACTATGTTGGTACCAATCAAGTTCAGACTTTGATTCATTTTGCATTTTTTTTTTGGAAAAAAAGAAAAAAAATGAGACCGAACCCAAATGAGGGTTGCCTACGTATCTTGAAGAAAACAAGAATCAGGTCTGCGTAGTTCAAGCATACATGGTACAAGATATATATTTTGAACAGCGATATACCTTTTGAATGAAAAATAACAAAATGAAAATCTAATGAGTCATTAAAAGGCAGACTAACCAAACTAAAAATGGATCACATTGAAGGGTAGACTACCCAAATTTTGAAAAATATCAAATAAATTTTTTTTTTTTCATTTTTTAAAGAAATTTAAGAAAAGAAAATCAAAAATATTTACTAAACATAACATCCTATACAAAAGTTAATATGAAGAGATAGACAAACTCGGAGCGATGCCTCGCTAGTCAGGTGTCTGAGTGCAACCTTAGTTGAATTTTTGAGGATTTTTCTCAAACATTTTGCCCCTGTTTCAGCTTCAACAAACTCTGGTATTCAATCTTGTGACAAATGTCTTCTTGTGATTTTTTTTCTTATCTTTTCAAAAATATTTGCCCCAGTTTTTGTTGTAAAATATTAGAAAGCTCATGGGGAACATGACCGAGCCGTGGTGGCGCCTACGTATCCCTTTGAAGCAGGAATCAGGTCAAACGTAGTTCCAATATAAATATACCTATGTGTATTTTTTATGACTATTATGGATTAATGACTGTGTTTAAAAGAGGTGAGGCTATGAGTTAGAGTTCAACTCTGAACCAATGTATTTTAGAATGTACAGGGCAATGCGAGAAGATGCATTGTAATCTAAACACGCCATCTCTAAAATTAAGGAGTTTTGAAAAGATTTCAAAAAAGCGTAAGACGCTTCATCGCATGCTCAGTGTGTGATATTGTACAATTATGACTCGATAGAAATAAAATAACCAATAGTGTCAATAAATATACAACTACAGTCTATAAATAAATATTAAATTAAAAGATTGATAATAATATGAAGAATTTATGTACGACATACACAATTCACAGGATGCGAAAAGAATCAAAGAGAGAAAAAGAAATATATTAACATGTGAAAAATATGAACAACAATACCTCCCTCAATTGAAAAATTGAGCCTATTATGGTTAAAACCTAGATTTTCCCCAGCAGAGTCGCCAAACTGTTATGACCTATTTTTAACCGATGTTAGATAAAGCACAACATACAGACTCTAAAAGGATTAATTATTATATAGAGTCGCCACCTAATTTATTAAAAAAAATAAGGAAAACCTATTTGATGCATGACCTGTATGACTCACATTTCAATTTGCGAAAAACCAGTTTAGATTCTAGGTAAGGGTTTACATTATTCCAAAGGGAAGGTGTTAGGCATCCTTCGAAATCCACAAAATGTGGTACCCAGCTAGACTCAGCTTTTAAATTGAGGAGATGAAAATATTGCGCAAATATGTAATGAAATATACATAAAGAATAAATTAAAAAAATAATATAAGGAACGGCCTAATGTTTGCCTAACGTCAATAATATACACAATAATAAATTAAATATATTATTCGAACTTAATTCGAATAGCTTTCTCAGGAAGCAATTCTGAGTACCTGTAAAAGACTTAATAGAAGTGTTAGTAAGGAATAAATATGATGATGATGATGATAATAATAATAATAATAATAATAACTAAAAATAAAATCCGTCTTATAAACATGGAAGGCCTTGGAAATCGACGATAATTTCTTCATCGACCTTGGTTTCCAAATAAAGTATGTATTGGAACATTAATTAAATTCTATAGATGTAGTTTCTATATGAGTCAATATGATAAAAATATTTGTAATCTTGTAAGCGTAAATTAACTCTTATAAAATACTAAAAATATTCATTAAGTACTAAAGACGTGATTTATGTATATTTCTTACGGTGAAAATCTTGGTTTTATATGCTTGCAATATTATTCAATTCTATAAACATAGTTCTATATGACATAATATTATAAAAATATTTATTAGCAACTATATAGGTATTGTATCTATTAAAGTAGCCTATTAAACTTATTAAATCTTAAACATGATTTCTATAAAAATTAACATGCTAAAGTCATGTAGGTATAGTTTCAATTAATATGCTGAAAATATTAAGCTTAAACCGTGACATATGATTTAATTAACATGCTGGAAATTATCTATCGAAAGCATATGTACATGATATGTAATAATAGAATGATTGATAGTTTGAATAAAATATACAAGAGTTGGGCATGTTGTTTAATATATATAAATATTATAAAAATATTAAAATTGATAAACTAATTAAAATAAAGGGTTTATCAATATTTATTTGTGTGGTAAACGTATTTCATTTAAAATTAAAATCTAAAAGTCAACAAAAATAATTAAAATAACTAATTTCTTTCAGTATATTTTTTTAGCGCACGCAACCACATAAAATTTTTGTCAAAGTAAAAAAAAAATTGCAAATAACACGTAGATTTCCTCTCCCCCTTTAGACAGTTCCCAAATGTATATTATTATACAGAGTAGAGTTTACAAGATTATTACAAACTAAAATAAAAGGTAAGTGGATAAATAATACAAAAATGTAAACGAAATAATGACATTTTAAACTTTCGCACTCCTCGTGTCTTGAACTTTGAAGTTCAAGCCCTGCTAAATCATAAAAAAAACACAACCAATATACAAATATATATAGAGGTATATCATGATTATATAATTTTGCTATAACAAAGCAAGCAAATAGAACAAGAACACATTTCAAAATAATAAACCAATATATCAAAGAAAATGGGAACTAACCTGGATACTTCATGTATTTATTTTGACAAGATATAATATGTAAGAACCTAAAGTAAAGACAGTACAATAAAATAGGAAAACAAAGTACTAACCGGTTAATATGAGTTTTATGTCAATGAAAAGCGATAGCAATATCCGAGATCCAAACAAGTCGAAGTAGCAAAGAGGCAAAAAAAAAAGAGCTTAAAAGCAATTTAAATATTTTGTTAAAAGCTTCTCTAAGTTTTAGTGTTCTTTTCTTTTCTTTTTTATTTGTGTTCTTGTATTTTCTCTCTGTTTGTTCTTCCTTTTCTTTTTCTGTCTCGTGTGTGTCTTTGTGTCTACTTATATTGATCAATCTATGGGTAAAAATGCCATTAATTTCATAAAGACAAATGGTCAAAAACTTTAATTCAAAAAAATTTTCAAATAAGTGGACAATCAATCAAATTCTATCAACTTTCCAAGATTTACTCCTAAAATTACTCAAAAGATGTTTCATTTCAAAATAGTGGAGCATTAACCTTAAAGTGGTGGGACATTAAAATATTTAAAGTTGATAGTAACTTTATTTTAAACTTTCATAAAGGGACAAAATTAATTATGACACAATACAAAATGATTATATCATATTAGCAATTATTATAATTATTTTTAACACTAAAAACTTCAATCAACAAAATTTGTCATATCAAGTAAAACAAATTTAACCTTCTTCCTAAATTCAAATGAGAAAAACAAGATGTGATTTATCAAATAACTAATCCGATAGACACCCGGATTAAAAGATATGTATTTTATATAATGGTGAATAATAACAATCTTATTGTAGAAAAAACAATTTCAACTATACTTGTACATAATTAAATACAAGAATGTAAACATGGACAGAAAACAAATAACACAAACATGTATAATAATCTTAATCGATTAATAAGCAAGTAAACATCTAAAAATGAACTATATTTTGTGCATAATTAAAATGTAAGAATATGAATATGAATACTAACATGATCATGAACATGAACATGAACATGAACAAAAAAAAATAAAAAAAAATAGATATATGCTTTGTAATACTAATCGATTAGGAACTAAAAAACAACTTCGAATCTCAAGTTTAATAAATCATTTGAGGTAGAAAATCAACCCAATATTTATTTTGAAAACAAAAATCTTGAATGAACAATACATGAATCTTGGTTAATTAAACCTTCCAAACAAGGAACGTATCAAGAGTATCGAATACGAAAATATAATCAGCCCAACATCAACACAACAATCCTACAAAATTTAGATTTTGCAAGAAACATAACATATATATCTATATACACATATAATGAAGTAAAGTTTAAATGCAACCATACCAACAACAACCATATGAAATCTAAGTTTGCAAGAAACACAATATTTATACAAATCTATATACGTATATAATGACATAAAAGTAAAACGAAACCATACCAAGACGGATCTAGGAAGATCCGTTTTCGAATTATCGTCTTGTTCGTCTCATGGAGGCGCTGCTCGTGGTTGCCGTTGTCGCGTCGTCGCTGGAAGTCAGAGCTCGCGCGGAGGAGGCTGCTTCTCTGTCGGCCATCGCCGCTGCTCCGTCAGCCGTCGCTGCTGGAGAGGGGCTGCTGCGGCGTGAGAGAGAAGAGAGGACGCGAGTGAGAGAGAGAGGGAGGTGGCGCAGTGGAGGGAGAGAAGAAGAGAGTGAGGGAGGCGGCGGCTATGGCCTTTGTTATTTCTTCTCCTTTGGAGAAGATGATGAATAGAGAGAGAGAGTTAGGTCCCTTTTTTTTTAGAAAGAAGAATGATAAGATAGTTTAGGGTTTTTGGGGTGTGGAAAAGATAAGAACGAATGGGAGCCGTCCGATCAAATGCAATCTATGGTTGAGATTGAAATTGAGATTAAAAATAGACTACATTAAAATTTGATTAGAATATAATTATAAGTAGTTATAAAAAATAAAATATTAGCTAATTAATTGTCAAATACATGTTGAATAAGTAAAATCATAAATTTATAAAATTATAATAATATATATATAAAATAAATATGTATGTACATACAATATAAATATTTGCGTATATACATATAAAATGCCACATGTATATAATACATACTAAAATAGATATGTTAACATAAACAAAATAAAAATAAAATTATATAATAAACTTTAATAATAATCCATTTTTTTATATACATATGTACATAAGATCTATTAAAATAGATGTAATACGTATATATTAATATGAATGAGTAAATAACAAAATAGACTTAGTAAGTAATATATTTTTTATATAAAGAAAATACTCATATATATATATATATATATATATATATGATGCATCGTATGCATACTAGAATAGATATGACATAGGTATTAACTAAAATTCACAATAAACTTAATTAATTTATACAAAGAAAACACACACACACGTATAATATATACTAAATAATATAAAAAAATATTTGAATGTACAAAGCTCGTCATTTTCATAAACAATAAAAAAATGATGTTAATAATATTAACAAAAAAAAATGATATTATAAGCTATGAAATTCAAAATATATGATTTTTATTATTATTTTTTTTTGGTAAAAACTAAAAAAAATATAAATTTATACATATATATATATAGAATACAAGAAAAATATTTTTTTTTTAAAAAATGCCTATCTATTTAGATAGTGATTCAAAAAATAATTATAGGTCGGTCAAAATTGGGTGTCAACAGCGGGAAATCATGTCGGATGTAATTCTAAAGAATAACTCAAAATGAGAACTGCTCCGTAGCAATTTCTACTGAAGACCTATGGTAGAGAAAAGAACATAAATTTTCAAAACAAATTACCCCAGTATCGAGTTATGGTGATATTAAGATGTGAAAGAGTTATAAATAAAATTTAAATCCAAACTTTTGAAAATTGAGTCGAGTTGAATTTTGAAAGAGAATCCTTAACGTAGCTAGGGATGCTTGACATTCCACTAGCTTGCCCTAGTTTGTTGCTTAGAGGGAGCTCGACGTCGTAATTTTGTGTCCTTCAAAATAGGTAAAAGGGTGAAAAGTACTTGTTGCATTTCAAAAATAGTAAATTGAAATATTAATGTAAAGAGTAAAATATAGATGGACAAATGATTGTTGATGTATCTATTTTGTGGGATGAATGTGATGTAGGCAAAGTAACTTATAATGTAAAACTTGTGACTAGCGGGGCAATTGTTATGTAACTCCTATATCCGATGGTGTAAAACTTGTAATGTAAAGCTTCCAACTGGCGGGGTGATTATAATGTAATGCTTGTATTTGGTGGTGTAAAGCTTGTTATGTAATGCCTGTATCTGGTGGTGTAAAGCTTTTAATGTAACACTTGTATGTAGGGGTATAAAGATTGTAACGTAAAACCTCTGACTAATAGGGCGACTGCAATGTAAAGTCTGTATCTAACGACAGAAAGCTTGTAATATAGAATTTAATCATAGATGTACGATGATGTTGTATGCATGCTCCTGATTGGTGGAGCTTTGATGAGGTTTTCTATACACATCCTCCATACAGTGGAGTTTGAATGGTGTTTGATATGTACAGCCTCCTAACGATGGATTTTGAATGGTGTTTGATATGTATAGCCTCCAGACAGTGTATTTGAACGATGTTTGCTATATACAACCTCTAGACAGTGGAGTTTGAATGGTGTTTTCTATGTACAGCCTCCAGACGGTAGAGTTTGAATGACGTTTGCTATGTACAACCTCTTGACGGTGGATTTTGATGGTGTAAGAAGACATTCTCCAATTGAGGGAGCTTATTTGACGCAATTAGACGGTATTCTCCAATTGATGGAACTTATTTGATGAAAGCAAACTATCCTGTTTATCCTATGGGACCTTTTATCTTTTGTATTTTGATCTGAATCTTGAGAGTACCTTCAAAGATTTAAAAGGAAATCTCTTAAACAAATATAATCTTTCTCGTAGTCTTATCTTCGGATGATGCTTCTCTTGACTTGTTCGCGAGATCCTTCATGTTCTAATGATTTAAATAAAGGAGGGTTTCCTATAGGTATGATCGAACCTTTAAGGTTGCATACGTATCTCCAAATGGGAATTAGGTCTTTACATAGTTCGAGGATAAAAAGTGAACATTATGCAAAACAATGACCGAGCATGACTTAAGCTGCCTATGTATCCAAGTAGAATTAGGTTAGGATGTAGTTCGAGTACAATAGGAAAGTAAAATAATGCAATGACCTGGCCTGACTCAGGCTACTTACGTATCCAATTAGAGTCAAATCAGTATGTAGTTCAAGTACAATAGAAAAGTGAAAATATTAAGGGACCGAATCCGACAGGGATTGCCTACGTATCCCGCCAAGGAAAGTCAGGTCGAGCATTGTTCTGAATATATAGAAATGATGTTTACAGATTTTCTAAGGGAGACTGGATCCGATATAGGTTGCCTACATACCCCACTGTGGGAGGTTAGCTTGAGACGTAGTTCTGTTACATAGAATGAAAGAGTACAAAAATGAAAGCTTGTCTTGATGTCTTCAGATGTAGTACTTCTTGCTAGCGTCTGAATTGATTGGCTTCGTGCTCATTGTGCTGTCAATTTTTTCCAAGATAACTGTTCCTCTAGAGAGCACTCTGTGAACCATGTGAGGACCTTGCTAGTTTAGTGTAAATTTCCCTTTATCTTCTCCTTGGTAAGGCAATATCTTCTTCAATACAAATTGTCTCGATGTGAACTACTGAGGTTTGACTTTCCTGTTGAATGCTTTGGCCATTCTTTTCTGATAGAGTTTACCATGACAAATTTCGTCCATTTTTTTCTCATCAATGAGCATCAACTATTTAATTCTGCTGTAAATCCATTCCACATCATCTAAACCAACCTCTTGAATAATCCTTAAAGATGGTATTTCCACTTCAGCATGTATTACTACTTCTGAACCATAAACTAACTTATAAAGAGTTACCTCAATAGATGTTCTGATTGTGGTGCGATAACCGAGAAAAGTATATGGTAGCTTCTCGTGCTATTGCCTGTGACTAACCACTATCTTCCTTAAAATTTTCTCGATATTATTATTTGTAGCTTTTACTGCTTCATTCATTTGTGGTCGATAAGCTGTGGAATTTCGATGAGCAATCTTAAATCCTTCATAAATTTCCTTCATAAGATTGTTGTTGAGATTGGTCGCATTATTTGTTATAAGTGATTCTAGAATCACAAATCGACAAACTATATTGTTGTGAAAAAAGTCTGCCACTACCTTCGTAGTTACTACCTTGTATGTCGAAGCTTTGACCATTTTGTTTAATAATCGATATCTATAAGGATGAAATGATGTCCATTTGATGCAGGAGGCTCTTTGGGTATAATTACATCCATGCCCCAAGTGGCAAATGTCCAAGAGGAACCCATAACATTGAGATCATTTGGTGGAACTTGTATAAATCTCCATGCACTTGGCATTGGTGACACTTCTGCATGGATCAAATGTTATATCTCTCCATGGTCATCGAAAAATATCCAGCTCTTAAGATCTTCTTTGCCAGAGTGAACCCATTCATGTGAGGTCCACATGTTCTTGCATATATTTCCTCTAAAATCCTTGTCGCTTCTTTGGTGTCAACACATCTCAACAACCCTAAATCTAGAGTACTCCTATGTAGGATTTCTCCATTAAGAAAGAAATGATTGGTCATATTCTTCTTAAAGTTTGTTTTTGCTTATTTGTGGCATTTTTGGGGTATTCTCGTGCTTCTATCAATCTCTTGATGCCATAGTAACATGGTCTTCCATCTAATTCCTCATTAATATGAAAATAATATACATTTCGATCATGTAACTGTACTTCAATAGGGTCGATGTAATTCTTGTTCGGATGTTGAATCATTGAGGATAATGTTGCCAAAGCATCGATAAACTCTTTTTGAGTTCGAGGGAAATGATTTAATTCAATCCTTGTAAAAATCTCCTACTCAACTCCTTTATGCAATGCAAATAAGGAAGGATCTTTACATTCTTAGTGGCCCATTATCTTTGCACCTCATAAACCAATAAGTCAGAATTGCCTATGACCAAGAGTTCTTTTATGTTCAAGTCTAGGGCCATCCTAAGTCCGAGAATATAAGATTCATACTCTGTCATGATATTTGTACAATAAAAACTAATCTTGGCTGAGATTTGATAATATTGACCTGTTTATGAAATTAAGACTGCTCATATTCTGACTCCTTTTGAATTTGATGCTCCATCAAAAAACATCCTCCACCCATCGTATGACTCTGATATGTCTTCTCCAACAAACAACTCTTCTTTATCAGGGAAGTAGGTTTTGAGCAGCTCGTAATCTTGATTTACTGGATTTTCTGCGAGGTGATCAGCCAAGGCTTGTCCTTTGATGGCTTTTTGTGTCATATACATAATGTCTAACTCGCTCAACAAAATTTGCCACTTTGCCAATTTACCCATAGGAATTGGCTTTTGAAAGATGTACTTGAGTGGATCAATTCTTCACATCAAGCACATGGTGTATGCAGACAGGTAATGCCTAAATTTTTGCGCGATACAAATCGAAGCGCAATACGTTTGTTCCAACAAGGTATATCTTGCCTCATATGGTGTGAACTTCTTGATCAAGCAGTAAATAGCTTGCTCTCTTCTACCTATCTCGTCATGTTGTCCCAATATGTATCCAAATGCATTATCCATGATAGACAAATATAGTAGAAATGACCTTTTAGGCTCAAGTGGTACCAATACTAGCGGATTGGATAAGTATTCTTTGATTTTATCAAAAGACTTTTGACGTTCCTCCGTGTAAGACCCCATAAGTCAGAAAATTAGAACAAAGGAAAAAAATTCTCAAATCTTGAGCTGAACTCAAGTTTACGACTGTCTCTATGAGTTGTAGGAGTTTGAACGACCCGTAGAAATAAGTCGTGGAGGGATTCATTATTGGTAGTCTTGACCAAACTTAAAGGGAGGTCTTACGACTTATGTTGATGACCCATTCTCACTTAGATGATCCATAGACACAACTCGTAGGAAAAGTTATGAGGCTAAGCTCTAGAAGTCCCTCAAGGACAAGTCTAAGACTTGACATGACAACTCGTAGAAGCTATGATGGGTCGTAAGAACCACCCGTCACAAAACTTCATAGACTTATAATTTGCAGGTTTTTAGGACCTGCAGGATGAGCCAATAGGATGAACTGTAGATAAGATGATGGGCTGTAAACCTTGCCCCTTCCCAAACTTCAGAGACATGATTTTTAATACTTTTCTCAGACCTGCAGGATGAGTCATGTAAATGACTCATCAACACTTCGATGACCCATAGAAATGGATACGTCAAGCCAATTTTCCAAATTTAATAAAGGGTAATTGTGTCTTTTCCAAAGTTTGGTTCAATGAACCTAGACACTTTTATGGCCAAGTTCAAAGTCTATAAATATTCAATTCTTCAAATTCCCCTCCTATTCAATTCATTCTCCTAAAATTTTCTAAGGCAAGAATAAAGTCTTTCAAGGTTTCCTCTTCAAGCTAAAGCTAGGGTTTTCAGATTTCTACAAAGTTTCTTCTTTAATTCTTAGTGAATTCAAGCAATGTATGTGAGAATTGATTCATGAGCTCTTTTCACCCATAAAGTCCTGAAGATTCCTCAAGTTTTCATCCAATTTCCAATTGATTATGAACCCTAGTTTTGATGAATTGCATTGGGCTGGTTTGATTTCACTTTTTAAATATTATCAGTGATCTTTATATACATGTTCTCATATAAATTTCCTGATTTCAAGTTGAATTATTGATGCCCATGCATAAAGCTATATTTTCAAGCTATGATTATGAAGTTAAGATGAGTTTATCAGTTGATCATGAGTTAAATTATTTTCAATGAAAGTTTTATATGAGTTATAGTTGAGATTCATGATTCTAAAGTTAAAGTTATGATGATGATCAGAGTTAAGATCAGAAGATAATTTAAAGATGGTGATAAGGATAATTATTATCAAAGTTATAGATTCTTATGAATCACTAAGTAGATGAACTATTCCTAATATGTTTTAAAGATGGATTAATAGGCAGTTTCTATCTTTCCCTACTATGTTATGATCATATTTATGAATTTTCATTAGGATATTTAATAAGCACCGAGAGGGCTTCTAGGTGGAGTTCAGCCCGATAACACATTTAGTTAGCCAAGGGAATCCTAGTAGCAACCAAAAGTCCCAAACTACATTGCCCACGTAGGTTGCCTTCATGGCCTAACTAGTGGATCCATATAGCCCAGTTGAATAGTTACTTTTGAAGTATGCCCTGGCAAGGTAGCCTCCCCTATTTTGATGCAAGAGTTATTATCCTGTCTCGGTGTAGGAGTCATCGTATTCCATGTAGTAGCTCACATGGTCTTAGTTGTCAGGTAATGAACCTATCCCACACAAGTTTGAGTTAAGTTATGAGATGTCAAGTTATGAGTTTATGATAAAGTTTCATGATATGCATTAACAAATAGTTTCATATGTTTTTAATTGCTTTTAAGCTATACTCAAGTTTGTTATGATTGGTTATGCATCTTATGGAATATTGATTATGTTCTTTTACTTGTTCATGTATACCTCACATACTTAGTACAATCAAATATACTAACATATATTTTACCTACATTGTCTCATAATGTAGGGACGGATGACACTCACGATCATCCTTCTTATGGCTAGAGATTTCTTTAGATTTCCAAGATGTTGGTGAATCCTCATTCTATCGAGGACAGGACTTTTATTCATGTTACTATTATTTTTCACTTTCTTCTATTGTTAGGGTGAGCTCGGAGCTTGTTGTAAGCCCCCGTCAAAGAATAGACTAGAGGTATGTTTAGGCGATACTCATTGTTGTTGTCCAGATTGGACTTTATAGAGTTGATTTACCTTAGTCCCATTCCATACTTAATGATTACTTCCCCTCATCATTATATTTTTCTTTACCATATGTATGCTATGTATTCTAAGATGGCTTATGGTTAGGGTCCCTCACATCCCTATCGTTGTGTTATGACTATGCCCTAGGTCGGGTCATGACAAACTTGGTATTAGAACATAAGGTTTAAAAGAGTCCTAGGGAGTCTAACATGCTGCATTAGGTAGAGTATTATTCATTAGTGTGAAGCGTACCACATCCATGAATAGGAGGCTACAAAACTTCTTAGTAAACGTCTTACTTCTTTCATGATATATGCCCTGTGGTAGAGTGGTTAAGTTTTTTCCCTCTAACACTTGTTCTTTGCAATTTTTAGAATATGCCTCCACGAAGATACCCCGCTAGAAGGAACGTGGTTGAAGAGGAGCAACAAGCTCCGAATGATCCTTTGAATGATCAATTTTCCAATGTCAAGTTCTGAATAGCTTTTCAAGTACTTGCTAAAGTTGTTATAGCTCAAGTAAATCATGAAGATGTTGCTCCCGTGAATACAAATGCAAGACGGTGGTAATAAGGGTTTCTGATTTCATGAGGATGAATCCACCGGGGTTTTGGGGTTCTAAAGTTGATGATTTTGTTGATAGCATCCATAAGATTATTGAGATCATAGGGATTAGGCTGGTTGAAAGGGAAGAATTGGCTATGTACCAATTGAGGGGTGTTTCTCAAATTTGGTTTGATCAATGGAAATTTGAGAGGGATAAAGTGGCGGAGCCCGTGATTTGGGAGGAGTTAAAAGGGGTGTTCCTTGATCTCTTTTTCCCACTATAGTTGAGCGAGGAGAAGGTGCAAGAGTTTATCAACCTTAATAAAGGCGGTATGAGTGTGAGAGAGTATTCCATCAAGTTTTCTTAATTGTCAAAATATGCTCTATTCATGGTTGCCGACTCAAGAGCTCATACGAGCAAGTTCGTATCGGGTGTGTCAGACATGGTTACAACAGAATGCACCACGACAATATTGATTCAAGAGATAGATATATTTTAACTCATAACCTATGCGGAGTAAGTATAAAGTGAGAAGCTAAAGGTGAATAATAGGGAGTTTAAGAGGCCAAGGACCGATGATAGTGAATTCTCTCATGCTAAGTCCGAAAGTGGTGGATGTCCTCGGTTTTGCAAAAAGTAATCCGGCCAAGGGTCTTATAATGCTACTACTCCAAGGTTTGATAAATATAGGGTGACCAACCCTAAACCTCAAAGAGGTGCTTCCATAGGACAAGTTACTCCCACATGCAATAACTGTGGTAGGAACCACAAGGGTGAATACCTAGCCGGGTTGAATGTGTGCTACTGGTGTGGTAAGACAGGTCATCATGCTAAGAAATGTAAGGTCAAAAATGGCCTTCCTAAAGGCCAAGTTACTCAAGGTGGCCAAGGGTAACCAAAGGGTGGTCAACGCAATAATAGGTTCTATGCCCTCCATGGTAGGCAAGAGGTGGAGGAGACTCTCTATGTTATTACCGGTATGTTACGGGTCTTTCACTATGATATTTATGCTTTGCTTGATCCGGGTGCAAACTTGTCTTTTGTTTCCCCTTATGTGTCCATGAGATTTGATGTCAGTCCTAAGAAATTGTTAGAGTCTTTCTCCATTTATACTCCTGTAAGTGAGTCGATTATGGGTAAAAAAGTCTATAGAAGTTGTCTGATTGCTATTTTCCATAAATTTACCCTATGTGACCTAGTTAAGCTTGAGATGACTAATTTTGATGTTATCCTTGGTATGAATTGGCTATATGAATGTTATGCTTCTATTGATTATAGAACTCGAGTGGTGAAGTTTTAATTCCTGAATGGGCCATTCCTAGAATGGAAGGGTAGCAACTCTGTGTTTAATGGTTAATTCAGTTTGTGCCTTAAAATTCAGAAAATAATTTCCAAGGGTTGTATTTATAATCTTGTGAGAGTTAGGGAAAAAAGTTTTGAATCCCCTTCCCTATTGTAAATGCATTTCTGGATGTATTTCCCGATTATCTACCCGAAATCCCTCCCAAAAGGGAGATTGATTTTGGCATAGACCTTCTTTCGAATACAGAACCTGTTTGTATTCCTACTTACCGAGTGGCTCTGGTGGAATTAAATGAGTTGAAGGATCAATTGAAAGACTTGTTAGACAAGGGTTTTCTTCGGCTAAGTATATCCTCATGGGGTGCTCCTATATTTTTTTTAGAAACAAAGATGGTTCACTATGTATGTGCATTCATTATCATAATTAAATAAGGAAACCATCAAGAATAAGTATCCACTTCCAAGAATAGATGACATGTTTGATCAATTGCAAGGGGCAAGTTATTTCTCCAAAATAGACCTTTATTTTAGTTACCACTAATTTAGGGTGATGGAGTGTGACATTCCTAAAACAATATTTCGGACGAGGTATGGCCATTATGAGTTTCTAGTCATGTCATTTGGTTTGATTAATGCTCCCGCGACTTTCATTGACTTAATTAATAGGGAGTTCAAGCAATACCTAGATATGTTCATGATTATATTCATCGACGACATTTTGGTTTACTCTCGAAATGAGGAAGGAGCATGCAAGTCACTTGAGGATTGTGTTGCAAACTCTAAGAGACAAATAACTATTTGCAAAGTTCAGCAAATATGAGTTTTGGTTAAGGGAGGTGGCCTTTCTTTGTCACATTGTGTTCCATTAAGGGATTATGGTTGATCCTAAGAAAACTGAAGCGGTTAAGAATTGGCCTAGACCGTCATCTCCTTCAAATATTAGGAGTTTTTTGGGCCTAGCTGGATATTATAGGAGATTTATGGAAGGGTTTTCATCAATCTCATCACCTTTGACCAAGTTGACTCAAAGAAAGGTGAAGTTTCAATAGTCTGAAGCATGTGAAAAGAGTTTTCAAAATTTGAAGGATCATCTCACTACCACTCCTATCTTGACCTTGCTAGAAGGGTCCTATGGTTTTGTGGTATATTTTAATGTTTCAAGGGTTGTTCTTGGTTGTGTATTGATACAACATGATAAAGTAATATCCTACGCTTCTAGGAAACTTAAGGTGCATGAACAGAACTATCCAACTCATGATCTTGAACTAGCAGCGGTTGTGTTTGCTTTGAAAATTTGGAGGCACTATCTTTATGGTGTCCATGTGGATGTGTTCACCGACCATAAGAGTTTAAAATATATGTTTAATAAAAATGACTTGAACCTTCGGCAAAGGAGATAGCTTGAATTATTGAAAGATTATGATATGAGTGTGTTTTGGATCAGCCAGGCAAAGCTAATGGGTTGCCAATGCACTAAGTAGATTGTTCATGAGTAGTGTGGCACATGTTAAAGAACATAAGAAAGAATTGATTAGAGATGTTCATAGATTGGCACGTTTAGGTGTGAGTTTGGTTGATTATAATGATGGACGTATTCTTGTTCATAATGGTTCGGAAACGTCTGTTGTAGTGGATGTTAAGTCCAAGCAAGTCCAAAATCCAATATAGGTTAAGTTAAAGAAGTCGGTTGCCGAAAAATCCATTGAGCTCCCTATGAATGGTAACTTTTGTATCACCCCACTCAAACTTTACACACTGATGAAGAGTCAAAGGAACTGCTTTTTCAATATGGACCCATTGTCTTCCCAATAATAGGTTGTAGTTGGATGACATATCCATCACTTGAAATAGGACAGGGAATTCTGTTGGCCACACTTGCAATGTGAGATAGATTTTTCCAATGACGCTTCTCTGCGCTCCACTAAAAGCTCTAACTTTCACACGACATTCCTCTACATCTCCCATATTCAAGCCTAAAATCTCAGAGTTATAAAAGTGTAGATGTTACATCTAGAACCACCATCAATCAGAACTTGGGTAATAATCTTATCACAATAATTGACCGAGATATAAAGTGCTTTGTTGTGTCCAGTCCCTTCTGCCGGTAGCTTAGCATCATGGATAGAGATTTTGTTAGCTTTCCACCATTCGTCTAATTGTTGTAGCTAAGGTTTCACTTGTGGTCTCTTTTGGAATGCAAACACCATTTAACACTTTCATCAAAGCATTCCTATGTGCCTCAAAACTCATTAGTAAAGACATTATGAATATGTGAGCCGACATTTTCTTCAGTTTCTCTTCGACTGAATACACTTTTGGCTGTATCTTCTTCCAAAATTTAGTGACTTCAGCATCGGTAACATTCCTTTTCTGATTCTATTCCTTCCCAAGAACTACTTAATTCAGATCCTCTGGAGCATAGCACCTTCCCGACCTAGTCATTCCATGAGCCACAACAGTGTCAATCATCTTGCCCTTGGCTTCTGTTTTATAGTCCCATGGGACTCCTTTGGTGTCATACGCAGGCTTTCTAGTAATCGTAGTGGTCACTACAACTCTTGGGAGATATGTTTGGACCATTAGATATTCCCTCAGTTAAACATTGATAAGTAGTTGCGCTGGAGATGTAGTGGCAACTTCTTCGATATTCCAAATAGGCGCGATACTTTCTTCCAAGTTGTACTCTTCTTCTAGAGTAATCATGTTGACTTCTAAATTCTCATGATTTGGAAAAGGGTTATTGTTTACATTTGGAGGTGTTGGATTGCATTTTATTATTCCTTTTCCGATTAGAGACTCAACTTGGTTCTTCAAGCCATAACAATCTTCTGTGTCATGTACATGGATTCTCGAGTGGTAAGGGCATCTCTTGTTTCCATCAAATTTGTGGGGGATTGGATCAGGGAGTTTTCCTTCAACCGGCTGTAGCACTCTTACTATCATCATCCTTTCAAACAATTAGGCATAAGGTTCGTCAATGGGTGTGTAGGTGCGAGTATGTCTAGCTTCAAGATTTGGACGTAGTCTTAGTCCATATGCTGGTCTATTTTAGTGGATTGGTGCTTGGACTGAAATATGTGGTCTTGGTGGATTTTGGTATACTGGTGCTCGGAGTGGATTATAGTGTGTTTGGGTATTATATACTGGGTACGAGACATATGGAGTATATGCAACAATTTAAGGATTATTGGGTATCAGTGGGATAGTCCTCCGTGCTGGTAAGTGACAACCAAAACATCCTTCTTTTTCTTCTTGATGCCACCAATGGAGCCTGATTGTATGGACTTGATTATAGCTTGCAATGCAGCCATGGATTGAATTTACCTGATTTGATGCCTTTCTCTATAAAATCTCCCATCTTGACCAATTTTGCAAACTTTTGGCCCATCATCAACATTATCTTGTCAAAGTAGATACCTTCATGAGCTCTAATAAAGTACTTTGAGAGATCACTCTCATCCAGTGGTGGTTGAACCTTGGCAGCCTCGATTCTCCAATGTCGTGCATACTCCTGGAAGTCCTCAGATGGTTTCTTATGTATGTTGGCCAATAAGATCCCGTCTGCAGTGATTACAGTATTAAATCTAAAGCTATTTATGAAATCGTCATCCATTTCCTAGCAGTTATGCCATTTAGAAGGATCTTGGCATGTATACTAAGTCAATGCTTCTCCAGACAGACTTTGAATGAAAAACTTCATTCTTAGCTTCTCATTTCTCTTTACACCGACTAACGTGTCACAGTATGCCCTCATATGTGCGTGAGGGTCGCCCTTTCCATCAAATATGTCAAACTTTGGTGGTATCCTACCGGCATGCCAATGTCTAGGTGGATACATAAGTCATCGTAATCTAGGTAATCTGTTCCCCTAGTGACTTGCAAGTTTTTCAACGCCTTTCTTAGACCATGAAGTTGGACATCTATCGACTCATTTTCTTTCAATCGGGCATCCTTCTCTATCTCTGCATATTGATCAACCTTATATGGGTCCTTGACCATAGCCAGTGTCATGAAAATAGGAGATTTAATATCATATACAAGTGGCATTTGTGGATCATAAGGAGCGGTAATGTGTGTCCCAAATATCAGACGTGTTGCTGGATTACAGATAGAGGAGTTAGTGGGGCTTGACCATGAGCAGGAGCATAATGGATTTGTTTAGGCACATTTGGTAAATCGTTGGAAGGCAAGTCAATTCTTGGAAAGTAGGGGGGTGCCTTGAAAGTTGGGAAGGTAGTAGCCAAAAGTTTGGCCAAGTCTCACATTTGACGCAATTCCTCCCTCAGGATCTTAAACTCTTGTTCCATATGAGCCATTTTCTCCTCATTTCAAATGTCCGCCATATTTTGAGAAATAAATGCCACTTTTCTTCTCCTATAGGTGTGCTCCAATAACTAAGACGATCATTGTGGCTCTAGATCTTGCTACATACGTCTATAGTATAGTCCATTTGTGATTGTCATCTATAGAAGTGCTCTATTGACTAGACCTGTAACAAATTACAACCCCCAAAGAAATTGTGTCCCCTCATGCATGCTGAAAATGATCGAAATACCTCGACAAGAATCATATGCACCAAGGAATGCAACACTACAAAGAGGCCCATCACTATCGACAAAATCTAATGTTTACTGAGTGAAATCTCATTGGGAAGACCATGGCTCCCAAAAAGATGATCACAAAGTTCCTTGGCCGCATGTGCATCCATTGCCTACGGGTGCAAGCAAATTCTTCTTGGTGTTTATCGAAGCTCTGGAGATGAAAAAATCTTTTGAAAAGATATTTCAACTTTACCTTTACATTTTCCACATTCCTTAGTGATGGAAAGACATGCAACCCTAAAAGCCCAAGGAAATCTCTTGCACTTATGGTTGATGTACATACTGGTTTTTTTCTTGTTATCGATAATTCTATAAAATTACTGAACTCCTCCAATATAGGAGTGATCTCAAAATCCAAGAATTTAAAGGTCACTGTGTTTGGATCCTAGAACTCCATCAGTAGAGTAGTGAGGATTTTGTTGGCTCGAATTCCCATGAGCAACAACAATGCACCTAAATGCCTTGTCTGTGTGACCTATGAATGTTTCGCCACTAATTTTGTAAGATGTGGGGGGCTAAAATAACCATTTGAATATTTGGGAGGTTTTGATTGATATTCATATAAAAGAAAGGCAGGGGGTACGATAAGTATGAGCCCGTTTGGATTGGCTTTAAGTTGGTCAAAACCAACTTAAAGCCCCTTTTTAGCTTTTAGACGTGTTTGCCTAATGCTGACTTTAAGCCATAAAGTTCTTAAAGTCAGTCAAAAATGAAAAGTTAGAATTCCTAACTTTTTTTTTCCAAAGTGCTTAAAGTCATTTTCTTTGACCATGGAAATTACTTTTATATCCTTTGTATTTTAACTAAATGTCCAAACTACCTTTTTTTTATTCTTTTAACCCTAAAATTCACATCATAAGCACTTTTATCCAAACACTCAACTGCTTATTTATAAAAATAACTTTCAGCACTTCAAAGTTCTAAAAGCACTTCATACATAAAAGTTACTTTTTTTAAGCCAATCCAAACGGGCTCTATGTTTACTCCAAATGCATCATGTGTTTTAGTTTGGACAAAGTGTGGCTTTCCTAATTGCGAAGAAGATGCCTTGAATCGCTTCGCCTAAGATGTATGCATCATGACATATTTTCTAGAGTAAGATTTTTCCTAGATGTTCAAGAGTGAGACTGAATGTTTATGAGAAGGCACACTAACCTTATTACGCCAACTCTGAAACTAAGGAATCCAAAAGAAGGTATGAGGGAGTGTGAGACACTCCCCGCATGAACCACAGTGTGTATGTGTACGACCAAAGACTCAATAGAAAATTCAAATAACAGTGTAGGAAATGCAGTGACATGTAGTGTTTTCAAACAAATAAGGAGCAAAAGTTTGGATTTGGCTTGCGTCCTTTCAAATAAAGAGTGATAAATTACGATAAAATAATTAAAGAAAATAATAGACAGATAATAAAAAAATATCCCTTAATTCTAAAACTAAATTTTACTAAGGTTAAAATCTAAAATGACAAGTACATGGCGTTTCTCCAGCAGAGTCGTCAAGCTGTCGCACATCATTTTCGAACTGGTCGAAATAGTTCGCAACATAAATGGTTATGCCTATAATTTTGAAAAATGTTTAGAGTCGCTACATAATTTTAAGGAAAATATTAGGAAAATTATTTTTTAAAAATATAAATGTAAACTCTGTTTTAATTTGCGAAATCAGTGAGATTCTAGGTAAGGGTTGTGGTTTAATCGAGAGGAAGGTGTTAAGCATCCCTCAGAGCCTATCCGAAGATAGTACTTAAATTTAATTTAGAAAAATGATTAGGAATATTTTATTTATTTTTTTACTTTAGAAAATATTGATAAGAAAAAGTTTTCATTATGTAATATATGTGAAATAGATAAATATATTTGTGTCTTTCAAGATTATTATTACTATGTTTATAACAGAGTAAAAAATACAGAAATTTATTTACCAATGTTTTTTACTAAAATCCCAGACTCTTGGGGTAAAAAGTTAATAGATACTTATAACCCCGGTACAGCTGATAGTTTAGGAAAAAGAATAACTCATTTAAAAGATAAGCTTACAAAATGGTGTGCAGATGTTATATTAGCTAAAGGAACAAAAGGATTAAGAAAGAAAAGGATATACTCGATATCAAAAACCTTTTTACAAAAGAAATAATAAAAGAAAAAATCCAAAAGAATGCAGATGTTACTATTGTAAAGAGATAGGACTTATGCCAATAGATGCCCAAAGAAATTTCTTAATAATAACAAGAAAATAGAAATCGATGAAAATATCGAAGAAATGATAAATTCAGAAGAATTTATACACTCAATACTTTTGAAGAAGTTGAATCAGACGATACAATTTTAATATTAACTAATACGGATTATTATTATTCGTCATAAGAAGACAGTCAAGATGAATAATGAAATAGAAACTGTCCAGGATATAATAGAAGAAACGATAGAACAAGTTGGAGAAGATAAACAAGATATTTTTATTGATAAAAAAAAATTAAAATAAATACAAAAAAAAGTTTTTTTTAACTAATTACTCAGGATTTGACGTAAATATACTTGAAAAATTCGGATTAAGAAAACGACAACATCATTTATTTTACGTATTAAATATCCAAAAAAAGAGCATTAGAAGTTTCTGTTACTTCTAATAACAACTTCTAGTGCTCTTTCTTGGATATTTAATCCGTAAAATAAATGATGTTGTCGTTTTCTTAATCTAATTCTTTCAAGTATAGTTACGTCAAATCCTGAGTAATTAGTTAAAGAAAACTTTTCTTTTTGTATTTGCTTTAATTTTCTTTTATCAATAAAAATATCTTGTTTATATTGTCTAACTTGTTCTATCGTTTCTTCTATTATATCATAGACAGTTTCTATTTCATTATTCATCTTGACTGACTTCTTCTGATGAAGAATAATAATCCATATCAGTTAATATAAAAATTATACCGTCTGATTCAACTTCTTCAAAATTATTTAGTTGTATAAATTCTTCTAAATTTATCATTTCTTCGATATCTTCATCGATTTCTATTTTCTTGTTATTATTAGCAAATTTCTTTGGGCATCTATTGGCATAGTGTCCTATCTCTTTACAGTAGTAACTTCTGCATTCTTTTGGATTTTTTCTTTTGTAAAAGGGTTTTGATATCGAGTATATCCTTTCTTTTTGTAATATCTGGCCTTTCTCTTTTTAAAATATTTTTTCTTAAAGAGTTTCTTTTTCTTATATTTTCTTTTAATCTTTTTATAATAATAGGGACTTTCACATCCAATCATTATAGGCATTTTAGGATTATCACAACATAGACTTATTTTCTTTCTTAATTCTTTTGTTGCTTTAGCTAATATGACATCTGCACACCATGTACTAAGCTTTTCTTTTAAACGAGTTATTCTTTTTGCTAAAGTATCTGTTGTTCCAGAATTATAGGTATCTATTAATTTTTTTCCCCAAGGATCTGGAATCTTAGTAAAAAACATCGATAAATACATTTCTATAGTTTTTACTCTATTATACACATAATAATAATAATCTTCAAAGAAACAAATATATTTATCTATTTCACACATATCACATAATTATAATTGTAACAAAGACATTTCATATTTTTTGATCGTTGCAGGGTCTTTTAAAATATTACCTTCTCCGGCAAATTCTAATCTTATAGTTTCTGTAGCTCTTGTAATTAAATTAGCAATTTTATCATTAGTGCGAAAAATATCATTTCTAGTGGTATCATTTAAGTTTTACCAAAATCTTAGCACACTATTTAATAGACTTCGTTCTATAAAATATTTAATGGTGTCATAATCTATTTTTTTACCATTACTGCTATCCTTAAGGAAGTTTCCCATTTATCTATAGCTTCTTCAATATTATTAATACAATCTAAGTCTAAATATATTCCAAATGGATTAATCGCTTCACTTTTCATTGATCCTATGGGTGTATGACTATCTTTTGTTCTTAATGCAACATTTACACCTGCATAAGCCCTGGTGGGTCTATTAAAACTTGTTCGGCTAGTTTCAGCCTAAGTAGGGAGTTTAGTAATATTAGGATTAAAATCTACGTTTTCTGGTTTGATAGTATCTATTTTTAAGTTTATCATATCACCTTCATTTTTCAAAGTGGTCTCTTTTATATTTATTATAAGATGATCTATTTCAGAATTTTCTAAGTTAGAGCTTACCATTTTAAATTATTTTTTCCGTATCGTTCAGATATTTTTTTTTGAAATATGGGATCCTTTGATATCTAAGGTTTTATTTATAGGTTCTTTCTCAATTTTTATTTCTTTTTGATTTAGTATATCTTTTAAATTCTGGATTTCTTTAATTATTAATTTTCCAAAATAAATTATCGTTCTTTGTATTTCATACAGATCTTATTCTATTTTTAAAGAATCTTCCTCATTTAGTAATATATAATGAGATTTGTTGTCCATTTTATCCTAAACTAGTTGTGTGCTTTTTGAAATAGTAGTTTTTAAGTACTTTTATATTATCTCTTTCTCTTATTATATCATCATTATTAGAGAGTATAGTTTTTTGTGTTCTTTTTATCTGCTCATTCATATGGACATCTAATCCCTTTAAATATTATTTATAAGCTTTATCTTTTATTTTAGCAATTTTTAAATTTTTCTGAAAAGTCCAATATAGATGGTGGTCTAATCTTATATCTGAAAAAGACAGTAGTTTTTTCATTATCCTATACTAGAAGGATGAGTGTCAATTTCAATTTTGATAAGTTTTATATTATGAGTTAGTCCTCTATGACCCTGTCATAGTCGGATAATATTTTTTCTGTTCTAATAATAGCGTCTCTATTAGTATTATCTCTTTGGAGTAAGAATAATATTTTTTTGCATTTTTCTTTGCCTCTTTGGCTATCTTTTACATGTTTTCTAAATTTCCATAAATAAGTATTATCTATTTTTATGTCACTGAAAGAGGGTTGTTTCTTCATTCTATATCTATGTTATTAAAATTTTTATTACATCTTAACTGTTCAGTTACTCTATCGAATTTGGATACATTATTTTCTTGCCTAATCTTGATGTCTAAAGAGGATATGGACATGTTTTTAGAGATATCTACTTCTATGTGTTTAATATCTATCATGGATCTGATACCAACGGGGAGAGGGGGTCCAGAAAATCTCTAGTTCGATAAATCGATAATCTGCGTGGGTATATTTTTATATATAATAGCATAATCATCTTGTTTAACAAGTAAAATTAATTCTTTTAAAGGGGAATATGTTATGTCTAAAGCAATCATAATATCAAAAATTGAGTAACTTTCCTGAATAATTTAATATTATAACAATATAATATCTTAACTTGAATAAAAGTCAAGGGTCCAACACGCTTCCATACCTTATCTCATTTTGACCAACATTACTCTGGGTATTCGTCGAGACTTTTAACGGACATCTCAGTCCCAACCTGTTTCCAGGTAACTGTAATGACCCTGAAGGTCATTTTTGAAATTTTTGTAAAATGACCACCCCTCCCTATAGATGCTCTGAGTCGTTTCTGATTGGTACTGGGTATAGATTTTTCGAAAATCCTATGAAAAGTTAAGTCTTTGGAAATTTTGAGTTTTTATAAGTTTTAAATATTAAAAAGTGGTATTTGAGGTCAATCAGAGCTACAGGTCTCGGAACGGAATTCCATTGATTCCAATAGCTCCAAAATGTCAAAAATGGCTTGGGAGGCTTTACAAAATCAGTTTTGGAGTTGTAACGAAATTTTGAGGCTTGAGTTGAGAAATTAAGGAATTTTAGGCTAAGATTTGACTTTGATCAACTTTTGGAGTTCTGATGCTCGGAATAGAATTCCACCGACTCCATTGGATTTCGGTGATGGTTTTTGGTCTAGAAGAAGTGTTGGCTAAATTTTTAGAGGTCCAGAGCCTATTTTGGTATTTTGAAGGCCTAAGTTGGTTTAGTTGCGACTTTTTGAGTTTTGGGTGAACGAGATCTCGAATTCAAATTCTGATGATTCCATCAGCTCTGGAATGACCAAATTAGGCTGGTAGCGCTATTGGAATGACTATCGAGGCAATCTATACGAGTTTGGGGCCATTTGGCGCTTTTGACTTTGAAAGTTAGCCTATGGTTGACTTTGGTCAACATTCTTGAAAAATGCGCTCTATTGAAAATTTTGGCAGCGCAGTTAGTTCCGTAATGTCAATTTTGGTCTAGAACGACCCTTCGTTTACTTTCCTAGGCTTCCGAACTTATATCGAGGCCCGTTATGGAATATGGCTTAAAATGGCTCTTGGATGTGGGATCCTCTTTATATTAAAATGATCTCGTATGGGATTTTTGAATGCTCCATTGAGTTCAGAATATCGCATTTAATGGGTAGCATATCTCGTTTATTTTTATTTAATTTTGAACAAATTTCGAGCATCCTATCGGAGATTTTGAATTTTCCAAAATCTAATTTGGCAGCAGCTGGTGCAGTTCCTTTTTTGGGATATTTTCTCCAACTTTAAAACCCCATAAGTTGAGCAGTAGGGCTCCAAATTGGGTGATTCAAAAAGAAAACCTGTGAGATTTTTCATGGAGAACGCATTGGAGAGCTTGAAAATTGATTTAGAGCATTCGATTCAGGTAAAAATCATGATTTTATTTGCAGCAATGTCTATTTTCGGATTGAGTTTTTGAAGAACTTTGAGAAATTATTTCTTGACCTATATAAACCCGATTTTGGTGATTCAAGGATCTAAATTCAAGAGCATTTCATGAGGAATCTCATGGTGATCTCAAATATGTGAAGGGAAGGTTCGTTTGAGGTAAAAATGCATGCTTAATTACTGATTTAGTCTTTTTTAAAATGAAATTTTATTGCATTTTAGAAGAGTGTATCTTGGTCAATATAACTCCTTTTTGAGTAATTTTTTAGGTTAGATTGTGAGGTTTTTCGCAAGAATCGTCGTAGTATAATTTGTTTGGGTTGGAAGGGTCTCATATTTTCGGAATTAGCTGATCTTGATGCTGTCATTTTTGGGTCTTTTAGTTGGAATTTATGAGTTTTGGTTGCATGCTCGTCCCACATAATTTCCCACCCCAAATTGTGTTATAAATCTAGTTTATAAGCTTGGGATGAAGTTTCGAACCTATTTTGGGGGTCAAATCCAGAATTTCGTAAGTGGGTCCCACATTTTCTGTTTTAGACCCTGATATTGGTCCATCTCAAAAAATTATGAAATTAGTGTCTAAACAACTGTATCGACATCGTGATTCTATTTTTGATAACATGGTAGCATTCCAAGGCATTTTAGAAGGGAAAAGCTTTGGCACAGTGATTTGGAGCGCACTTGTTTAGCCTACATATAGGCTACAGTTTTACCTTTCTTTAGATTGAGATGGAATGTCTGAAGCATGTTGAAATAGTTAGAATTCGGTTTTTTCAAATATTTAGAAGCATGTGTCTTATCATTATTTGTTAGTATTATAAACAATGAGCATGTTGTTGATACTATGGAGTATGTTGGCCTTAGTATAGGATGTAAACTTGCTTTAGATGCCCCGGTGTCACTCCGGTGGACTTAGATCCTTGTAGAATGATGTAGCAGGCTAGTGCCTGGTAGTTTGTTCTTAGTTAGGCATTACCCTTGCTCTTAAAAATATCCTCATCCATAAATTGGTATAATCGTGCCTTTAGTGATGCATCGGCCACACTAGACTTCGTGATTGTTGACTTTTGCTTCAGTTCTAGTTTTGGCGGCATATCGGTTGACTCATTTGGGAAAAGATTTTTGGTACTGCTGTACTCTAGTTGGGAAGTAGAATATTTGGCATCATAGAATAAATTATCTATGAGCATCCGAGTACCAAGTCCCAGCCTCTGTTCTGAATTATTAGGGAGCATTCAAGTACTCAGCCCTGGCCTCTACCGGCTTGCTAATATGATGAGCATCCAGGTACCCAGTCTCAGCCTCGATCATACCGATGTATTACGGCGAGCATCTGGGTACCCAGTCCTAGACTCGACCACAGTTCTATATTATGGCAAGCATCCGGGTACCCAGTCTCGGCCTTTGCCACTTTAAACATTCGGGCGAGCATCTGGGTCCCAGTCTCGGCCTCGACCCCTAAGTCACCCCTAGATCGATTGACTCTTAGAGATTCTAGGTTTGGAAATGATATAGTATTTTGGCTCCTAACATCGCATATTCTTGGTTCCTAGCCTTGGTAGTTGTTGCTATTTTATGTACTCGGCAAGCTTATGGGAGTTCATCTAGGTTTTTATTTAACTTGCGCACCAGTGTCCCGGCTGTGCTTATGGGGGCCTAGTTGGATATAGTTAGCTGTAGTTCTCATAGTTAGTACTCTTTCCCCTTTTGAGGCTTATGTTGACTCCTATTTAGGCTATTCCTCTTTTTCATATGGTTTTTACCTTTTTTGCTCATTCTGCCAATGATGCCTACTGGGTACCTATTGTCTTAGTACTCATACTACACTCTACATCTATTTTTGTTATGCAGGACCAAGCACCAGCTACCATCGTGGATAGACCGAGCCTATTGTAGTCAGCTTTGGAGACTAAGGTGAGCACTTGGCATTTTTGGATCATTCCTGTCTTCTTCAGTATGGATGGGCCGTCTTTTGCCTTTAGAGACTAGTTAGTTATTGTATATATTTTCAGTCCACTTTCGGTATTGATACTCATCTTTTATTTTGTAGCATCTCTATACTTGTGACTTCCAGGTTTTGGGAGGGATCTTTAGTTGTATATATCATGTTTGGTTTACTTCCGCTTATTCTTTCTGCCTATCTTTATATTTTAGCACTCTTGTTTAGTTTCTTCCCTCAAACCCATTACTTGAAGTTTTGGGTTGACGGGTTGGCTTACCTACTTGTGGGTTATAGTAGTTGTCATCATGACCTAAGGAATTGAGTCATGACAAGTTGGTATCAGAGCCCTAGGTTCATTGGTCTCACTTGTACAGAGCTAATGTCTAGTAGAGTCTCGCGGATGGATGCGACAGGATGTCATTATGAACATTCTCTATGTTGTATTATTTCCTGCAGTATTGTGTCTTATTGATTTCGTAAAATCTCATTTGTTCCACTCTTTTTCAAGGATGGTTCGTATGCTTGGTACCACCATTCGTGATAACGCACTAAGGCCTAACATGCCTAAAGGTCATCCTTGTGGGAAAGGTAGGAGAGCAGCACCAGCTCCCGACCTAGAGATAGAGCTGGAACTGGTAGAGGAGCATCAGGATGCTCCTATTCTTACTCATCCAAAGGGACCACCACCACCAGTATAGCTTCCAGCTACACCAGTTATGACCCCACCACTACAGGCAGTGATTTTATAGCTCCTTACAGCTATTGGGGTTGTACCATAGGCCTCGACCTTAGTAGCGGGCATACCAGCACTGCGGAATCCATCAGTCCAGCCAGCACCTGAGGTTCAGCTGCCTCCACCAATTGTTGCACCCCTACTAGCAGTTCCAGAGGGTATGATGTCATTATAGGATCAGAAGATGTTAGGGGTATTTCAAAGGCTATCACCCCTAATATTTTCTAGAGCCATTGTCAAGGATGCCATGGAGTTCTTGACTACCTATCAAGAGCATCTCTATTTCTTGGGTTTTGTGGAGTCCAGAGGCGCCGACTTCACTGTCCACCAGTTCAGAGGGGCATCCAGACAGTGGTAGCGCTCTTATTTATAGTCCAGACCAGCTGGGTCACCACTATTAACATGGGCCCAGTTCTTAGAGGCTTACTTGGCTTGATACATCCCTAAGAGTGTTCGGGACTGACTTTGAGATCTGTTTACTCAATTGGAGCAGGGCCACATGACGATTGCAGAGTATGAGGCTAGATTTCATCAGCTTTCCCAATATGCAACTATGATTCTACCCACTGAGGAGGAGTGGGTACAATGTTTTGTGTGCAGATTGAGACCTTACCTAATGTTGGGGACTGAGCACTTTATTTCTACCGGCCACTCTTTTCTGGATATGGTGGATCATGCCTACATGATCGAGATTATTCATCGTCATGCCCAAGAGGGCAGTGATAAAAGATCCAGGCATCAGGGTAGCTATAGTGGGTCCCAGCCTAGAGGCCATGATAGTTATGACAGGCCTTGCCAATGGTTCCAGCAGGATAAGTACTAGCACGGTCAGTCCAGCCAGCCAATTCAGGCTGCCTTGCTAGTAGTTGAGGGTAGTCAGCCCTGTTTGGGGGGTTCCACCATAGGGCAGAGCTTGAAGGGATCAGGTCTGCTTCATTTCTACCGCGGATGAGTTATCACGGGTCGTTCAGCTTCAAAATACTTCAATTATGGCTCAGTGGAGTACTAGGATAGGGAGTGTCTTAGCCAGGATAGACCGTTGGTAGTAGCACCACATTCACCAGGAGGTATAGATCGAGGTCACGGCCATGGCGATGGTTAGTAGGGTGTTCGAGGAGGTTCCCTGGGAGGCAGGTCAGGTGGTAGGGAAAATATTCATAGGGGAGTCTGATAGGGACATTTCTATGCTGCTCCAGTGAGGGTAGAGGCTTAGGCATCAGATGATGTTATCACAGGTACTATCCTTATTTGTCAACAGACTGCTTTAGCTTTATTTGATCTAGGTTCCATATATTCCTATGTGTTTATATATTTTTCTCTATGTCTGGGTAGTACTTATGAGTCACTTAAGGTCCCTGTTTCGACCCCGATAGAGGATTCTTTAGTAGTGGATCAGGTTTGTAGATCCTGTATGGTGACTATTCAGGGGCATAAGACTCGGGCAGATCTTATTTTACTTGATATACTAGATTTTGATGTTATTCTGGGTATGGATTGGGTATCCCCTCATCATGTGGTATTGGACTGTTATACCTAGACCGTTATATTAGCCATACCTAGTATTCCCTTGGTCTTATGGCAGAGTATTTATAGTCTCCCACCTACTGGGATCATATCCTTTATGCGGGCCTGGCGGCTAGTTGGGTCCGGGTGCTTAGCGTACTTAGCATATGTCTGTGATGTGTCCAGTGAGGCCCCTACTATTGATTCAGTCCATGTGGTTAGGGAGTATACTAATGTCTTCCCTACTAATCTACCTGCCCTACCCCTAGAGAGAGATATTGAATTTGCCATAGATTTGGAGCTGGGAACAAAGCCTATTTCTATACTACCTTATTATATGTCCCCCGCAGAGCTCAAGGAGCTCAGTGTGCATCTTGAGGATCTTCTAGGTAAGGGATTTATTTGCCCTAGTGTGTCGCCATGGGGTGCACCCATGCTGTTTGTTAAGAAGAAGGATGGGACTATGTGGATGTGTGTTGATTACAGGCAGCTGAACAAGGTGACAGTGAAAAACCGTTACCCCATGCCTCGTATCGATGATCTATTAGATTAGCTTCAGGGTGAGACCATGTTTTCTAAGATTGACTTGAGATCTGGCTATCACCAGTTGCGGATTAGAGCAGCCGACATTCCTAAGACTGCTTTTCGGACTCGGTATGGCCATTATGAGTTCCTTGTGATGTCTTTTGGGTTTACCTATGCCCCCACAACTTTATAGACCTTATGAATCAAGTATTTAGGCCTTATCTTGACTTCTTCGTGATTGTATTCATCGATGACATACTGGTATACTCGTGGAGTAGGGAGGAGCACGCGCAGTATTTGAGGGTTGTGCTCCAGACTTTGAGAGATCAACAACTTTATGCTAAATTCTCAAAGTACGAGTTTTGGTTGGAGTCTGTGGCATTTTTGGGAAATGTGGTGTCCAGAGAGGGTATCAGAGTAGATCTGCAAAGATTGAGGCTATTCATGGTTGGGCTAGGCCCACATTTAACCCACCAGGATTTTCCCTTTGTATGGTCCAAGGAGTGTGAGTCGAGCTTTCGGAAACTTAAGGAGTTGCTTACCACCGCTCCTGTTCTGACTCTACCAGTTAAGGGAGAGATCTTTTTGGTATATTGTGACACTTCTGGTGTAGGTCTTGGGTGTGTATTGATGCAGCATGGCCGAGTTATTGCTTATACTTCCAGACAGTTGAGAGTGCACGAGCACAACTACCCCACCCATGACTTAGAACTGGCAGCAGTAGTTTTGCGCTCATGATATAGAGGCACAACTTATACAAAGTTCATTGTGAGATGTATACAGATCACCGCAACTTATAGTACCTTATGAGTCAGAAGGATCTTAATTCTAGACAGCGGCACAGGATTGAGCTACTAGCCAATTGTGACATCTCTATCCTCTACCACCCTAGCAAGGCAAATATAGTAGCAGATGCCTTGAGCCGGAAGATGGAGAGTATGGGTAGTTTAGCTTACTTATCTGCTGCGGAGTGACCCTTAGCCTTAGAAATCCAGTATTTGGCTAATCGGATGGTCAGATTGGAAATCTCAGATTCTGAACCGATTTATAAACAAGACTCTACTAGACACGCTCTGTAGACACTCCAAGGGCGAACTGCTCTGATACTATTTCTATCACGACCCAACCCCATAGGCCGCGATTGGGGTCCGACCTAGAACCCCGTATATATATTTATCAGTTGTGGTCAAGCCAAGCTTTAAATAATATATTACTACGCATCAACACCCTACTAGGTGATAACATTTTCATAAACATGTAGTCTCTTTCAGTTGGATCACATCATGAAAGGGCATGCAAGCACATGAGGCTGCCATAACATAATAGCACATATAATACATCACATAGATCCAGATGAACCAAAATGACATACAAAACCCATATATACATATCTACAGTCCTCTAACAATATTAACGATAACATATGGCAGGACAGGGCACCCTCCGTACCCATGGATAAACTAAAACAATTATATAAATCAGCAGCCAGTGCCAAAAACTAGGCTCTGATCCAATAGAGCCTCTTCCAGCTGATCTGAATGGAATCCTAAGTTGGTGGACTCCAAAAACCTTTATCTGCACCTGCGGGCATGAAACGCAGCCCCCCAAACAAAGGGGGTCAGTACAACATATATACTGAGTATGTAAAACATAACATAATACAACTGGAAGCAGAGGATAAAATATCAAATCATAAACCTGTACCTGTACCCTGTGAATCATAAAAGCATGCATGCTCAAATCATTTAATATAGATGGCCCTATCAAGGATTCGGTGAATCATATCTGTAGGACCATCATAGGCCCGGCACCATCATCACCTTATTACAACACATCATCTATATATAGATACGTACCTGGCCCTGTAGTGAGGGACTCGGTGAGTTTTTCATGTCATTGCATTATCATGTCCTCGTATAGTGTACTCGGCCTTTTAGTGAGGGACTCGATGGATAATCCAGTAAACTGCGCACGTCCACATACCCCAGCCTGGGACTCATTGATAGAAGGGTTACAATATGCACTAGTAGAGTAGTGAGTAACCATATGTAATTTAAAACATTATCAGAGACTTGACTGTATAAGAAGATTTAACTTTCGTCTGAGGACCCGAGTAGTAGTGTAGTCATCTCGAGTGCCCTCTAAATGCCATTATGGGCTATATTAGCTGTAATCTTGAGGATCCTAGACATGTATTAATGTAAGGCCAAATCGCTTAAGGAATCAGAAATACTTATTACCATATAGTCTTTAAGACTTAGAGCCTATACATTTGTCACCTCTTTAACATATAGAAGTTTCAAGGAAAATAGTTCAACTATTACATAAGTTCGATATCTAGAGGTAAATAGAAGATGCTTAAGAGTGGAATTACCTCAGAGATTGTATCTTGTTCTACTTATGTCTAAGACATGCTAAAAAAGGAAGAGGATAAGCTTTACACTGTCTATGCTTTCCTTTATGGGGTTATTATATACACATTTTGTACTCGGCCCATTTTGGGTTTCGGTGAACAGACATGGCATCATAACGTCATTTTCATGCCAACTACCTCTCAAGAGATAGGAAGGATAGGCTTACATACACTACTTCTTAACACATGGAATTCTTGCAGGGGTTCCAATATCAAGCAGTGGATAGGGATTATGAGGCGTACTTGAAGTTTTGGGAACGGAATTATCCCCACATTTCATACACAATCCACTTAAGGATAAGACATGCCAAAAGGAAGGAGAGATAACTTTACATACCTATTATGGGTTACTCTTTTTCACATTCTCCTCATCGTCCTTTGAACCTATTCAACATGAAAGAAATACGAATATCAACAACACTTGACATTTCAGCATCTTAAGTTGCACATGAGTATTCATAGAACTCATTTCCTCGCTCATCTTCTCGATTAGTTTTTTAGTTAGTTAAGGCATTAACGGAAATCGGGCAGCACCTCCCCTATAACATGCCCTATCTGAATTTTCAATTACATCCCTAATCACTATATACAACAAAAAAAAACACCCTTCAGCATATATACAAGCAATTCACATCAACATTAAACCAAAAAAACTCCAACCAACTCTTTCAAAATTACGATATCCAAAATAGGGTTTCTAGTCTCTATTTTGTAAAACCTTTAACTATACGAAATAGAGGACCGTGTGGCCGCAACCGAATCTCCCACAACGCTTTTAGAATACTTTTCATCCCTGCAACACACCATCACACCACCTATAGCCGCAGCACCACAAGCACAATACCCTACTCGACTTCAATTTAACTATAACGACTTCAATTTAGATTGGTTCTAACGTCAAACATTTTTATGACATTTTCATATTTATAGACACTTAGACAACGTATAATAAACTTCATAAAAATACCATAAACTCCAAATTGAAAGGAAAGACTTTACCTTACCCGAAATTGGTCCAAACTGGCAAAAACCAGCCTCGGAAAACTCTTGATGTGCTAAAATGGAGTGAACTATTTGGGTCACTTCTTTGCTTCCCCAAATAGTAATTTTAGGCTATTAAACATCGTTATGTAACTGTGGGATACCGAAAATAATTAATTTATGGAACAAAAGTCGTAGGCTCACCTTAAGGTGGACAAACCCGTAGCCTCTCTCCTTGGCTCTCTAAGTTTTTCTTTCAACTTTCTCTTATTTTTTCCAAGTGTAAATCTGAAGAACTGATTCCGTAGGTATCATAATATACATATATACATCTCCACATGATTAAGGAACACTCTAGGTAAGTAATTCACGGAGAAAAATTGGAGAACTTACCTTGAACTCTTCCAAGCCGTAGCTGCCTCTTTCTTTTCCTCTACATTTTACCTCTCTTTTGGCTGAAGTTATGGATGAAGAATGAGACTATTAGTCACATAACACACCTATATATGTTTCCTTAGGAGGTAACACGTTTCATCCCCATAAGGTGATATGTGTCCAGCCCCTATTGGGCCACGGATCTATGCCTTACCTCCTGGCTGCGACGTGTCCTTGTGGGGACCACCCCCCAAGTAGGTAAGTCACCTACTTTACCCTAAGAAGGTGGTTCACCTGCTGCCACATGGAACTTTTCCACGCTGCCACGTGGAGCCTTCTCTTGCTGCCACGTGTCATTCTGTCCCCTTTCGCGTGGGTTTGTAATCTCTTCTTCTTTTAAGAACCTATATAATCCTTTCTACGTAAGCTTGGTATGTAACCAAGTAGCTTAGGTATGTAAGACTTCCACGTTAGTAGCTTATGTAGGTAAGTCGATTCCTATGACTCATTACTTGGCCTCCAACTCCTTTCGACTTCTCATGACCCTAGTTCCAACCTTCCCTACCATGGGGTATCACATTCTCCCTTCTTTAGAGTCGTTTAATGGTGTCATAGATTATCTATCTCACATGATAACTTCTAAGAAGCTTAGGAGACATTTTAAGCTTAAGAGTGTGGGGTGTAACATCCTTCCCCCCTTTAGAACATTCGTCCTCGAATGTTAAACAAAACCTCCTTCAAGACTTTATATAGATTGTAGGGAGATTCATTTCTATTGCGATCACACATACTGTGTTTCATGTCTTCTTTAGCTTCTCAGGTCATTTCTTCACGATTTTTATTTTACTACAACACCTTGATAGAAACTACATTCTTAGTACATAATCTTCTAATCTATTGATCTAAGTTGGCATTAGGTTTCTCTTCATAGGATCACTCGTTCCTTATGTTGACTTCATCCACGGAGAATATTCCAAAAGGGTTCACTTATACAGTTACAAAATATTGTCGAGTGGAAAGCTGGACGTATTGTTCTTAAACCAGATAGTAGGGTAGGCAACTTGACGAGTAATAGATAATCATTCCAGCTACCTTTGAAGTTAACAACACCAGCTCACAACACATCTTCTAACATTTAAGTGGTATGCTTAGCCTATTTATCAATTTTTAGGGTGAAAGGTGGTACTAAGACCCGTCTGTGTTCCCAATCTTTTCTTAGACTGGCATCCAAGCGCTAGCTGTGCTTTAAGCCCCTCTACTCAAGGCAATAGTTGTGGGGACCTCATGTATTACTCCTCAATTTCCTTAGAAGACTTTAACTAGTACTTTACCTTTTGGGTTTCTTCTTCTTTTCTTTTTTTCCCATCCTTAGGGTTCGATGCTAAATAATGCTGAAGTCCCCTCATATAATGGCTCTCATAGTCGTTATGTGCTATGTGTATCATTACCTGATATAATTCTGAAGGAACTTGGCATATAAGTCCTCCATCCTTTAGTAACTAGTCAGTTCTTCTTCTCTTGGTTAAATTATTTCACAATTTCCTTATCCCAACTTGTAACCCTTTAGATACATTATCTCGTGTCATTATTTACCTTTACGAGAATATGAGAAGGCATTCAACTTAACCTGAGAATATTTTAGCATCGTCTCGCTAGGTCTTATATGTTACCTTGCCATTTCCTTCCTTATCCTACAATCGATGTTGGGGTAGATCTTTGGCCCAATCGTGGCTATGTCTTACTTTGCCCATAGGACTAATTCCATCTCGATAGATTGGTTTAACCTATCTTTGCATCGCTCGATAGGTTATCCAAAATATCACAACTATATTGTCATTACTGGACCGCTATTCCTTTTATCATGTACTTACTCACTTTGCCTGATGCTTATATATACATATCCATAGGTTGCACAACCATTATGATACAACTTGTAGGAGGTAGATGTAATCCTTCCGTCTCCTGGTTCCTTGTGCTGTATGCATCTCACTCACATTGAATCTTGCTTGTCCCATCTTGTTATATTCCTTTCTTGTCCCTTATTTACTCTTTGCTCTTCTCGTCCTCTATCATAGGAGGTTTCGTGTTTCTTTTTCCTTGGTTATTTATCTATCACAACATCATGTGCGATCAACTCCATAGCCAACATTTTGGCTTTTGGTCTAGTATGATGTCATTCAATATCTTCTTAAAAACTTCTTAACACTTCCTTACATCGCATTATGACTTCTATGCAGTTATTGGTGACTTCCAGACCTTCATAACTTGGTTCATCCAGGGTTCTTATTGAAATTTAAACATCCATCTCAAATATGTTGCCATATTAATTGCCTTCACTTTATCCTTGCAGTTTTTTTTCATTTGTTTCCCCCATTTAGAGGGTACTTATACCGTTATCTGCCTATACCTTGCTCTATATCTCTATGTCCAGTCTAAAATTCATCCAATCTCCTTCCCCAATCTACGTGGTACTGTATCATGTCTCTGTCTTTCTGCATATTATTTTAACCTGATTATCCATGTACGGAACCTTGGCTAAATCACGAAGCGATGATAGCCTTCCCATACATAGTGCGACATCTCATCTATTAATCTATACTTGAGTAATGGGACCCATGGAACAACTCGTCTAAGGCCACATTCTACTTATATTCATCAAAAATTAATTAGCACTTATAGTCGTTCCAATTTCAATTAGGCAGTACTAGTTTCCGACGATAACTGTCCAAGGTTCTCTTAAAGTAGTAGCTTTACCCCCACCTATATCCTTTGTTTCTTGGGGTGAATGGAAGTTGCGCCGTTTATTCCTTATGTTTGCCGTCTTTATCTCTTAAGGATTCCATTATTTTTGGAGCGACGTTGTGTACACACATCATTCCTTTATACCTTCTAACCCTTGCCCTTGCAGTGTACCCAACACAGGCTTTTAACTTAGTCAACATCTACCAAGTGCGTCTTACTAGCGGTCTTACCTTATCCCCGTATTGTTGTACCATATCTTTAAATTCATACTTGCGTATCCCCCTTTTAGTTCATCTTCAGTTCATGACCTCTCTCTGGGGTGGTTCGGTTAGAATTTCTTTCTCAAATTAGTTGGTGGAGAATTAATAAACTATTATCATAGAGCACTTCCCAACCGTCGTTAGAATAAAACTAAAATCCCTTAAATATCACAGTACTTCTTAACACTTGGCTCACGTGGTATCCCCCTAAGTTTATCCTCGAGTCATGAACAACTTATCCAATTTATAATTAGGAGTTGGGGGATTAGTACTTTTCAAGGAAAGTGAAACTCAATTGCTGGACATCTTACCCTTCAACCTGAGTTTTTTTCCTACAACACAAATACAGCTGAAGATGCTGTGGTCTAAACTTTACTGCCCAGATAGGCTTTTGTTTCTTCAAAATAAAATTCCTCAAGTAAAAAAGGTGCCCCTTATCGACGACATGGAGAGTGCCTCTTAGAGCTTTAGTTAAGAATAATGGGGGTACTCGGTATCCACTTGCAAAAAATATTAAGAATCTATGTTTTATTCCCTTTCCCTATTCTGGGAAAATTTCGGCAGAGTTTCCTCTATACTCCTTACTATCCCAAAACCTGCACGCAAAAAATACCAACAATGCCTCACAAGGCCAACATATATATATATATATATATATATATATATATATATATATATATCATACCACAGCCACATCTTATATCACAGCCACACAGGGCTTTCAGTATCAACAATAAGATAAAAATAATGGACTTACCTCATATGTCCAACTTCGAACTGCATATATTGCACTTTCCTGTCTACTTTTCCCTTCAGTTTTTGACTTTACATTTCTATTTCACTTTAATACTTTACCGAACAAATATCTTTCGTGCCTTTACTTTACTTACCTGCGTGCTTCGTAACTTCCCATGTCGTCAATTACTTCCTTCTGTTGATGTCGTCCTCCTACTAAGATCCAAGGTTAGTATAAGAAGGTTTTCTATGACTCGGATCTATAGCACGATCTCATATGTGAAAGAAAGGTAACATCCTAAATGTCCTGTAGCCTCTTATTTATAGATGTGGTGTGTAACACATCGATAAACAACACTCTACTAGACACGCTCTGTAGATACTCCAAGGGCGAACTGCTCTGATACTACTTCTATCACGACCCAACCCTATAGGCCGCGATTGGGGTCCAACCTAGAACCCCGTATACATATTTATTAGTTGTGGTCAAGCCGAGCTTTAAATAATATATTACTACGCAAAAAATCCTACTAGGTGATAACATTTTCATAAACATGTAGTCTTTTTCATTTGTATCACATCATGAAAGGGCATGCAAGCACACAAGGCTGCCATAATGTAATAGCACGTATAATACATCACATAGATCCAGATGAACCAAAATGACATACAAAACCCACATATACATATCTACAGTCCTCTAACAATATTAACGACAACATATGGAAGGACAGGGCACCCTCCGTACCCACGGATAAACTGAAACAATTATATAAATTAGCAGTCAGTGCCAAAAACTAGGCTCTAATCCAATGGAGCCTCTTCCAGCTGATCTGAATAGAATCCTAAGTTGATGGACTCCCAAAACCTGTATCTGCACCTGCAGGCATGAAATGCAGCCCCTGAAACAAAAGGGGTCAGTACGACATATGTACTGAGTATGTAAAATATAATATAATACAACTGGAAGCATATTTGAAATGAAGAAGTAGGGGATAAAATATCAAATCAAAAACCTGTACCTGTACCTTGTGAATTATAAAAGCATGCATGCTCAAATCATTTAATATAGTTGGCCCTATTAGGGAATCGGTGAATCATATCTGTAGGACCATCATAGGCCCAACACCATCATCACCTTATTACAATACATCATCATATATATAGATACGTACCCGACCCTCTAGTGAGGGACTCGGTGAGTTTTTCATATTATTGCATTATCATGTCCTCGTATAGTGTACTCGGCCCTTTAGTAAGGGACTCGATGGATAATCCAGTAAACTGCGCACGTCCACATACCCCAGCCTGGGACTCATTGATAGAAGGGTTACAATATGCACTAGTAGAGTAGTGAGTAACCATATGTAATTTAAAACATTATCAGAGACTTGACTGTATAAGAAGATTTAACTTTCGTCTGAGGACCCGAGTAGTAGTGTAGTCATCTCGAGTGCCCTCTAAATGCCATTATAGGCTATATTAGCTGTAATCTTGAGGATCCTAGACATGTATTAATGTAAGGCCAAATCGCTTAAGGAATCAGAAATACTTATTACCATATAGTCTTTAAGACTTAGAGCCTATACATTTGTCACCTCTTTAACATATAGAAGTTTCAAGGAAAATAGTTCAACTATTACATAAGTTCGATATCTAGAGGTAAATAGAAGATGCTTAAGAGTGGAATTACCTCAGAGATTGTATCTTGTTCTACTTATGTCTAAGACATGCTAAAAAGGAAGAGGATAAGCTTTACACTGTCTATGCTTTCCTTTATGGGGTTATTATATACACATTTTGTACTCGGCCCATTTTGGGTTTCGGTGAACAGACATGGCATCATAACGTCATTTTCATGCCAACTACCTCTCAAGAGATAGGAAGGATAGGCTTACATACACTACTTCTTAACACGTGGAATTCTTGCAGCGGTTCCAATATCAAGCAGTGGATAGGGATTATGAGGCGTACTTGAAGTTTTGGGAACGGAATTATCCCCACATTTCATACACAATCCACTTAAGGATAAGACATGCCAAAAGGAAGGAGAGATAACTTTACATACCTATTATGGGTTACTCTTTATCACATTCTCCTCATCGTCCTTTGAACCTATTCAACACGAAAAAAATACGAATATCAACAACACTTGACATTTCAGCATCTTAAGTTGCACATGAGTATTCATAGAACTCATTTCCTCGCTCGTCATCTCGAGTGCCCTCTAAATGCTATTATGGACTATATCAGTTGTAATCTTGGGGATCCTATACATGTATTAACCTAAGGCCAAATTGCTTAAGGAAACCAAAATACTTGTTATCATATAGTCTTTAAGACTTAGAGCCTGTACATTTGTCACCTCTTTAACATATAGAAGTTTCAAGGAAAATAGTTCAACTATTACAAGAGTTTGATATCCAGAAGTAAATAGGAGATTCTTAAGAGTGAAATTAACTCAAAGATTGTATCATATTCTACTTACGTCTAAGACATGCCAAAAGAAGGAAGAGGATAAGCTTTACACAGTCTATACTTTCCTTCATGGGGTTATTATATACACATTTTATACTCGGCCCATTATGGGGCTCGATTAACAGCCATGGCATTATAACCTCATTTTCATGACAACTACCTCTCAGGTGAAAGGAAGTATAGAATTACATACACTACTTCTTAACACGTGGAAGCATTGAAAGGCAATACTCAATTCTTAAAGGGGTTCCAATATCAAGCAGTGGATAGGGATTATGAGGCATACTTGATGTTTTGGGAATGTAATTATCCCCACATTTCATACACAATCAACTTAAGGCTAAGACATTCTGAAAGGAAAGAGAAATAGCTTTACATACCTCTTACGGGTTACTTTTTATCACGTTTGCCTCGTCGTCCTTTGAATCTATTCAACTAGGAAGAAATACGAATATCAACAACCCTTGACTTTTCAGCATATTAAGTTGCACAGGAGTATTCATAGACCTCATTTCCTCACTCGTCTTGTTGACTAGTTCTTTACTTAGTTAAGGCGTTAACAGAAATCGGGGAGCACCTCCCCTATAACATGCCCTATCCGAATTTCCAATTACATCCCTAATCACTACAGATAACCAATAAAAACACCCTGTAGCATATATACAAGCAATTCACATAAACATTACACCATACAAACTCCAACCGAGTCACTCAAAATTACAATATCCAAAATAGAGTTTCTAGTCTCTATTTTGTAAAACCTTTAACTATAAGAAATGGAGGACCTTGTGTCTGAAAAAGAAGCTCCCACACCTATTTCATAATATTTTTCATCCCTTCAACACACTATCACACCACCTACAGCCGCAGCACCACAAGCACAACATCCTACTCGACTTCAATTTTACTATAACGACTTCAATTTAGATTGGTTCTAGCATCAAGCATTTTTATGACATTTTCATATTTCAAGCCACTTACACAACGTGTAATACAATTCATAACAACACCTTAAACTAAAAATTGAAAGGAAAGACCTTACCTTACCCAAAATTGTTGAAAACTAGCCAAAACCCGCCTCAAAAACCTCTTGATATGCTAAATCGGAGTGAACTATTTGGGTCACTTCTTCACTGCCCCAAATAGTGATTTTAGGCTATTAAACATTGTTATTTGATAGTGGGATACCGCAAATAATTAATTTATGGAATGAAAGTAGGAGGCTCACCTCAAGGTGGCCAAACCCGTAGCCTCTCTCCTTGGCTCTCTAAGTTTTTCTTTCAACTTTCTCTTATTTGTTCATAGTGTAAAGCTGAAGAAATGATTCCATAGGCATCATAAGATTCATATATACATCTCCACAGAATTAAGGAACACCGTAGGTAAGTAATTTAAGGAGAAAAATTGAAGAACTTACCTTGAACTCTTCCAAGTCGTAGCTGCCTCTTTCTTTTCCTCTACATTTTTCCTCTCTTTTGGCTGAAGTTATGGATGAAGAATGAGACTATTAGTCACATAACACACCTATATATGTTAGCTTAGGAGGTGACACATTTCATCCCCATAGGATGACACGTGTCCATCCCCAATTGGGCCACAGATCCATGCCTTGCCTCCAAGGCTGCCACGGTCCTTGTGGGGCCCACCCATCAAGAAGGTGGGTTACCTACTTTACCCCAAGCAGGTGATTCACCTTCTGCCACATGAAACTTTCCCATGTTTCCACGTGGCACCTTCTCTTGCTGCCACATGTTATTCTGTCCCCTTCCGCGTGGGTTTCTAATCTCGTCTTATTTTAAGAACCTATGTAATCCTTTCTACGTAAGCTTGGTATGTAACCAAGTATCTTAGGTATGTAAGACTTCTAAGTTAGTAGCTTGCGTAGGTAAGTTGAGTCCTACGACTTATTAATTGGCCTCCAACTCCTTCCGACTTCTCATGACCCTAGTTCCAACCTTCCCTACCATGGAGTATCACATTCTCCCTTTCTTAGAGTCGTTTGATGGTGTCTTAGATTATCCGACTCATATGATAACTTCTAAGAAGCTTAGGACACATTCTAAGCTCAAGAGTGTGGGGTGTAACAGTTTCATCATCTTAATATGTCATCATATCATCATATATATTACTTCATCATATCGTCGTATACGGCATCATTTCATTGTATATGGTATAATCTTATCGTATATGTCATCATATTACCTCCGGTTCATTATGGGGCTTGGGGTCACAAATGTATCACAATATCTTCATATGAATGCTTACATAAGGTATCCGACCCTTTAGTTAGGGACTCGGTGAAGGGAGTAGGGTATATCTATAGCGTACCAGTATCATATAAATACGTACTCGGCCCTCTAGTGAGGAAATCGATATTCTTTCCTTATTTTTCCACACATACCATCATATTACAGCCGGCCTGGGACAAGGTAAATAATCGTATCATCATTGCATATACCACACCTCATGTACGGAATCGTCTCCTTACATGTGGAATTATACACATCTAGCCCGGGATACGGTGAAAGAAGTAGTAAATTTGCACCCGATAAAATATCCGACCCATCGTGGGACGCGAAGAAAAAAGGGTTACAGTATGCACAAGTAGAGTAGTGAGAAATCATATGCAACTAAGTCACCCTATGAGACTCAATAAAATAGTCAAGTGAACCATCACCAAAAGACCAGGGAAGTAATTATCCAAAGTTTAGATGTCATTAGGAATTACATCAATTGGGGCCTCAGGAATCACAGACATGCATCAAGACAATACCACATAGCTTATGCAAGCAAAGACACAACTTAAGCAATCAGAAACATTTATCACTGTAGAGCCTTTAGGAAGAGAAGCTGGCATCTCCACTTACTATTCACTATATAGAAGGTGCGAGAATAGTAGTTTAACTACTTTCAGACTTTTAATGTTCAGAAGTGACTACAAGTCACGATTTATACTCGGAGCTCATAATTGGAATTACCTCTAAACCCATATCATATATAATTTCACTTACAATTAAGCCATTCTAAAGGAAAGAAGAGATAAGCTTTGCATGTACTACTTTTCATCACATAGAAGACTTAAAGGCAACAACTCAGCTATTGCAAGAGTTCTAACATTAAGAAGTGGACAAGACTTATGAATCATACTTGGAGTTTTATGAGTGGAATTATCCTAACATTTCATATATATATATATATATATCAATCATAACTTACATCGAAGACATGCCAAAGAAAAGAAGGGATAGCCTTACATACCTGTAGTAGCTCGACTGTTTCAACCTATTTAACATGAGAGTGTATTAAGATTAATGACCTTCATCTTTTCAGATCCTAAATTCATATTCAAATATCCATAGGAATCATTTTCTTATCCATTTCCCTTGACTAGCTCATTATTAGTTCCGAAGTTAGCGGAAATTGGGTAGCATCTCCCCTATAACTTTCCCTATACAAATTCTAAGCTTAGCAGCCATATTACCAACAATAACCATCAGCTATACACAATCAAATCACCCTAATGTGATGCAGTACAAGTTCTACTCAACTCGCCTAAAACCACGATACCAAAATAAGGGTTTCTATCTCTATTTCGTAAAACCTTTAACCACACGAACCAAAGGTCTATGTGGATGCAACCAGCAGCTACCTCACCCCTTTTTTAACATTTTACATACCTTCAACACTCAATAAAATCATCTCCAACCACAATAGCACAGTCTCAACAACAATACACAACTTTAATTCAACTAGAACGGCTCTGAAACAATATGACATCATAGAATGGCTACATACAAAGGGGATGAATACGACAAGAAAATCATAATAAGAACTTAAAGACATTGTAAGGGATAGCTAGGATATACTGGACTAAAGGTTAAGATGTGGGTTACAGAGTTACTGCTGCTGATATTGTGATGTATAAGTAACAAAAAAGAAAGGATGAAAAACATCTTCTATAGTGGAATAGGAGAAAACTTAAGAGTAAGTAAGAGAAGCGAAAGAAAGTGTGACAAACTAGACTGTGAGTGCGTGTCGGTACAATGAAATATGTAAAGTAGAATAAGCTAAGAGGAAGAAAGACTATGATTAGAATGGAACACACTTGGTACAAATTGTACAAGAATAGTTCTGCAACCTATGAATGTTGGTATTTTAAGGGTGCAAGTGGTTACTTAATAAAAATAATAAGAACTCAGTAACAACAATATGATTGCAATATTTTAGGTACATCAAAGTAAAGTATGAGATAGTTTAAGGAAAAACTATTGAGATATGGTTAGTATTGAGGGAAAAGGTCATAGTGGGCCCTGACATCAATCGAAAGAGGTAAAAGATAATGTAGGGTCTGCATAAAGACTAATATGGAAACGCTAAGGCATTTTTAGAACTGACTAAGTACCTACACATGCTCGTGTAAGGATTTCAATATGACGAGGGATAAGAGAACTAGAAAGGAAATCTGAGTAAAGGCACATTATGAAATTGCTTAAACAAGATTGAGCATCAAAAGCCTGATAACCTAGTACAGGAGAAACGAATCCCGACTTGGAAATAGACAGGCCCAGATATGATCCAGCAAGTTATTGATAAAGTGAAGTTTATTTAGGGAAAATACTATTAACACCCTAGAGTCGACAAAAGTCATACACCGATAATTGACGTCGACCCGTAGAGTTTGAAGTTAGAGATTGGGATTCTTAAAAGCCTCACCAATGAAAAGAGTAGTGAGATGCGGCCAGAAAGGGAAACTTACCCCAAGATACATTGGCCCTCATCAAATCAATTGTAGGATAGGCAGAGCTGCCTATAAGTTGGACCTACCATATTATTTGGGAGCAATACATCAAATTTTATCATGGGTCAATGCTCGGCAAATATATAAATGACCCTTCCAGAGTATTTCCTATGGACGAGGTCCACATAATAGAAGAGTTATCCTACAAGGAGAAACCTATCGCCATCCAGGGTCAACAAATTAGAAGGTTGCGAACTAAGGACATGGCTTCCATCAAAGTCTTGTGACAAGATACAAATACAGAAGAAATGACCTGGAAAGCCAAAGAAGACATGGAAAAGAAATAGTTTTCCCTATTCCTAATATCTACAGGTCTCCTAAACTCCTAAATTGGTTGGGTTGACAAATAAGAGCCCTATGGATGACAACTATTATAGAGAACTCTCAAAGTTCTTGTAAGACCTTATGAGATTAATTAACATTCGAGGATGAATGTTCTAAATGAGGGAAGGATGTTATGCCCCACACTTTTGGTACATGGGAACACCTATCTAATTTCTCTAAAGCTATCATGTGATTAACATTATCTATAATGTTACCAAATAACTTTAAGGAACGGAGGAGGTGATGCCACATAATAGTGAAGGTTGGAAATAGATTTATGAGAATCCTAAAGGAGTTGGAGGTCGAGTAATGAGTCGTGGGACTCGATTTACTTGCGTAAGCTACCAATGTGGACGTCTTACATAACTAAGCTACTTGAGTACATATCGAGCTTAAGTACCAAGAAATACAGAGGCTTTTGAAGTGATATGACATTACGAACCCACGAAAAAGAAGAAAGCAGGTGACAATTAGGTGAAAAGTAGGTGACTCACCTAGTTGGGTGGACCCCATGCTGCCACGTCGCAGCTAAGGATTGGAGGCATGGCGTGAGGTGGCACCCTACGGGGTAGCCACGTGTCACCCCTAGGGGGTTGCCATGTGTCACTCTCCAAAGGAAGGTATATATACCTTATCTTATGACTAATCTCTCATTTTCCAGCATCCTTAAGTTGAAAAAATTGAGAGAAAAATATAGAGGAGAAGAGAGAGTAGCCACGGCTTGGCTAAGATTTAGGTGAGTCCTCCGATTTCCCTCCATAAATTAATTATCTAAGGTTTTCCACAATCACGTGAAGGTTTTTAATAACGTGAATTAATTATTTGGGGCAGTAAATAAGTGACACAAATAGTCCGCTAAATTTCAGCATATCAAGGAACTTCCGAGGCTAGTTTTGGTGAATCTTGGCAAACTTTACACAAGGTAAGGCCTTCCCTTTCAAAGTGGAATTAATAATGTTGTTATGGAATATATTACATGTCTTAAAAGAAACTGGAAGTAAGAAAATTTCATAAGTATGCTTAGCGTAAGAATAGTTCTCTGCACGATCTTAGGTATCATGACTCCTATCCGCCCATTGTTGGCTTTAGATCTTGCTAACTCATTCCAGCATGGGATCTCACTTAAAGTTTAAGCGTTCACATTAGCAAGTTGTAATATCGGTTGGTTTCATCTCACGCTTGTATGCCTCATATCCACTTCCCCCCTTTAGGGTGTATCCATGTCACTGTCTATTTATTTTCAACTTTCCAAATGCATATGAGTCTTTTCTAACATATTTGGCGTACTGCACCATATCCATGTCTTTCTTTATATTCCCTGTACTTTAGGTTACTCATGTACGTAACCTTAACACAATTGTTAGGTGCTTAGAATTCTTGATATACAGTACACAATCTATTCTAATTGTTGGTACTTGAGTCATGTAGCAATTTATTCAAACCCACATTCCACTCATCCCAATTAGTAATTAGCCAGTGCTTTTAATTGTTTCAAATTATCCATTCGGGAGCACTTATACCCTGAGGATACGTGTCTCAAGCTTTGTCATAATATTATCTTAATCCCAAGGGATACCACCTACTCTTCTAATAACTTTGCAATGCAGCGATTGGTTTGCAAATCTACCTTTCCTATCCTCGAAGGATCTCATTATTCTCCAATGTGGAGTCACATATACACCATACTTCGTTATGCCTCATGATCTTTCACCCTTGTCGTGCACCTGATGCTTACTTTCTCAATATTATGTCAAATTCACTTTAATAGCAGTCTTGTCTTCTTACCTTTTCGTTGTACTATACCTTCAGTTCGTAGCTATCTATTCCTCCCTTTTTTTGGTACTCATACTTAATTAATTATTTCCATCTTAAGTTCTCCCTTTAGTATTCCTTTCATTTCTTGTTTTTTAAAACATCTTCTATTTACATCTACTTGTTCTTAGCATAACAGTCATTTCTGGCATTCATCCTGTCTTTTTGCTCACCTCTACCTTCGTTACCAATTGACCTTTTATTCTGAACCTTCCCTATAAATCTGTGTAAGTCTTCTTATTCATTCTCTATTTTCTTTTCTGTTTTCCACAAACCAGGTCATATCCTTTAGTTATTTCCTTACTAGGATTTACTTATTCTCATAATGATCTTTGTTACATTCACACGATATCCTATTCACATTAAATCTCATAATATAACACTGCTTAACCGTCTTTACGGTTCTTAGTATGGGTTAATTATACTCGGTGAGGTAAACACAGTTAACCTTTGTCTAAATCCTCCCTTAGTCTCACCAGTCTTTTCCAAAGTCTTTTTCCACACCAATATTGACCTCCTCATTACTATTACCATCACTTCAGTGATTAACTTATTTCTCAAGGTCATCCATACTCATAGTTTAGTCAAATCATATTCTTATTATGGATAAGGCATACTACAACTCTGTATCTTATTCTCCTTTTATTTCTAAGAAAATTTGGGCAGAGTTTCCTCTGTATTTCTTACTATCTCAACACCTGCATGCAGAAAATGCCAACAATGCCTCACAGGGCCAACACATATATTCATATCATATTATATCACAGCCACACAGGGCTTCTAATATTAATAAGAGTATAAACTGGTGGACTTACCTCATATGTCCACTCAAACTGCACCTGTTACCCTTTCCTGTCTACTTTTCCTTTCACCTTTTAACCTTACATGTCAATCATACATCAATACCTTACCTGACATACGTCTTTCATGCCTTTGCTCATCTGCGTGCTCTATAACTTCCAATATCATCAGTTACTTTCTTCTATCGATGTTGTCCTTCTACTGAAATCACAAGTTAGTATAAGGAATTTCATTCCCTATGACCCGGCTCTATCACACGATCTTAGATTTGAAAGAAAGGTAACATCCTAAATGTTCTGTAGCCTCATGTTTATAGATGTGGTGCATAACACACCGATAAACAAGACTCTACTAGACACGGTCTGTAGACACTCCAAGGACGAACTGCTCTGATACCACTTATGTCATGACCCAACCTCATAGTCTATAACTGGGGTCCGACTGGATGCTCATATACATATCTATCAGCTATAGTCAAGTTGAATTATGTGTGATGTGATACTATACATAAAAATCCCAATGGGTCAAAACTTTTTTAGGTACAAGAAGCCCTTTTCATTCGTACCATGTCATGAAAGGGCATGCAAGCCGACAAGGCAGCTGTAACATAAAAACATTTACAATGTGACATACAAGCATAGATGAAAAACACTTATAAATAACTCACATACACATGTCTACAAACCTCTAAGAGTTATGAACAGTAACATATGGCTGGACAGGGCCCCCATCGTACCCCTGAACAAAAAAATGCTGACATAAAATGAACACCACCAAGAGCTAGGCTCAAGAATAGTGGAGCCCTTCCAACATAGCTGAGCGGAAATCCTAAGCTGGAGTATCTCCGAAATGAACATCTGTACATACGGGCATGAAATGAAGCCCCCTAGAGAACGGGGGTCAGTACGATATATGTACTGAGTATGTAAAGCATAACACATCATAACTGAGATAATAACTGAAATAGGCATGCAGGAAACAAATATAACATTTAACAACTCACTGTACCCGCATCTTAGGACATGTAGTCATATACATTCTCATACACTATACCCGACCCTTTAGTGAACTCGATGTCATAATTATTTCATCATCTTAACATGTCATCATATCATCATATATATTACTTTATTATATCATTTTATACGGTATCATTTCATCTTATATGGTATAATCTTATCATATATGTCATCATATTTCCTCTGGTTCATTATGGGGCTTGGGGTCACAAATATATCACTATATTTTCATATGCATTCCTACATAAGGTATCCGTCCCTTTAGTGAGGGACTCGGTGAAGGGAGTAGGGTACATCTATAGCGTACCAGCATCATATACTATGTACCCAGCTCTTTAGTGAGGGACTTGGTATTCCTTTCTTATTTCACCACACATACCATTAAATTACAGTCGGCCCGGGACAAGGTGAATAATTATATCTTCATAACATATACCATACCTCACGTATGGAATCATCTCCTCACATGTGGAATTATACATATTCGGCTTGGGATACGGTGAAAGAAATAGTAAAGTTACGCCAGATAAAATAACCGGCCCATTGTGGGATGCAAAGAAAAAAGGGTTACATCATGCATAAGTAGAGTAGTGAGAAACCATATGCAATTAAGTCATCCTATGAGACTCAATGAAACAGTCAAGTGAACCGTCACTGGAAGACTAGGGAAGTAATTATCCAAAGTGCCCTTTAGATGTCACTAGGAATTACATCAATTGGGGCCTCAGGAATCACAGACATGCATCAAGACAATACCACATAGCTTATGCAAGCAAAGACATAACTTATGCAATTAGAAACATTTATCACTATAGAGCCTCTAGGAAGAGGAGTTGGCATCTCCACTTACTATTTACTATATAGAAGGCGCGAGAATAGTAGTTTAACTACTTTCAGACTTTTAATATTAATAAGTGACTAC